>NW_011494789.1:691078-704700 GCF_000754665.1 Bison bison bison
AAAGGCTCAAACTACTGCACAATTGCACTCATCTCACACACTAGCAAAGTAATGCTCAAAATTCTCCAAGCCAGGCTTCAGCAATATGTGAACCTTGAACTTCCTGATGTTCAAGCTGGTTTTAGAAAAGGCAGAGGAACCAGAGATCAAATTGCCAACATCCGCTGGATCATGGAAAAAGCAAGAGAGTTCCAGAAAAGCATCTATTTCTGCTTTATTGACTATGCCAAAGCCTTTGACTGTGTGGATCACAATAAACTGTGGAAAATTCTGAAAGATATGGGAATACCAGACCACCTGACCTGCCTCTTGAGAAACCTATATGCAGGTCGGGAAGCAACAGTTAGAATTGGACACGGAAAAACAGACTGGTTCCAAATAGGAAAAGGAGTACATCAAGGCTGTATATTGTCACCCTGTTTATTTAACTTATATGCAGTGTACATCATGAGAAATGCTGGGCTGGAAGAAGCACAAGCTGGAATCAAGATTGTCGGGAGAAATATCAATAACCTCAGATATGCAGATGACACCACCCTTATGGCAGAGAGTGAAGAGGAACTCAAAAGCCTCTTGATGAAAGTGAAAGCGGAGAGTGAAAAAGTTGGCTTAAAGCTCAACATTCAGAAAACGAAGATCATGGCATCTGGTCCCATCACTTCATGGGAAATAGATGGGGAAACAGTGGAAACAGTGTCAGACTTTATTTTTCTGGGCTCCAAAATCACTGGAGATGGTGACTGCAGCCATGAAATGAAAAGACGCTTACTCCTTGCAAGGAAAGTTATGACTAACCTAGATAGCATATTCAAAAGCAGAGACATTACTTTGCCAACAAAGGTTCGTCTAGTCAAGGCTATGGTTTTTCCTGTGGTCATGTATGGATGTGAGAGTTGGACTGTGAAGAAGGCTGAGTGCCAAAGAATTGATGCTTTTGAACTGTGGCGTTGGAGAAGACTCTTGAGAGTCCCTTGGACTGCAAGGAGATCCAACCAGTCCATTCTAAAGGAGATCAGCCCTGGGATTTCTTTTGAATGAATGATGCTAAAGCTGAAACTCCAGTACTTTGGCCACCTCATGCAAAGAGTTGATTCATTGGAAAAGATTCTGATGCTGGGAGGGATTGGGGGCAAAAGGAGAAGGGGCCAACAGAGGATGAGATGGCTTGATGGCATCACTGACTCGATGGATGTGAGTCTGAGTAAACTCCGGGAGATGGTGATGCACAGGGAGGCCTGGCGTGCTGTGATTCATGGGGTCGCAAAGAGTCAGACACGACTGAGCGACTGATCTGATCTGATCTGAATATTCCAATTAATATATTTATATGATACATGATCACATTTTCTTTGTCCATTCTTCATTGATGAACACATAGGCTATTTACATATCTTGGCTATTGGAAATAAACCTGCAATTAACATAAGAGCATCAATATAATTTTGAAATAGTGTTTTCATTTTTAAAAACCAAATATCCAGAAGTAAAATTGCTAGATAATATGGTAGTTCCACTTTTAATCTTTGAGAAACTTCCAAACTCCTTTCCACAGTGGCTGATTCAAATTTACATTCCCACCAACAATACACATAAGTTCTCTTTTCTCTACATCCTCACCAACACTTACTATCTCTTGTCTTTTGATAATGGGCATTCTAACAATTGTGAGGTTCCATCTCACTGTGGTTGTGATTTGCATTTCCCTGATGACCCATGATGTTGAACATCTTTTCATGGACATGTTAACCATTTATTTGTCGATTTTGGAAGAATGCCTATTCATTCTTCCCATTCATCTGCCTATTTTTTAATCAGATTGTTTGGGTATTTTTCTATTGAGTTGTATGAGTGAATGCGCATTTCTTAAAAAGAAATTTATATTTGAATTTATGAGAGGGCTTTTTAAAAAACACATTTAGTTGAGTGATATTTTTCTTAGAAATTGAATCACCTCTTTAAGCAGCCAAACAATGTGATTCGTTTATGCTATAACATGATGGTAAATAGTTACAAGAGCAGTGTCAGGAAAATTGTAAATGGCTTTGAATTGGGTGTCCTGACAGCACCTCCTTTGCAGTTACCTCCTTCCTTCATTCTTCTGAGCTATTACACATTCCGTGAATTATAGATATCTTTAGCAATGCAAATGATTCTTGTTCATAGACACACACATGAATTTTCTGGTGAAATGCAATTGATTTTCCTCCCCTTCCTGTGGAGGAAGCCAGTTTTCCTTTCAGCATTCTTAATATTTTTTATATTGTCCACTTTTGGGATTCTTTTTCAAGTTGCTTATTATATTCTACTGACTCCCTAATTAATGAACTAAATAAATCTCTGCAACATGTTTCTTTTGTATTCCTTTGAGAACAATGAGAAAGTGAAAGTGTTAGTCTCTCGATGGTGTCTTTGTGACCCCATGGATTGTAGCCTGCCAGGTTCCTCTGTCCATGGAATTCTCCAGGCAAGAATACTGAGTGGGTTGCCATGCCCTTCTCCAGGGGATCTTCCTGACCTAAGGATCACACCTGGGTCTTCTGCATTGCAGGTAGATTCTTTACCATCTGAGCCACCTGGGAAGTCCTCTGAGAACAATAATTTTGCCGTAAAATACGAGTCCTGTAAGAAAGGGAATATCATAGATAGGAAGATAAAGTACTTCATTTTGAATAGAATTACTTTCTAAGTAGCTGCATTCTCTTGATGTGAACACTGGTTGTGAGTCTTGACAATTATAGGTAAATGAAAATGGCTATATTCATCAATGAGTCAAAACATACTTGTGAAGTGCCCCCCTGCCCCCGACATCTTTAAGGCAAGAAGATAAAGAGCATGATTTTCACATCAATGCAGCCTATGTGGTGTGTAAATATTGAAATGACCAAAAGAAAATCTACACACAGATGCCTTTCGAGAGGTGAACAACACTATATACTTTCTGTTTTTAGCACAGTTGTTTCATTTAATGCAGTTCAGATTAAACTTCAGGATATGCTTCAAGCTTTTAATAGTCTTTAGAAATTCAAGATGAGGGAAATAAATTTTGTTCTTTTTTTTAGTGCCACCCATAAAGCTTAATTTTTATTTTAAATTGAAATGACATTGCTTTAAACAGATACTAAGTGTGTGTGACTATACATTGCTTTATGCAGTTGGTATAAATATGGATGCATATTCTAAATTATGAAATAATGAGGAAGACAACAGTTTTAAATTTTTATCAGAAACTTATTAATACCCATTTTCTATGAATGATGTAAAAGTAAATATTCCAGAGGTTAAGATGTTTTTATATAGAGAATATTTCTTGCTGCATAATATGTCTGATATTTTATAACTCTTAAAAATAACATAGCAATTGTTGAATGTGAACATACGTAGGAATATATTTCAAATGAACCTAACTAAATGTAAGTTACATTGAATATATTTAAGAATTCAGATTTAAATAAGAATTAGTTGATTATACCCTTGAACAAAGAATAGGTGGTGCAAAAGAGTTTTGAAGAGTTACTATTGGTTGATTTGACAAAGGACAGATACACACAGAATCAGTCTTGTCACCATGTTCTACTGATCACTTGTATTACTGTCATATCAACCATACTTTATCAGCATGGAACCAATTAGCAGTGAAAATGATAATGTTGATGTTCAATTGTATTTCTCAATAAAGCATTGATCTTAGGTTGGACCACTAATTGCTTAACAATTGTGTGGTAATGTGCACATTTCCTCAAAGTGTTGACATGATGATAGTTGTAGAAAAGCGCAGCGTGAGAGTACATGATATCCCCTTAATTATTTTTATATGTTTCTGTATGCTTTTTTAAAACATCTTCGTAGCTTTATTGTATTATAATAAAGATATATAATACTTCTTGAAAACATTGTTTTCAAATTCCAAGAAGCATCCAGGCAAAGAAAGTAAGCAAAAGAGAGAATATCAGTGTCAGTCTTTTTTTTTTTTAATGCTTCTCCTTTTTTATGACTACCTGTGAGATGGAAAAGAGCTACATGCTTCCAGCTCAGCAGATAGTATGAATGAAAATTATTTAATATTTAACATAAGTAAATTATCTCAGTCAGTTTAGTCACTTGGTCATGTCTGACTCTCTGCGACCCCATGGATTGCAGCACACCAGGTTTCTCTGTCCATCACCAACTTCTGGAGCTTGCTCAAACTCATGTCCAATAAATCTGTGATGCCATCCAACCATCTCATCCTCTATCATCCCCTTCTCCTTCTGCCTTCATTCTTTCCTGACATCAGGGTCTTTTCCAATGAGTCAGTTCTTTGCAGCAGGTGGCCAAAGTATTGGAGTTTCAGCTTCAGCATCAGTCCTTCCAATGAATATTCAGGACTGATCTCCTTTAGGATGGACTGGTTGGATCTTCTTACTATCCAAGGGACTCTCAGGAATCTTCTCCAACATCACAGTTCAAAAGCATCAGTTTTTTGGCATTTGGCTTTCTTTCTTTCTTTTTTTTTTTTTTATCTGTATTTTTACATATTGAGTCATTTGTAACGTTCTTTAGATTTTTGATTATACTCTGTAGAAGTATTATTTGCTTATCTGAAATATGGTCCTTATAGTTTCTTTCCCCTCTAATAGATTAAAGTATTTATTTATTTATTTTTTTTCGTGACTAGAGCTGTAGGGAGACATAAGAGTTAGGGGGTCACTGTGGCCCACCCCCAAGCTGTCAGTCTGCAGAGTCCTGCACCCTGCTTTGGCTACTACAGTCTTTCTTTGTACTGCCCTCAGGGAGTTCAGCAACCTAATGGCTTCTACCTCTGCCTCTGAGCTTATCTCCAGCCCTCTCTCCAGACTGAACCACCTGTACCCTGAAGCCAGGAATGGTCCCTAGTGAAGCTGTCTGCGACCACTACGTGTCACCTTTACTCTTTTCTTCTTTTTTTTTTTTTTTCATTTTTACTCCTTTTTACATGATTCTGTCCCTGCAGTGAATGATCGGTTTTTCTTTTTTTCTTGATGTTCATCTTCCTGTTTTCTTCTTTCTCTCTGTTTTTCTCTCACAATCTCATTTTCACTTGTTTCTTTTCTTGCTTTCAACTCAAAATAAGAATGGAGGGGAAAAAAAGAATGGGGCAAAGGCAGTTGGGACACAAATGCACATATCAAGGTATTAATAACAATTATTATATAATAATTTTTTTGTTGGGTGGTAAAAAGTATCTTTCCGAACTTTTTTTTTTGGCTTTCTTTCTAGTCCAACCCTCACATCCATACATGACTACTGGAAAAACTATAGCTTTGACTAGATGAACCTTTGTTGACAAAGTAATGCCTCTGCTTTTTAATATGCTATCTAGATTGGTCATAACTTTTATTCCAAGGAGCAAGCATCTTTTAATTACATGGCTGCAGTCACCATCTGTAGTATTTTTGAAGGCCCCCAAAATAAAGTCTGTCACTGTTTCCATTGTTTCCCCATCTATTTGCCATGAAGTAAGGGGACTGCATGCCATGATCTTAGTTTCCTGAATACTGAGTTTTAAGCCAATTTTTTTCACTCTCCTCTTTCACTTTCATCAAGAGGCTCTTTAGTTTTTCTTCACTTTCTGCCATAAGGGTAGTATCATCTGCATATTTGAGGTTATTGATGTTTCTTCTGGCAATCTTGATTCCAGTTCCTGCCTCATCCAGCCTGGCATTTCACATGATGTACTCTGCATATAAGTTAAATAAGCAGGGTGACAATATACAGCCTTGATGTACTCCTTTCCCTATTTGGAACCAGTCTGTTGTTCCATGTCCAGTTCTAACTGTTGCCTCTTGACCTGCATACAGATTTCTCAGGAGGCAGGTAAGGTGCTCTGGTATTCCCATCTCTTTAAGAATTTTTCACAGTTTGTTGTGATCCACACAGTCAAAGGCTTTGGCGTAGTCAATAAAGCAGAAGTAGCTGTTTTTCTGGAACTCTTTTGGTTTTTTGATGATCCAATACATGTTAGCAATTTGATCTCTGGTTCCTCTGCCTTTTATAATTCCAGCTTTAACAAATGAAAGTTCATGATTCATGTACTGTTGAAGCCTGGCTTGGAGAATTTTGAGCATTATTTTTCTAGCATATGAGATGGGTGGAATTTTGCAGTAGTTTAATTGATTTAAATAATCATAGCCTGGACTTGGAAGGAAATGGGGAATTCTAAAATTAAACAATGAACCTCCACTGAAAGCACTAATTCAGGTTTTACTTTAAGAATCTTTTCTCACGTTTAGAGGAATATGTGGCATCTTAGGGGCATCAGAAAGATATACAGGTGAACTTGTGCAGTGGGTTAACTAATAGAACTCATATTACTTTATTGGTCTAATATTGATTTGTCGTCTTAGTCTCCATGAATTCGGTAGGGAGAAAATCCAAAATTAATAACTTGAAACAGTCCAATCAAAGTTAGTGACTAAATGGCCTACACAATCTATCTCTATCCTGCTCTGATTACAAAGTGCTTTAGGCAGTGAAGTAATGTTCAGACTCAAGGCAGTGTTCCTTCCCAACACTTCTGTGCATGTCTGAAGCAGGAATACAGATCTTCCATGGGTTATTGGGGTTGTGGACATGAGAGGAGCCTCCATTTTCACTATATCCTGGGATGTCTCCTGGGACATATCCTGGTCACTGGGTGCCCTGGTAGCTTCCAGCATCCAAGACTTCACCATGTTTTTTTGCTTGGTCTTGGGCTATGTACTGAAGAAATGATGCTTTTGAATTGTAGTGCTAGAGAAGACTCTTGAGAGTCCCTTGGACATGCAAGGACCTCAAACCAGTCAATCCCAAAGGAAATCAACCCTAAATAGTCATTGGAAGGACTGATGCTGAAGCTGAAGCTCTAATACTTTTGGCCACCTGATGCAAAGAGTCGACTCATTGGAAAAGACCCTGATGCTAGGAAAGATCGAGGGCAAAAGGAGATGAGGGCGGCAGAAGATGAGATGGTTAGATAGTATCACTGACTTAATGGAAATGAATTTGAACAAACTTGGGGAGTTAGTAAAGGACAGGGGACCCTGGTAGGCTGTAGTCCATGGGGTCTCAAAGACGTAGACACCACTTAGCGAAAGAACAGTATTAACAACTGAGTGGCAGCAACCATAGTTCAGTCCTGACTTAGCTTGCCTTACCTTCTTGTGGGCTTCATACACTTAAGACTTTGCCATTTCCCCGTTTGGCCAACTATGCCTAGTTTTTGTTTTGAAGTCATCTCTCCGCCATGGGAAGAAGCAATTCCCACATGCTCATATCTGGGCTACAAGGCAAGGCCAGTTTATTGAGTGGTCAATCTGTTCAAAACTCATCAGTACAATATTGTAAAGTAATTAGCCTCTAATTAAAATAAATAAATTTAAATAAAAAAAAAACTCATTTGCCGTATGTGTTTCTTTCCACTGTTTGAAGTTGACTCATTTTCATGTTTTCTTCATATGAATATGAAGACCCCATGGACTTCTTCGTATTCACGTATAGAATGATATACTTTCACATGTTAAGAAATGTCCAATTTATCTGCAACAGTTCCTTGTAGCTGTAGCTGAAAGCTAAAAAAGTGAGAGACAAGCTGATAGGACATAAGAAAAATCTGTCCATATGAATGTGCTGGTGAATGAGATTATTTCTTCTCAATAAAGTTTTTCCATGAATATATTTTTCTGACTGCTAAATGCTTATTATAAATCTATTCTTAAATATACACCCTAGGAATATATTCCTAAAGAATGTACTTTTTTACATACATATGTATCCTTGAGTATGTTCTTGAATAGAAAGAATATTGTATGAATGCAAACTGATGAATAAGAATATAGTAATAAAAAGACATTCTTCACCATTCATCCTATTCAACAATCCTATGAATATATTTCTGTTCTTTAGCTCATTTTCTATTCCAAAGTCTCTAGAATCAGGGGTTCAGTGATAAATCAGATGTTCCTTAAAATGCTGCTGAAGCAGAAAAATGAAAACTGGCCAAACTAAAACTAAAGTGAAAAGAACTTAGTAAAGTTGGGGCAGCGCTCATTTGATGAAGGACCTATAAAACTCTGACCTTCCTAGGTGGTGCCAGTGGTAAAGAATCCACCTAAATGCAGGTGTCACAAGAGATATGGTTCAACCCCTGGATCAGGAAGATCCCCTGGAGTAGGAAATGGCAACCCAGTCAAGGTCAACAACATCATGATCTGAGCAGTCACTGGCAATGGTTGCCAGGCAACCTGCCTCCTGGGAGGATGAGTCATGATGCACATGGAGAACGGTGACGCTGAGGTTCATGACTGCTTGCATCCACAGAGGTACCTGTGGACTAGAAATTACGCCACCTTTCTGCCAGCTGGACCACTGGACTGGGACCCACAGAGGATCCAGAGGAAAATGGGGCCACAGAGGAAAATGGAGAACACCTGCCCTTACTGCAATCCCTTTAAAGGTGGGGAGCACTGGCCAAGAAAAAAGGGAGTTGGATCACCCGAAAGAAAGACAAAACTATAGCAACACACCAGTGAGAAGACTTGGAAGCTCGGTGTAAGCTTCTTTCAGTTTGAGTCATGCTAAGCAGAGGTTTTGCTATGAACAGCTTCTGAGGGCACCAGAGATAACTGCCTTGCCCCTTTTGTGTTGCCTTGTATTGGTCACTCTGTTGATAGGAGAATGACACAGGCCACCAGGATGTTGACCTTGGCTCAAGGGGCATTGACCCAGGGATTTTCATTTTTACCTCCAAAGGAGATGACTATGTACATCTGAAAGGAATCTCTATGTGTCCATCACCTACTATCTATCTATATATCTACCTATCATCCTCTTATCTATCTAATAGAAACTGCAGAAATTTCAGTGGTTTCTTATTAAGCAACTTCATGAGAATCACAGAAAAAAATTAATATTTCTTCATTACTTTGTATTATTTTCTAATCTCTCAAAATCCAAACAATCAAAACCCCATTTGTAAATATATTTCTATCAACTCTTTGGTATAAATATAAGGCATATGATAAAATTTACATGTCTTTTATTACCCTGCCATTCAGTTTTTCTTGTGTTTTTTATGACATTTGTGCCTTTTTGAAGTATTTCTGTAGTTACATTTACACAAAACATTCTCTTTGCTTTCCTACCTAGGACTCTATTTCATTCACACTAATGAAAGAAATATGCTGGAGAAAATGTCTGCTTACTAATGTTTCAGATGTTCTTTTTGTATTAACATTTTAGGTATGTTTCTTGCTCTCTAATAATAGTTCCATGAGAATTTATACCTAATTAATCTTTTTGTTGAATAAGCAAAAATAAAGAATTGTTATGGATAAAAATATTTTTTATATTGAGATCTGGATTGACTTCTTCTGAAGATATAATAACTCATAAGCAATTATTTCTAATCTAGGTTATATATTTTAGTTAAAATAATAACTTGATATATTAGAAACTGAGTTCAATAAAAATGGAAATATGGAAAATTCAGAAATGTCAAATACCAATTTACCAACACATGTTGCCTTAAATTTATATTCCTGTACCTGGAGACAGTTATGGAATAGAGGCAATTCTGTGTGTCAACACTTATAATACATTTAATATCAGGATTTGTTATTAAAGTTAAATCTTCACTTTCTTTTTATTCAAGAGATGTTTAAGGAAAGAACCTGGGCTTTCATATGGGATAAATAGACAACGGTTGTGTTCAATTTGAGATAAATATCTTTAGTGTCCTATAACACACATTTTGTATCAAGTTTTTCAACTTTGTGAAAAATAAATAATCTTAGAAAGCCATTACCATGATGTGCTCAGTGTCCCCTGAAGGCATGTTCTGATTTTCTAGCGTGGCAGTGATGTCTAACGGAATTGCATTAACATGGACCAGGCGGGTTGCCTAGAGAAAAGGATTTAGATGTGCTGTGAAAAATGGACTTTGCGTGATGAATTTTCTGGTTTGATAAGCAAAGCGGTAAGAGTATATCACTCTAATATAAAACTTAGTGATTTGAAATAAAGCAAACATATCACTTAATTTACCAGTGTAATAATAACTCATACATTGTATAAACAGATATCAGAACCCTGGCTTCCTGCCTGGTGCCTGATGGGCAGGATTTAGAATAGATACACAATTTCTTTCTTCTTTTTAGTGAAGCTCTTGCTTTCTCAGATTTCCTCTTTCATCAAGTTTTATGGATAACATCCAGTTCAGCTAAACTCTTACCTGTTAGAACACATGCCCTAACTCTGAGGCACCACCACAAACTGCAGCCAATGGGTCACCAGTTTCTTTGTGCTCTGGGGCCAAGTTTTGTGGCTTCCAGAGCCCTCAGTTGTGTCAGTCTCATGGGCTACCTTCCAGTCTTCAGTCATTTCCAGCCCCTTCCTCTATAAGGAGTATGCTCTGCTAATTTTTCTGTTTAAAATTCTCTACTGACTGCCTTCCATACACTCCTCTGTGTTGATTAAAACTTCATTATCCCTCAGATCTTGGTTTGGTAGTCAAATCTCAGAGTGGCCTTCCTTTATCCTTCAGTCCTGTGCTTTATAAAACCGTCTCACAGAAACTTGCTCTTTTCCATCAGAATGAGGGTTTTGGTTTCCTATAACCATGTCTTACATCAGCCTGTATAAATGTAAATACATGAATCAATGAACAAATATATTCTCTAGATTTCTGCCAGCATGCAGAAACATGAAGAGCCAATATGAAACATGAAGGCCAGTATGAAAGTGAAGTGAAAGTGTTAGTCACTCAGTCATATCTGATTCTTTGAGACCCCATGGACTATAGATAACCAAGCTCCTCTGTCCATGGAATTCTCCAGGCAGTGCAAGTTCGATGAAGAAGCATGAAGCAGGGCACTCAAAGCCAGTGCTTTGGGACAACCCAGAGGGATGGAGTAGGGAGGAGGGTGGAAGGGGAGTTCAGGATGGGGGGACACATGTACACCTGTGGCTGATTCATGCTGATGTATGGGAAAAACCACCACATTATTGTAAAGTAATTAGCCTCCAATTAAAAAAAAAAAAGTACTGAAGTGGGTAGCCATTTCCTTCTCCAGAGGATCTTCTTGACCCAGGTCTTCAGTATTGAGGCAGATTCTTTACCATCTGATCTACCAGGGAAATCTGAAGGCCAACATGGGCAGCTTCTATTTTGGGGGCAGATATAATTGCAAATATAATAATGAATCCTGATATGTTGCTTAAAATATCCCAGATATTGTTCTAAACACATTAGGTATTTCAATTTGCTTACCTTATATAATAATTCTATGATGTGGGATGTTATTATTTTCTATTTTATATGTGAGGACCCTGAGGCAGAGTAAAGTTAAATGCATTGTCCAAGGTCAGTCATTTTAAATAGGCACTGAATCTTTTTTGGGATGATCGAACTTTTCACTGGGGAAGTATTTTACTTGTTATTATTAAAGAACCATGACTGGTAACATGGTATTTGCTGTCTTTGATCTGTTAGCTCAGAATAAATTGTGGGAATAGATAGTAAAATGAGTCAACAGTGGGCTTATCTATGGAAACTGACTGGTTCCTGCTCTTCTATCTAATCCTGTCAGGAGTGGTAAGAATAGGCCTTTGGGATGGACTCATATGTTGGACAGTCGCCAAAAACAGATGCTTTGGGAGAGAACTAGCCATGCGCTTTAAAAGAATAAGAACACAGGGAATTTCATGTTTCTATCTTTCTGTTCTCACCTCCACCCTCCATTTTCTAACTGGTTTGTTCTTGTAATGCCGGCTTCTCTCTGTGTTTTTCACTTCAAAGTGTTTACAGCACTTGGTGGGAGGAGGAAACTGTCTATCATGATATGAGCTGGAAGAAATGTGAACACTGCAATGAGATTTAACCCCTTTTTTCATCTAGTTACAAAGTACTATCTCTGCTAAGAAGATTATGCCTTCTTTTTATACTGTTTTAAACTATAGTCACCATGTTGCTTATCGCACCCCATGACATATGTATCCTATAACTGGAAATTTGTTTGTTTGTTTTTTAATTTTATTTTATTTTTAAACTTTACATAATTGTATTAGTTTTGCCAAATATCAAAATGAATCCGCCACAGGTATACATGTGCTCCCCATCCTGAACCCTCCTCCCTCCGCCCTCCCCATACCATCCCTCTGGGTCGTCCCAGTGCACTAGCCCCATGCATCCAGTATCGTGCATCGATCCTGGACTGGCAACTCGTTTCTTACATGATATTTTAATTGTTTCAATGTCATTCTCCCAAATCTTCCCACCCTCTCCCTCTCCCACAGAGTCCATTAGACTGTTCTATACATCAGTGTCTCTTTTGCTGTCTCGTACACCGGGTTATTGTTAGCATCTTTCTAAATTCCATATATATGCATTAGTATACTGTATTGGTGTTTTTCCTTCTGGCTTACTTCACTCTGTATAATAGGCTCCAGTTTCATCCATCTCATTAGAACTGATTCAAATGTATTCTTTTTAATGGCTGAGTAATACTCCATTGTGTATATGTACCATAGCTTTCTTATCCATTCATCTGCTGATGGACATCTAGGTTGCTTCCATGTCCTGGCTATTATAAACAGTGCCACTGCCTTCATGCATTTTTTTCCTACCACTCCAACCCTGCTTCTGGTTGCCACCAATCTGTTCTCTGTGTAGATGAGTTCATTTTTTAGTTGTTGTTGCTTTATTTTTAGATTCCACAAGTAAGTGAGATAATAAGATATTTGTCTTTCTCTGTCTGGTTATTTAATTTAGCATGATGACCTAAAGGTCCACCTATGCAGTTGTAAACGGCAAAATTGTATTTTTATTATAGTATAGTAAATAGTATACAGTAAATAATATTCATACTATAGCTGAACAGTATTTAATTGTAAATATACATTTAATATACAAACATATATATGTATATATACATATATAGGTGGCTCAGTGGTAAATAATCCGCTTGCCAATGCAGAAGATGGAGGTTTGACCCTTGGGTTGAGAAGATCCCCTGGAGAAGGAAATGGTAACTTATTCCAGTATTTTTGCCTGGGAATCCCATGGACAGAGTGGCCTGGTGGGCTACAGTCCATGGGATCACAAAGAGTTGGACACGACTTAGTGACTAAAAAATTATATATATATATATATATACATACATACACACACACTATGTCTTCCACATCTTTATCCTTTCATCCATGGACAGACAGGTTGTTTTCATATCTCAGCTATTGTAAATAATGCTATTAACATGGGGGTGCAGATATCTTTTTGAGTTTACATCAGATAAATACCCAGAAGTATGGATCACAGGACTGGAAAAGGTCAGTTTTCATTCTGATCCCAAAGAAAGGCAATGCCAAAGAATGCTCAAACTACCACACAATTGCACTCATCTCACACGCTAGTAAAGTAATGCTTAAAATTCTCCAAGCCAGGCTTCAGCAATATGTGAACTGTGAACTTCCTGATGTTCAAGCTGGTTTGAGAAAAGGCAGAGGAACCAGAGATCAAATTGCCAACATCCGCTGGATCATCAAAAAAGCAAGAGAGTTCCAGAAAAACATCTATTTCTGCTTTATTGACTATGCCAAAGCCTTTGACTGTGTGGATCACAATAAACTGT
>NW_011494789.1:704800-705426 GCF_000754665.1 Bison bison bison
GATATGTGAACCATGAACTTCCTGATGTTCAAGCTGGTTTTAGAAAAGGCAGAGGAACCAGAGATCAAATTGCCAACATCCGCTGGATCATCAAAAAAGCAAGAGAGTTCCAGAAAAACATCTATTTCTGCTTTGTTGACTATGCCAAAGCCTTTGACTGTGTGGATCACAATAAACTGTGGAAAATTCTGAAAGAGATAGGAATACCAGACCACCTGATCTGCCTCTTGAGAAATTTGTATGCAGGTCAGGAAGCAACAGTTAGAACTGGACACGGAACAACAGACTGGTTCCAAATAGGAAAAGGAGTACATAAAGGCTGTATATTGTCACCCTGTTTATTTAATTTATATGTAGAGTACATCATGAGAAATGCTGGACTGGAAGAAACACAAGCTGGAATCAAGATTGTCGGGAGAAATATCAATAACCTCAGATATGCAGATGACACCACCCTTATGGAAGAAAGTGAAGAGGAACTAAAAAGCCTCTTGACAAAGGTGAAAGTGGAGAGTGAAAAAGTTGGCTTAAAGCTCAACATTCAGAAAACGAAGATCATGGCATCTGGTCCCATCACTTCATGGGAAATAGATGGGGAAACAGTGGAAACAGTGTCAGACTTTATT
>NW_011494789.1:705889-710220 GCF_000754665.1 Bison bison bison
GAATGATGCTAAAGCTGAAACACAAACTTTGGCCACCTCATGTGAAGAGTTGACTCATTGGAAAAGACTCTGATGCTGGGAGGGATTGGGGGCAGGAGGAGAAGGGGACGACAGAGGATGAGATGGCTGGATGGCATCACTGACTCGATGGACATGAGTCTAAGTGAACTCCGGGAGTTGATGATGTACAGGGAGGCTTGGTGTGCTGCGATACATGGGGTCCCAAAGAGTCGGACATGACTGAGCGACTGATCTGATCTGATCTGATCTGATGGATCATATAGTGGTTCTAATTTCAATAGCCTGATTATAGGCTTTAATCCTCTTATTTTTGAGATGAAGAAACTGATTCAGAGGCAATGGTGACTTTGGTAAAAACCTAGAATCAAAGAGCTCTGGGGACTCAGAACCCTGAGTTGTTGATGGATGGGGCTCATAGCCCACAGCTTCTGGTCTCAGGGTGGGATTTTTTTTCTTTTTCCACTATGATAAGCATTAGAAAATGGTGGTGTAAGGGTTAAATTCTGACCAGGAACAAGTTTTACATTTTTTTCCCAATTAAATATTTTCAGGCTTAGCCTAAAAACTAGAGCTGTCTGCATTTTTTGAGTATGCTTTGATCTCTAAATACTAAGAATAATATCCCCCACTTGGTTCATCTCTTTGCTTAAAGGTTATTCTACTACAAAGGATTTCCCCAGCTGTCTCATAAAGCAACAGCAAGCTCACCCCCCCGATGTCGTGTCCCATGGCCCTCCCCTGTGTACCTATAGCATTGGACATCTGACCGTTCTTTGTGTGTTTGCTTACCGTATATCTTCCTTCACTGGACCTTTTACTCCAAGGCAGAAAGAATTTTATTTGATCACTGTTTACCCAATGTCTAGAAAGTGACTGACTTATGGTATTCACAAAGTAAATACCAAATTTATTTGGTGAATAAATATGGCTTCTTTTTATTACTTTATATTTATTATTCAGTTCAGTTCATTTCAGCTGCTCAGTCATGTCCGACTCTTTGCAACCCCATGAATCACAGCACGCCAGGCCTCCCTGTCCTCAAACTCACGTCCATTGAGTCGGTGATGCCATCCAGCCATCTCATCTTCTGCTGTCCCCTTCTCCTCCTGCCCCCAATCCCTCCCAGCATCAGAGTCTTTTCCAATGAGTCAACTCTTCGCATGATGTGGCCAAAGTACTGGAGTTTCAGCTTTAGCATCATTCCTTCCAAAGAAATCCCAGGGCTGATCTCCTTCAGAATGGACTGGTTGGATCTCCTTGCATTCCAAGGGACTCTCAAGAGTCTTCTCCAACACCACAGTTCAAAAGCATCAGCTTTCTTCATAGTCCAACTCTCTCATCTATACATGACTACTGGAAAAACCATAGCCTTGACTAGACGGACATTTGTTGGCAATGTCTCTCTCTGCTTTTCAATATGCTATCTAGGTTGGTCATAACTTTCCTTCCAAGGAGTAAGCGTCTTTTAATTTCATGGCTGCAATCACCATCTGCAATGATTTTGGAGCCCCCCCAAAATAAAGTCTGCTACTGTTTGCCCATCTATTTGCCATGAATAGGGACCAGATGCCATGATCTTCATTTTCTGAATGTTGAACTTTAAGCCAACTTTTTCACTCTCCTCTTTCACTTTCATCAACAGGCTTTTTAGTTCCTCTTCACTTTCTGCCATAAGGGTGGTGTCATCTCAAATATGCTCATATTTATTTGAAGAATAAGTGAACGTTTCCCAAGGCAAACATTCACTGCTCCTCAGCAGTGGTTCTCCTCTCTATGGAAAACAGAGCATCGTGTTTGCCACAGTCCCTATGAACTTTATGATGTCTCCAAAGATGAGGCCAAGTAGATTCGAATGCCAAGTTATTTCATTACTCATTTGTAATATGTTATGAAAATTCCCCAGGAGATAGTGTTGGCAAAAGTGTAACAAAGTCAGAATGACCATGACTTAGTTTTCCAGGTTGGTGACAAGGAAAATATAACAAAATGCTTTATACTCATTTACAGCTGGGTAACTGTGACTGGAGAAAAGACAACAGACTGGCTAAATTTTAGACGAGATTTTCTGAACCTGAGACCACTATGCTGCTGCTGTTGCTGTTTAGTTGCTAAGTCATGTTTGACTCTTTGAGACCAGGCATAAATTTCTTTCTTATGTATTTTTTCTGCTTTTTGCAAAACTGTCTTCAGGCAAATACATATTACATCACTTTGCCCCAGACAGAAGTAAGGTTGCCATGGGGTCAGTGTACAGTGTCAGAAACACCAGCAAACCAGAGCACCTAGAATATCATCGCCTTGTGAGGGGTGAGAGCAAGTGGTATGGCCACCAAGGAAACCCCAGTAGCCGTTTGCCTGGATCATGGGAGATGTCCAGTTGCTGGAGCTAGGAGGATTTGGGGTCATAGTCACCTGTAAAGCTGGTTGTTGAATCACCTGCACAGTAGCTGTTTCTGTTTATTCTCTTACCAGCATCATAGGAGAGTTCTTTTATCTCCACTTCAGCCATGCTTAATTCTCTACAGCTCTTTCATTTTTGCAAGTGCAGATAAAGAAAATTGCAATCTCATTATTACTATTATGTACATTTCTCTAATTACTAATGAGCCTGAGAATCTTTAGATATAGTCTTAATTTTTCTGTTGGTTAAACTGATACTTTTGCCTTTTTTCTCTTCTTGTCCTTTCCTTTCCTTTCCTTCCTTTTATTTCACCAGCCTTTCCCTCTTCAAGTCCCTTCTTTGTCTATTTCTTTATTTAAAAGAAAAAAAAAATCCTTATTTAAGTTTAGGAATTGAAGCTTAGGAATACTGAAGTTTAGCAGGTCTTTATTTTGGATGTCAATATCTTTTCCTTTATGCCACAAACATTTCCCACCAAGTTTTAAGAAAGTTATTTATTTTGCAATAACTGTAGAGTCACAGGTGTCAAAAAGCAAAATCACAGGACAGATTCCAGGTACACTTCACCCAGATAACCCAAGAGTTAACATCTTGCATAATTCTAGTGCAATATCACAACAAGGAAATTGACATTGTTGCAATCCAGGCAACATGTTTGGATTTCATCAGTGTTATCTGCACTCATTGGTGTATCTGTGAACATAGGTCTATGAAATTTTGTAATTAATTTATTTTTATCTTACTCACTTTTATGTTGTACAGAAATTTTTATTTTGATACAGTCGAATTTCCTTTCCTTTGTGGTATGTGATTTTTGGGGGGCCTTGTTTAAAAAAAATCTCCTTCTACTCAAAGCCAAGAGAGTATTCTCTTTTTTCTTTATCATTTTGAAGTTTTATGGTTAATGTTTATTTCTGTTGGCCACCTGACACATATTGTTTAAGATGGCTTGAAGTTGAGCAACAATTTTTTTCCATATGGGAAATGAGTTGCTCTAGCATCATATATTATAAAGTCCATCCATCTTTTCTTCTCTGACATTCTATGTAATCCATATCATATATCAGTTATCATATAGAAATGTAGCTGCTTCTGGACTCTATAGTTTGTTCCACTGGCATATTTTTCTAATCTCTATAGAAAGTGAAAGTGAAGTCGCTCAGTTGTGTCAATTCTTTGTGACCCCATAAACTGTAGCCTGCCAGGTTCCTCTGTCCATGGGATTTTCTAGGCAAGAATACTGGACTGGGTTGCCATTTCCTTCATCAGGGGATCTTCTTGACCCAGGGATTGAACCTGGGTCTCCTGCACTGCAGGCAGATTCCTTATCATCTGAGCTACGAGGGAAGCCCTTTAACTGCTATAATAAGTTCAAATTCTTTTAATTCTTTTTAATAATAATAAATATGTATGTGAGATAAGTGTGTGTATATATATATATTCAGAATTTTCTGAATTTTGCTAATCTTCTTAAATATTATCTTGAAATTTTGATTGGAATTAGATTAGATTTATAGAGTGATATGGAGTTATTATGTCTTTATATCTTTCAGTCTTTCATTTCATAGTATCTTATGATATTTCACTCCACTTATTCAGTTTTTTCTTTATGATTTTCTTATATTAAATCCTTATGGCAGAAAGTGAAGAGGAACTAAAAAGCCTCTGGCTATGGTTTTTCCAGTAGTCATGTATGGATGTGAGAGTTGGACTGTGAAGAAAGCTGAGCGCCAAAGAATTGATGCTTTTGAACTATGGTGTTGGAGAAGATTCTTGAGAGTCCCTTGGACTGCAAGGAGATCCAACCAGTCCATTCTAAAGGAGATCAGTCCTGGGATTTCTTGGGAAGGAATGATGCTAAAGCTGAAACTCCAGTACTTTGGCCACCTCATGCGAAGAGTTGACTCAT
>NW_011494789.1:710320-710720 GCF_000754665.1 Bison bison bison
CCCAATTAAATATTTTCAGGCTTAGCCTAAAAACTAGAGCTGTCTGCATTTTTTGAGTATGCTTTGATCTCTAAATACTAAGAATAATATCCCCCACTTGGTTCATCTCTTTGCTTAAAGGTTATTCTACTACAAAGGATTTCCCCAACTGTCTCATTAAGCAACAGCAAGCTCACCCCCCCTGATGTCGTGTCCCATGGCCCTCCCCTGTGTACCTATAGCACTGGACATCTGACCGTTCTTTGTGTGTTTGCTTACCGTATATCTTCCTTCACTGGAACTTTCACTCCAAGGCAGAAAGAATTTTATTTGATCACTGTTTACCCAATGTCTAGAAAGTGACTGACTTATGGTATTCACAAAGTAAATACCAAATTTATTTGGTGAATAAATATGGCTT
>NW_011494789.1:710820-722808 GCF_000754665.1 Bison bison bison
ATTCTAAAGGAGATCAGTCCTGGGATTTCTTGGGAAGGAATGATGCTAAAGCTGAAACTCCAGTACTTTGGCCACCTCATGCGAAGAGTTGACTCACTGGAAAAGACTCTGATGCTGGGAGGGATTGGGGGCAGGAGGAGAAGGGGACAGCAGAAGATGAGATGGCTGGATGGCATCACCGACTTGATGGACGTGAGTCTGAGTGAACTCCGGGAGTTGGTGATGGACAGGGAGGCCTGGCGTGCTGCGATTCATGGGGTTGCAAAGAGTCGGACACGACTGAGCGACTGAACTGAACTGAACTGAACTGACTATATTAAATCCTGGCCACAAATATATAATGTCTGTTTTGAAAAGATTCTTTTATAGCTTTCTTTAGTTTCTATAGAGTTTTTAGGGTTTCTATATTGTTCTATAGTTTGTATAGTTTTATAGTTTCTATATAGTTTCTATAGTTACTATGACTGCAACTGGGAAGGGTTAATTTTGAATTTACACTGGATCTGCTTCTGTGACTTTAACCCTTATTTTGCTGCTTTTGTTATTATAAGCATACATAATGACCTGCCTCAGGGAGAATAACCTGACCCAGCCTACCTGTGAAGGACTGTGACATTCTTGATTTTTGTGTTGCAAATGGCACAGCACCCAATGCCCGCCTGCTTCTTACCTATGTGGCCCAGAAATTCACATTTGGGGAGGCCAGAATCACAAATAGATATGACATCTTTGTTGATATGACAGGAGATACTCCATTTCACACCACCCATGAAAAGACTATAGAAGTGAAACTAACACATCCCCCTACCTGAGGCTTGCTATTCTAGGAGATATTTTCAAGAATTAAATGGACTTTTTTACTTTGTTTCCTTACCTCTCCCCATCTCTGATCCATAAAAGAATCTGATATCCCATCCCAAACAAGATGGTTAATTTGAGGGGCTAGCCTGCCATCTTCTCGGTCAGCCAGCTCCTGAATAAAGTCCCTTCCTAGTTCCAACACCTTGTCTCAGAATCATTGATTTATCTTGCAGCAAGGAGAGCAAGTTTGGACTTGGTAACATAACTAGTTACAGTAATGCTGTTGATATCTATGCAATGAACTTACAGCTAACAAATTTGGAGAATTCTTATATTCTAATGTCTTAATTCTTTGGATTTATGTGTCAACAAATAACAGAGTTAAAAGATTTTGATAATTTCTTCTGAAACTTTTATCATCCTTTTGTTTTTCTTATGCTGTAACTTCTTGTGCCTGGTAGCTCAGCTGGTAAAGAATCCGCCTACAATGCAGGAAACCCTGGTCAGGAAGATCTGCTGGAGAACAGATAGGCCATCCACTCAAGTTTTCTTGGGCTTCCCTGGTGGCTCAGCTGGTAAAGAATCTGCCTGCAATGTGGGAGACCTGGGTTTGATCCCTGAGTTGGGAAGATATCCTGGAGAAGGGAACAGCTACCCACTCCAGTATTCTTGCCTGGAGAATTCCATGGACAGAGTAGCCTGTTAGGTCACAGTCCGTGGGGTCACAAAAAATCAGACTCAACTGAACAACTTTCACTTCAACTTCTTGAACAGTTCTGAGGGAAATGCTGCTGAGAAGCTTTATCTTTTTCCAAGTTTGAGGTTCACAGTGCAATTTGACATATACCTGTTAGTGTACATTCTACTTAGTACTAGCTAAGTATATTTCATTATCATTGCTGCTGCTACTGCTGCTGAGTCGCTTCAGTCATGTCCAACTCTGTGCAACCCCATAGACGGCAGCCCACCAGGCTCCCCTGTCCCTGGGATTCTCCAGGCAAGAATACTGGAGTGGGTTGCCATTTCCTTCTCCAATGCATGAAAGTGAAAAGTGAAAGTGAAGTCGCTCAGTCGTGTCCGACTCTGAGCGACCCCATGGACTGCAGCCTACTGGGCTCCTCTGTCCATGGGATTTTCCAGGCAAGAGTACTGGAGTGGGGTGCCATTACTGCTGTTCATTGTTTTCTATTATGAATTAATATAAATTATATAAAATGCCTTTCCTGTATAACTTTGTATATCATATTTTTTGCTTTAACTTGTTAATATTGTTAGGTTTTCTAATGTAAAAAAGTCCTGATCTTCTTGGCTAAAACCTGTTTAAGGACAATTATTATTCTTTTAATATATTTTTGAATCAGATTTGCCAATATTTTATTTAGCAATTTTATCTCTATCTTTAAAATGTGGAAAGTTCTTAATTTTTTTTAAGAGATTCTTAAAAATAATTAATTAATTCACTTATTTTTTGCTGCACTGGTACTTTGTTTCTGTGTGCAGGCTTTCTCAAGTTGCAGTAAGCAGGGCTTCGTGGAGGGGCATACTTCTTATTGCGGTGGTTTCTCTTGTTGCAGAGCATGAGCTCTAGGTGCTCAGGCTTGAGTAGTTGCAGCACTCAGGCTCAGCAGTCATGGCTCGTGGACTCTAGAGCATGGGCTCAGTAATTGTGGCACATGGGCTTAGTGGCCCCAAGGCATGTGTAATCTTCCCGGACCAGAGATTGAACCCATGTCTCCTGCATTGGCAGGTGGATTCTTTACCACTGAGCCATACGGGAAGTCCAGTTCTTAGTTTTTTTCTACCATGTTTTCTAGTATTGGTATCAAATAAAGGGAGAAAGGTACATATAAATCTAGTGGAAACATATTCATTTATTCAATATTGAACAAATGATTATGGAACACTAAGTGTTCCAAAATTTGGGGCAATTATTTTGAATAAATGATATTAGCAGTATATACATATATTCTGTGTGTATATTTATTAGAATATATAATATAGAAAATATATATTATAAAACATACAGTAAAATCAAACTATCATCCTTTCAACTTTGATTATTCTAGTGTCAGCTTATCAATGCAAATTAGTTTCCATACAATGCCTCAGTTGAATTATATTTGTTAACTGTATCCACCAAGAGAAATATATTTTTTAACAAATAAATCCGTCACCATATAACTTAAAGGTTAATTTGAATCAGATGAAATATGTTGCCATTGTATCACTTAATATTTAGCCTGTAGTCAACTCTAGTGATTTTTTATAGCTGATTTTACCCAATGAGCATTTGTTCTGGAAAATGAATCAGGCAGTCAGTCAGTTCAGTTGCTCAGTAGTGTCCAACTCTTTGCGACCCCATGAATTGCAGCACGCCAGGCCTCCCTGTCCATCACCAACTCCAGGAGTTCACTCAAACTCACGTCCATCGAGTCGGTGATGCCATCCAGCCATCTCATCCTCTGTCATCCCCATTTCCTACTGTCCCCAATCTCTTCCAGCATCAGAGTCTTTTCCAATGAGTCAACTCTTCACATGAGGTGGCCAAAGTACTGGACTTTCAGCTTTAGCATCATTCCTTCCAAAGAACACCCAGGACTGATCTCCTTTAGAATGGACTGGTTGGATCTCCTTGAATAGTCTTACATATATTCTGTTTTTAGCCAAACATAAGGTACACATTGTATCACAATAGCTTCTAAGGCTAAAAGCACAAATCATGGACAATTGTTAGGTTTCTCTAATACACTTTTTTCTAGATGTTTTATATGTGATAGAATAAAGAGCTCATTAAATGTACGTGATTCTTCAAATCCAGCTGTCAAAAAAGTGACACGACACATTAGCCTTTTCTCTGATAGCAGAGCTCCTTTGCCAACATTTTTCTTAAATTATCTTTCAAGCAATTTTCCTCTTATACTTTGCTTTACAGTCCTTTATGAGGTATGTCAAGGCAAGTGAATATTTGAGAGATAAATATTCATTGTGGATTTATTTTAACAACTGCATTATGATTCTCACCCTTTACACTGGCATTAATCGAACAATAACCTTTTTATCTTGTGCATACAACCCATCACAAACTTCACTCTAGTTATGGGAAATAGCTCAGTTTAAGGGAAACCTCGACAATATGTTTAGCTGAGTCTGTGTGGTGGTTCTGCTGTACGCTTGCACAGTTAATATTATTTAATGCACTAGAGTTGCAATACTGCCTAAAATTCTACACAACACATTTGGAAATGAAGCAACTGACAGCTGTTACAGTGCAGATACTCTCTGAGAAGAGTATAAATTTAAGCTATTAGTTACCGCCAACTTATTCATTCAGTTTTATTTTGTGTCATTAGCATTTTAATTTTCTTCTAATGGTCCAAGAAAACAGGACACAGAAATTTTGAGATGAGTAGAAGGAATAGCTCCTGTGACTGGAAGTAGATCCAAGTAGAGCCCTCCACTTGGGGCCCATGGCTCCAGCGAGGCATGGCATTGGAAGCTGGCCTTTGGTGTGAGAGGTTGAACCCTAGTTTATTGAAGAGTAGAGAGAGTAAAAGGAAGAGTAAGAGAGAGGCTCCAATAATCCTCATATTTATATTTGGAAAAAGCCTTAGTGTATCTAACACATAAATATACACAATCACACATCATACTGGACAGGTAGGAAAGTGTTTGTTTGATAGTAGAAATTGTGTTAACGTACATCCTCATTCTTCACTTGAGTCTGAAACAGCAAGTGTTAAATATGTTAAACAATTAGATTATATAATCGACCTGGAAAATTCCTCCACAGTAAATTCATAGGAGTCAATGATATGATTAAATCTCTCCAATGTATGCATGTCCTACTGCTGCATGTGAAGTAAGTAGAACTTCCAGGATTAAGGGATGGAATTCTGTCTACTCAGCACCAGTACTTACCCCACTAGGGGATCAGTACATGTGAAGTCCCTAGAAGAGTGGAAAAGAGTGGTCAAGATGAAGGAGGTCTCAGAACTCAGTCAGATGAAAGTGGTTGCCAAGCAAGCAGGAGGGACAAATGGGTGGAGCCAATGATCACCAGGTCCAAAGGTAAAAAGTGGCCATTAAGAAGGTGAACTGCACGCATTTCCATTAGTTGCAAGTAATATATTAACAATGCAAGTTACTTTATGATTAAAAATGTAAAATGTTGGGGCTTCCCTGGTGGCTCAGTGGTAAAGAATCTGCCTCCCAATGCAGGAGACTCAAGTTTGATCCCTGATTCAGGAAGATCCCACATGCCACAGAGCAACTCAGTCCACTAGGCACATCTGTTGAGCCCGTGCTCTAGAGCCTGGGATCTGAAACTATTGAGCCCATGTGCCGCAACTTCTGAAGCTCGGTGCCTTGGAGCCTGTGCTTCACAACAAAAGAAGTCACTGAAATAAGAAGCCTGCACAATGCAATGAAGAGTAGCCTCTGCTCCCTGCAACTGGGTAAAAGCCTGTAAAGCAACAAAGATGCAGCACAGCCAAAAATAAATAATTTAAAAGAATGACTGCTATCAAAAAGTCTATAAAAAATCAATGCTGGAGAGGGTGTGGAGAAAAGGGAACCCTCTTACACTGTTGTGGGAATGCAAACTAGTACAGCCACTATGGATAACAGTGTGGAGATTCCTTTAAAAACTCAAAGCCAGTGCACTGGGACAACCCTGAGGGATGGGATAGGGAGGGAGGTGGGAGGGGGGTTCAGGATGGGGGACACATGTACACCCATGGCTGATTCATGTCAATGTATGGCAAAACCACTACAATATTGTAAAGTAATTAGCGTCCAATTAAAATAAATTAATTAATTTTAAAAAAGCAAACAACAACAACAAAAAACTGGAAATAGAACTGCCATATGACCCAGAAATCCCACTGCTGGTCATACGCACCGAGGAAACCAGACTTGAAAGAGACACGTGTATCCCAATGTCCATTGCAGTACTTTTTGCAATATCTAGGACCCTGAAGCAATCTAGATGTCCATAAGCAGATAAATGGGTAAGAAAGTTGTGGTACATAAACACAATGGAGTATTACTCAGCTATTAAAAAGAACATATTTGAATCAGTTCTAAAGAGATGGATGAAACTGGAACCTATTATTCAGAGAGAAGTAAGTCAGAAAGAAAAACACCAATATAGTATATTAACACATATATATGGAATTTAAAAGATGGTGATGACGACCCTACATGTGAGTCAGCAGAAGAGACACAGATATAAAGAACAGACTTTTGGACTCTGTGGGAGAAGGTGAGGGTGGGATGATTTAAGAGAATAGCATTGAAACATGTATATTACCATATGTGAAATAGATGACCAGTCCAAGTTTGATGCGTGAAACAGGGCACTCAAAGCTGGTTCACTGGGACAACACAGAGGGATGGAATGGGGAGGGAGGTAAGGAGGGGGTTTCAGAATGGGGACACATGTACACCCATGGCTGATTCATGTCAATGTATGGCAAAACCCACCACAATATTGTAAAGTAATTAGCCTCCAATTAAGATAAATTAATTAATTTTAAAAAGATCATTTAAAAATGTGAAGTGTTGCTTCCATTTGACTTTAAACCATTCACACAGTCACAAAAAAAATAAACTTTGTTCACAACACCTCCATTTAAAATCACAAGGTTAAAAATATGTTTGTGTAATATACTGAGTTGAGTAGTATCCCCGGAATGTCCACGTCTACCCAAAACCTCAGAATGTGACTTCATTTGGGAATAGAATCTTTGCTAATGTAATCAAGGTAAGGACCAAGATAAGATTATGCTGAGTTAAGTTGGGGTCTAAATCCAGTGAAAGTGTCCTTATAAGAAACAAGAAAACAGCACATAGAGACAGAAAAGTTGGCCACATGAAGACTGAGGCAGAGATTGGAGTGAGGCTGCCATAAATCAAGGAACAACAGAAGGGGAAAGACACAACAAAAGATCTTTTCCTAAAGCCTTTGAAGAAAGCATTGTCTTGCCAGCAACTTGATTTTGAACTTCTGGCCTCTAAAAATATGATAATAAATTTCTGTTGTTTTAAACCATCTGTTTTGTGGTTATTTGTCATAGCAGCTCTAGAAAACTGATATAGATAATTTCTATGGATAATTGACAATAAGTAGATATTCAAGAAAAATAAAAATAATCCAGCCTGTATTATTTTAGTTCTTATATACAGCTATAAGCTATATATTTTGTAGTTTTTCATGGAGTAAAGGTCTCATAAAAGCAAAAGTTCAAAGGGTCCATATAAGTTATAAAAAGGCCCTATAGATAATAAGGATAAAAATCTCCTACAAACCAGAAATGTATAGACGTTTCTACTAAATACCACAAGTGTTGCTTAATGCTATTTGTTTTTCTCCCTCCTCCTATCATTTTTTGCCTTCTGGGACTGAGCTTGTTTAAAGTAGACAGCAGCAAGCTATTTACTTTTTCCATAAAATGTAATGCTAGTACCAACAATCTTTTATCCTTGAAAGAATCTGAGCTCTGTCATTATGTTCTCTTTCATCCCCTTACTGAACAGATCAAGGGCTCAAAAAAAAAAAAAAGCCCAAGTAGCAATCTTAAGCTGTTGATCTCTTTGAATCTTTACTGGGGTTGTTTAAACATATATATGTGCCCCACTCCTATTTCTGTTTTAAATTTGACTTCATAAGGAATGCACATCTAACAGAAGGAAGAACATATCCAGTTGGAGTACAGATATATCATATTGCAAGGTACACAAATCTAATAGAAGTGCTAATATTTATATTTAGAAAACATATATCTAAACGAAGAGATGTATTTCTAACAGGAGGTCATGGTAGTCTAGTGGAAGAATATGCACATTTAACAGGTAGAAACAGCTACCTAATTGGAGGGCACCCATCTGTAATTGAAGCCCATTGAAATCTAATAGAGTGACTGTATTTCTAATTGCAAAATAATGGATTAAGACAATTAATACCTGGATATTGAGTATGAAGGACTTCCTTAGTAGTTCAGTGGTAAAGAATCTGCCTGCCAATGGAGAAGACAGGGGTTCAATCTCTGGGTCAGGAAGATCCCCTGGAGAAGGAAATAGCAACTCACTCCAGTATTTTTGCCTGCAAAATCCCATAAACAGAAGAGCCTGGAGGGCTACAGTCCATGGGGTTGCAAAGAGTTGGACACGGTTTAACAGCTAAAGAACAACAGCAATAACACTAAGTATGACAGTTTCTATGGAAATGAAGATTTTGTGGTATAGGGGAGAAAATGACTGTTCTCAAAGACCTATTCTGGATGAACTTTCTCACCCAGAATAATGTGATAACTAAAGCTATGAAAATCAGCAAGTTCATATTAATATCTCTTGTTTAACATATTTATTATTTTGCTATATATGTTATATAGAATGAGCATTCCACTAGCTTTTAGTTTTTTTTTATGACCTGATCAATGTTACAACAGGCAAAATTATTTTGACTGTAGTACATTAACTTTTCATCACATTAGCTGATGGATAAAACAATAAGTAGCTACAAAATTCTTCACGGTCAAGACATTTCTGGTTTATTTATTTATTTACAGATGTACTGGATCTTAATTGCTGCATGGACTTTTCTCTAATTGCAGAAAGCAAGAGCTATGGTCTAGTTGCAATGTGAAGGCTTCTTATCGTGGTTGTTTGTGTTGTTGTGCTTGAGGCACATGGGGCTTAGTTGCTCTGTGGCATCTGGGATCTTCCCAGGCTAGGGATCAAACCTATGTCTCCTACATTGGCAAGCAGATTCTTTATCACCGAGCCACCAGGGCATTTCTGATCTATCATTTATGCATACTTACATCTGTATTCTGGAATGGTTTTCAGAATACCTCAAAATTATATCTCAGTTCATAATAAAAATATCTCATGTCAAAAAACATTTTTAAATAATTAAGTTGACAATATCCTTTGGAATAGTCCTGGTAATTATGTAAATATGAGCAATTAAGCTGCCAATATGCTTTGTAAGATTCCCAGCAGAAATATGAATTTGAAGGTAGTGACATTATGGATAAATTTGAAGACTGACATGCATTGAATTCATTAGATGTTCGGGCTTTGAAAAACTTGGCTCTCTTCAGCTGTTAACTTTGTTTTTGTTTATTTCTTGGCTTATTTTCATTTTATTTTGGTTCATCTCATTTATAATCAGATCAACACTGAAAATGAGGTTTAACTGCTCCATGTGGGCAAGTTGCAGCAACCCTTTAAAAACACCTTGGAGAATATCACCCCATGTGCTGGACAGGTATATCTAGCAAACTGAAAAGACCACAGAAAAAAAGAATTTTATTTTGTTACATTTTGTTAACTTGCATCATATTCTTTTATCAAAAAAGTTGATTTTCAAGTGTATTTAATTATTACTAGAATGTACCTGTTATGTTCTGGTGTGTCCTGAACACCTACTATAGAATCTGGTGTATAGAAGATCTTGAATACATATTTTGTAGGTGTGGAGGGAAGGCAAAGAGAAAAGAAGTAAGGGAAGGAGAAAGGGAGACAGAGGAGCCTGGCCCTGGAGGAGGAGAGTCAGAAACAACGTAGGGACCAAACAATGACAGCAATAAATATTGACATTTATCGTAGTCTTGCAGAGGGCCGGCTAGGCTGTGCTCAGCCTCCTGACCTACAGAAACTGTGAGATAATAAATGTGTGGTTGTTTGAAGCCTCTAAGTTTGTGGTAATTTGTTTCTCAGCAATAGATAACTAATACAAACGTCCCTCAATACACAAATTTAGGTGACAACTCTTTAGTGTGATAAATCTTGTAATGATTATTGCTATAGCTTGTGTTAACACACATGATGAATTACTAACAGATATATTTTCTGTAAGTCTCTTAGTTCTGTCAGGTCTTTGTATTTTTTGGCCCGTGCACTTGAAAAGGGGTGAGTTTGTAAACTTACATTCTGATGTTGCAGGTTTTGACAGAGTAACTGTCAGCCTTGGCTTAGCTGAGGCCAATAAAGGGACTCTCCAGCCACACCTCCTCGTTCCTGTTGTCATTCTGTGTCCTCTGTGCCTCTTAGTTTGAAGCAACTTCAAAACCCACTCGAAAAGATTTCGAGTCAGCTGAGCCTTTTTAACAGAACTATAACTGAAATAAAAGGAGTGAGGATGTTTTCTTGCAAGCACTGTCCAAACCAACTGTGATTTAAAAAGTGATAAGCCAGACTATTGGAAAAAAACTTCATATTAACACGAAAGAGGTTTCAAAGATTCTTATTCCTTATTTAATCAAAAAGACTTTTTTGAAATTTAAAATTATAATCCATTCAATTTTTTAAAAAATCATTCATGTTCATTATTTGTGTTCTTGTCACTAAATTTCAGGCAATAATTCAGGTTTTAAATAAGTCAGGTTTTAAACTGAACTATCAAAGCAGTGTTCAGTGAAACTGACAGTCCCCCAATCGTGTCAGACTCTGTGACCCCAGGGACTGTAGCCTGCCAGGCTCCTCTGTCGATGCGATTATTCAGGAAAGAATACTGGAGTGGGTTGCCATGCTCTCCTCCAGGGCACCTTCCAACCCAGGGATTGAACCCATGTCTCCTGTGCCTTCTACAGTGTAGGCAGATTCTTTTCCGCTGAGCCACCAGGGATTATTTAAAGATTAGTATGAAGGAGCAATGTAGTTTCAAAATTCTATACAGAGCAGTATTAGAAATTCATTCATTAAGGCTCAGAAGCTCAGCTACCTGGTTATGAATCAGTTTGTTATTTTCAATTGTTATTAGTTATTGGTAACTTCAGTTAATTAAAAACATGTCTGGAAATGATGACTGTGTAATATCCACTAGCTCACTACTTAGAGAGTACAAACAGGTAGCAGTTTAAAACAGATGAGACTACAACCACTTGTTCATACAATGCACATGCCTCTTAAATTGAGAAAAAAGAATGATAGGATTTTAGAGACAACTGAGTAATCATTTTTCACCAAGAATCACCATTCTTCTAGATCAGGATCTGCTCTCTTATCTCCTGAAATTCCCCAAGACCCTTTATATCAAACTTTTGCCAAAGAGCTTTCTTTTCCAGACATGTTCTTCTCTGGCTGCCTGAATAATTTAGTGTGATTCACCTTCAGAGAAAATTCTTTGAGTATTGAGACTTTTTTCCTTGGTAGTGTTTGTCATAATTTGCACACTATTGTGATTATATAATTACATTTTAAATTAAAACTTTACTTTTTAGAGCAATTTTATATTCACAGTAAAATCGAGAGGTAGGTCCAGGGATTTCCCATAACTCATCTGCCCCACACATGCATAGCCTATGCAATTATCAACATCCCCCACCAGAATGGTACACTTATAGCAATTAATGAGCCTACATTGACACATCATAATCACCCAAAGTCCGTCATTTATATAGCAGTTCACTATTAGTGTTGTATGTTTTATTGATGTAAACAAATGTGTAATGACATCATCATTATAGTATCTCACAGAGTGGTTTCATTGAAACTAAAAATCGTCTGTACTCCACCTATTCATGTAAAATTCCTGCCAACCAGTGATCATCTTACTATCTGCACATGTTTTCCTTTTCCAGATTGTCTTATAGTTGAATTATACAGTATGTAACCTTTTCAGATTGATTTCTTTCACTAGGCAATATACATTTAAGATTCTTCCATGTCATTTCATGGCTTGATAGCTCATTTATTTTTAGAGCTGAGTAATATTCCATTGTCTGAAAATGCCTCAGTTTACTTATCCATTTACCTACTGAAAACTATTTTTGTTGCCTTCAGATTTGGAAAATTATTAACAAAGTTGCTATAAATAATGGTGTGCAGGCTTTTTGTGTAGACATAAGCTTTCAAATCCTTTGGGTAAATACCAAGAAGTATGATGGCTGAATCATATGGAAAGAATATGTTTATAAAACAAACAAACAAACACTGAACTGCCTTCCAAAGTGACCATGCTGTTTCACATTCTCACCAACCATAAATGAGAATTCTTACTGCTGTAACATCCTCTTGTCAGTATTCCAGATTTCAGTGATTTTAATAAGTGTGCAATGATATTTCATGTTGTTTTAATTTGCATGTCTCGAGTGACATATGTATGGAGAGCATCTTTTCATTTCTTGTTTACCACCTGTACCTTATTTGACATCAGTTTCAAGTTGGATTATTTTCTTCGTG
>NW_011494789.1:722908-724134 GCF_000754665.1 Bison bison bison
TCGTGTTGAGTTTTAAGATGTCTTTGTATATTTTTGATAACCTTTATTTATTGAATGTGTCTTCTGCATATATTTTCTCCTATTTGTGTCCTCTTAGTTTCTTGACATATTTTACACAGCAGAAGTTTTTAACTTAATGAAGTCCAACTTACAAATGATTTCTTCCATGGATCATGTCTTTGATGTGTCATTTAAAAATGCATCCCCATACCAAAGGTCATCTGGATTTTCTATGTGATCTTATGTCATCTTTCATAGTTTTACATTTTATATTTGTGTCTGTGATACATTTTGAGTTAATTTTGTGAGTCCTCTGTCTACAGCGGATATCCAGTTGCTCTAACAGCATTTGATGAAAAGACCTCTGTACTCCTTTGTAGTATTGCCTTGGCTCCTTTGTCAAAGGTCAGTTGACTATCTGTATAAGGGTCTGTTTCTGGGCTCTTTATTCTTTTCAATTGATACACTTCTCTATTCTTTTGCCACTATGGCACTTTCTTGATTTCAGTAGATTTATATTAAGAGTAAGTCTTGAAGTTAGTTAGCATTAGTCCTCCAATTTGTCCTTCAATATTGTATTGTTCAATTTGAATCTTCTGCCTTTCCATATAAACATTAGAATCAGTTTGTTGATATCCATGAAACCACTTTCCATGATTTTAATTGGAATTGCATTGAATTTATAGATTCACTTGAGAATAACTGAAATCTTGAAAAAACTGAGTTTTTCTATCTATGAACATGGAATATTTCTCTACTTTGTTCTTCTTTGATTTAATTCATTAGACTTTTGTAGTTCTCCTTATATAGAATCTTGCACATATTTTGTTATATATGAACCAAAGTATTTCATATTTTGGGATGCAAACACAATGGATAACACAAGCCAGGTTTCAACAGTACATGAACTATGAACTTTCAGATGTTCAAGCTGGATTTAGAAAAGGCAGAGGAACCAGAGATCAAATTGCCAACATCCGTTGGATCATGGAAAAAGCAAGAGAGGTCCAGAAAAACATCTATTTCTGCTTTATTGACTATGCCAAAGCCTTTGACTGTGTGGACCACAACAAACTCTGGAAAATTCTTAAAGAGATGGGAATACCAGACCACCCGACCTGCCTCTTGAGAAACCTATATGCAGGTCAGGAAGCAACAGTTAGAACTGGACGTGGAACAACAGACTGGTTCCATATAGGAAAAGGAGTACGTCAAGGCTGTATATT
>NW_011494789.1:724234-733340 GCF_000754665.1 Bison bison bison
AGTACATCATGAGAAACACTGGGCTGGAAGAAGCACAAGCTGGAATCAAGATTGCCGGGAGAAATATCAATAACCTCAGATATGCAGACGATACCACCCTTATGGCAGAAAGTGAGGAAGAACTAAAGAGCCTCTTGCTGAAAGTGAAAGAGGAGAGTGGAAAAATTGGCTTAAAACTCAACATTCAGAAAACGAAGATCATGGCATCTGGTCCCATCACTTCATGGCAAATGGAGAAACAGTGGAAACAATGACAGACTTTACCTTTTTTGGGCTCCCAAATCACTGCAGATGGTGACTGAAGCCATGAAATTAAAAGACACTTCCTCCTTGGAAGAAAAGTTATGACCAACCTAGACAGAATATTAAAAAGCAGAGACATTATTTTGCCAACAAAGGTCCGTTTAGTCAAAGCTATGGTTTTTCTAGTAATCAAGTATGGATGTGAGAGTTGGACTATAAAGAAAGCTGAGCACCAAAGAATTGATGCTTTTGAACTGTGATGATAGACTAGACTCTTGAGAGTCCTTAGACTGCAAGGATATCCAACCAGTCCATCCTCCAGGAAATCAGTCCTGAGTTCATTGGAAGGACTGATGCTGAAGCTGAAATTCCAATACTTTGGCCACGTGATGTGAAGAACTGACTCATTTGTAAAGAACCTGATGCTGGGAAAGATTGAAGGCAGGAGGAGAAAGGGATGACAGAGGATGAGATGGCTGGATGGCATCACCGACTCAATGGAGCTGAGTTTGAGTAAACTCCGGGAGTTAGCTATGGACAGGGAGGCCTGGTGTGCTGCTGTCCATGGGGTCACAAAGAGTTGGACACGACTGAGCAACTGAACTGAACTGAACATAATGGTATTTTTTTAACATCAAATTCCTTTTGTTCATTAATAGCACATAGCAAAGTGACTGACTTTCGTATATTAACTTTGTGTTCTACAAACATGCTGTAATCACTTTAGTTCCAAGAGGTTTTGGTCAGTTCTTTTAGATTTTTTCACGTAAATAATATGTTATCTGTGAACAAAGACAGTTTATTTCTCCCTTACTTATCCTTATACTTCTTATGTAGTCTTTTACATTAGCCGGGATTTACTATACAATGCTGTAAAGGAGTGGTGGAAAGGAAATCCTTGCTCTGTACTTGATCTTAGTGGTGGGAAAGCTTTGAGATTTTCATCATTAACCTAAATGCTCCTACATTGCAGGCAGATTCTTTACCATCTGAGCCATCAGGGAAATCAAGCATGATCTTAGCTGGAGGGTTTTTGCAAATATACTTTAGCAGGTTGAAGAAGGTCACCTCTGTTCCTAGTTTACTGAGGACTTTTATCATGAGTGAGTGTTGGACTTTGTCAAACATCTTTTACTGCAACTATTCATATCATCATGTGATTTTTCTTTTATTATGTTGATGTGATGGATTACATTAATTAGTTACCATATGTTGAGTCATCCTTGCATATCTGGGGTAAGTCCTACTTATGTTGTATAATTTTGAGGAAGGGATGTAGAAGTCTCCAACTATGATGGTGAATTCATCTCTTTGCAGTTCTATCAGTTTTTGCCTCCTGCAATTTGTTCTGTTGTTAAGCACACACAAGATAAGAATTGTTATGTCTTCTTGGAGAACTGACCCATTTATCAATATGTAATATCCTCAGCCATCAATGCAAAGAAATAGAGGAAAACAACAGAATGGGAATGAATAGAGATTTCTTCAAGAAAATTAGAGATACCAAGGGAACACTTCATGCAAAGATGGGCTCGATAAAAGACAGAAATGGTATGGACCTAACAGAAGCAGAAGATATTAAGAAGACATGGCAAGAATACACAGAAGAACTGTACAAAAAAGATCTTCACGACCCAGATAATCACGATGGTGTGATCACTCACCTAGAGCCAGACATCCTGGAATGTGAAGTCAAGTGGGCCTTAGAAAGCATCACTACGAACAAAGCTAGTGGAGGTGATGGAATTCCAGTTGAGCTATTTCAAATCCTGGAAGATGATGCTGTGAAAAGTGCTGCACTCAATATGCCAGCAAATTTGGAAAACTCAGCAGTGGCTACAGGACTGGAAAAGGTCAGTTTTCATTCCAATCCCAAAGAAAGGCAATGCCAAAGAATGCTCAAACTACCGCACAATTGCACTCATCTCTCATTCTAGTAAAGTAATGCTCAAAATTCTCCAAGCCAGGCTTCAGCAATATGTGAACCTTGAACTTCCTGATGTTCAAGCTGGTTTTAGAAAAGGCAGAGGAACCAGAGATCAAATTGCCAACATCTGCTGGATCATGAAAAGGAAGACAGTTCCAGAAAAACATCTATTTCTGCTTTATTGACTATGCCAAAGCCTTTGACTGTGTGGATCACAATAAACTGTGGAAAATTCTGGAAGAGATAGGAATACCAGACCACCTGACCTGCCTCTTGAGAAACCTATTTGCAGGTCAGGAAGCAACAGTTTGAACTGGACATGGAACAACAGACTGGTTCCAAATAGGAAATGGAGTCAATCAAGGCTGTATATTGTCACCCTGCTTATTTAACTCCTATGCAGAGTACATCATGAGAAACGCTGGGCTGGAAGAAGCACAAGCTGGAATCATGATTGCTGGGAGAAATATCAATACCCTCAGATATGCAGATGACACCGCCCTTATGGCAGAAAGTGAAGAGGAACTAAAGAGCCTCTTGATGAAGGTCAAAGAGGAGAGTGAAAAAGTTGGCTTAAAGTTCCATATTCAGAAAACTAAGATCATGGCATCCGGTCCCATCACTTCATGGGAAATAGATGGGGAAACAGTGGAAACAGTGTCAGACTTTATTTTTTGGGGCTCCAAAATCACTGCAGATGGTGATTGCAGCCATGAAATTAAAAGACACTTACTCCTTGGAAGGAAAGTTATGAGCAACCTAGATAGCATATTCAAAAGCAGAGATATACTTTGCCAACAAAAGTCTGTCTAGTCAAGGCTCTGGTTTTTCCTGTGGTCATGTATGGATGTGAGAGTTGGACTGTGAAGAAAGCTGAGCACTGAAGAATTGATACTTTTGAACTGTGATGTTGGAGAAGACTATTGAGAGTCAGTTGGAGTGCAGGGGGATCCAACCAGTCCATTCTGAAGGAGATTAGTCCTGGGTGTTCTTTGGAAGGAATGATGCTAAAGCTGAAACTCCAATACTTCGGCCACCTCATGCGAAGAGTTGACTCATGGAAAAGACTGATGCTGGGAGGGATTGGGTGCAGGAGGAGAAGGGGACGACAGAGGAGGAGATAGCTGGATGGCATCAACCGACTCGATGGACGTGAGTTTAAGTGAACTCTGGGAATTGGTGATGGACAGGGAGGCCTGGTGTGCTGCAATTCATGGGGTCGCAAAGAGTCGAACACGACTGAGCCACTGAACTGAACTGAACTGAATGGAATGCCCTTCTTTATACTGAATAAATTTCCTTGCTCTAAAGCCTGCTTTGTTGAAATTATGTAGCTACTCCTTTCTTTTAATTAGTGTTTGGATGGTACACTTTTCTCTATATATTTAGATTTATTCTATATGTGTCTTTATATATAAAGTGAGAGTTTTTTTTATTGGCAAAATATAATTGGGTTCTGCTTTTTCAGCCACTCTTAATTGATGCAGTTAGACTATTGACATTTAAAGTGATTACTGATATAGTTGGGTTTGTATTTACCACATTTAGTTCTGTTTTTTCTTTTTTGCCCTTGTTTGTATTTTTGTCTTTTACTCTTATTCTTCCTTTTAAGGTTTTAATTGTACATTTTATGATTCCATTTTCTCCCCTTAGCATATGAGTTTCTGTTTACCATTTTAAGTGAGTATACAAGAATTTACCGTATGCATTTGTAGTTAATCCAGATCGATTTTCAAATAACACTTAACATATCAGGCGTAGTTTGAGTACCTTATAACAACAAAGTAATTCTAATTCCTGCCTCCTATCCCTGATATTCTTCCTTTATTACACACACACATATAAAACCATAAACATACATATTTTAATACATTGTTGGTGTTATTTTTTGAATTCTTACCTGTTTAATCAATTAAAAAAGAGAAAAATATCTTTTAACCTTCACTATTCCTATTTTTCAATGATCTTCCCTTCTCATGTAAATCCATGCTTGTTTGGATTTTTTATAGATTTTAAAATGTAAAACCATATTTCTGATATATCATTGTTTATTCTTTGTAAAGAACCTCTTGTAACTTTTTTTTTTTTTAATCAAGGCAGGTCTTCTCACAAATTCCCTCAATTCTTGCTTGCCTGGAAAAATTCTTTATATTTCCTTTAATGAAAGGATAATTTCACAGGATAAGGAGTTCTAGGTTAGTGATTTTTATTCCCTCAAAACTAAATATTTCAATGCATTCTCTTGTCATTTTCATGGTTTATGAAATGTTGGGTATATTTCTTATCTTCATTCCTCCATAGGTAACATGTTTTTGTTCCATCTAGCTTCTTTCAGGATTTTTGCTTTATCTTTTATTTTCTGTAGTAGTTTGAAAATAATACATCTGGGTGTATGGGGAGCTTGAGGGCATATATCTTGCTGAATGTCACTCAAATCTTGGGGCCAGCAGTTTGCCCTATGTACTACTCTGTCTTCCAGTTCCCTGAATAGTTATTGGTTTTTTTAGTCTATCCAGTTTTTTGCTAGTCGTTAAGATAGAGTTGTGATTTCTAAACATTTTAGATGTAGACCAATGCAATTATGTTTTAGTATCTGAATTATGTAGGAGAACAGGGAGGGTATCTCTTTTCAGTCCTGTATCTGTAGCCTCTTGTCTTTAACTGCTGTTAGTTAAATATTTGGTAGACGAGTAACCAACTGCTAACCAGTTATTCTGGTCAACCAGTGAAAGTCACCATGAGCCTTGGTGGTGGATTTATGTTTATGAGAGATATTGGTCACGTTACTAGAGATATTGGAGAGATATTGAAACTACAGGAAAATTCCAAGGAATGAAACAATCTGATTCTGCTCAGAATTTGGAGAATGTCTCTTTTTGTATAACTTATTATTGATTTTGAAATATTAACTAGTTTAAATACTTAAAATTTTAAACATAAATGTTTAAATGCTACCAAAGCACTTTAATGATATGGTGATATTTACTGATTCCAGCACAAAAAGTTTAAAACTCTTACTCATTGAGTTTTGAGGATAAAGGAATTGTCTGATGTTTAGAAATAATTCTGGTAACTATAGTTTGAAAAAAATAAAGTTTTAATCAAGTCACAATATGTTACAGTTTTTCTAACATATAAACAAGAACATTATCTATTCAGAAGTGTTATGACCTTTTCATGAACCCCAATTCTACAGGTAATTTAATAAGACAAAGATTAGTTTCTGACAGTTTTATTGGGGTTTAGTTGGCATATAATATACTTCACATATTTTAAATGTACAACTTGATCAGTTTTGACATATATATCATCCTGAAATCACAACCGTGAGCAAGATAGGTCTTGATTGGTAATAATGGCTTTCTTTTTAGTCCAATTTATCCTAGGTTTTAATAAAGTTACAATTCTTTATTGTGTTACAGTGTGTAGACCAATTTCCCTTTAAAGGAGGCAAGGAATTTTCCTTTGGTGCCGCATAAACTTTAAAGAGGGCAGACATAGTCTCTGCTCTCCAAGGGCACAGGTACCCATTACTGTTTCTTCCTCAGCTCTTTATAAATACATGTATGAGGGCACCACTGGGCAGTCTCCAGAGTACTCTGCATATCACTTACACTTTGTTGCTTATTAGATCATAGACTGGTGATTACCTGGAATGGCATAGCACAACCTCTGGATGCAGTATCAGCTTCCACTCAGCCCCTGGAATTTGTCTGTGGAAGGGCCTTAACCACAGCCCTGCACCCAGGTGACTCTGGTCAAACCTCTCCCATGAGGCTCCCAGTATCCTTTGGGAGCCCACCTCCTGATTATCTGTGGTCACTCACTTTAAGAACAGAGTCCAGAGAGACACAGGCCATAGTTTTCTTCATTGCTCGGAAGATAGTTTCACTGACCATCGAGACGTTAACTTTTTTTTTAACACAAATATGTCTTTTTGTTATTCTCTTTTAAAATTGTATCTTTTTAGGTGGTTCCAACACTAAAGGCAATATTTAGTACAGAGCAGGTATCCAATAATTAATTGTTTGAGAAAAGCCTGAATGGGTTGATGAGTTTTTCTAGTATCCGAATCTCTTAAAATACAGCAAAATTTTTCTTTTATACTTTTTCATTAGACTTCTGGTGATGTTTTATGTGTTATCATGCACATTTACAACCAGTAACTACCAGTAGTGATTGACTCATCTCTTGGGCTGAGCTTTGTCTGGATCACTTGATGTGAATTTCTTCAACTTTCACAACTCCTCTGTGAGGCAAGTAATATGACAATCACCAAGGGGTAGAGATTAAGTGATTTGCCAAGGCCACATGTCTAACAAGCACTGGAGTGAAACAAGTTTCATTTTCAAGCAGTTTGATGAAGGAGATTAAACTTTTAGGCTCTAGGTTATAGGACCTCTGGCCTTTTAACTTGCACACTTGGTAAATATCAAATACTCTTCAATGGAAGAACTAAAATTTTCACATATTGGCTTGTAAAAATTGGCTCTTAGGACATTTAACTATTAGTATATGAAAACATTTTTTTCTGTAAATGCTAACACCTAATGCAAGGAAGCACTCACAATTAATGAAAACAATATTAAGAGCTAATGAAAAGGATATACTTCCTGGGATGTCAAAAATATGAAAAGAAGTATTAACATGATTAAGCCTCATCTTTTAAACCAAAGAGCATATTGACCTCAGAAATGTTTAGCGGGAAAGAGATGGATTCCTAGCTGTGGGTACTACCAGCCTGACCTCCACCACAATCCCCTAAGGTCTTTCATCTCTAGAGTTAGGACCAAAGGTCATAAGTACAATGATGATAAAACAAACATTACCTTTCAGCACCCTGCAAACAGGACAGTGGGCCGAACACTGAGCCCCAGTGCCATTATCTAATTGTCGTTGTGCACAGTTCAAGTCCATCTATGGAAGGATCAGGGCACTCTAGGAGAAAAGCTACATGGCCGGGGCAGTGCGGGGAACAGTAACTGAGAGTGTGGGATGGTCTTCTGGGTGGGTCAGGATGCCCTTTAATCTGGGATGACTGAAAGACAAAATAATGTATCACATTTTCTTTATCTATAATTTGTTTTTGGACATGTGAATCTAAATACTTATTGGAAATTTATTTAAGTTTTATGTTGATATAAATTAATATTAATTTAATATTTAAATCTAAAATTTATTGGAAATTATTTTTATCAAAAATGATGAAAATTATGTAAATTGAAAGTCACATTTCTGGAAGTGAATGAAGAGAAACTTCACAGAACTGAAAGTCCTGAAAGTCACATTTAAAAACAGTATGCATGAAAGCTGCAAAATTATTTTGAACAATGGAGATTCTAGTTTCTCCCATAAAGGTAGATTAATTGGCATGCTGCTAGATTTAGCATGTCAATAGGGTCATAGTCATGACCTCTATTTATATACATGATTTGGGTTTATTTGTATCAGAGAGCCTGTTTCTTCCTGTGTTTGGACAGTTAATTCATGTTTGAAAGTATGTTTGCAACTTAGAGTCATTTGCACTCATAAAATTAAGAGGACATCATGGCCCAAATAGACAATAATGTCTCTTGACTAGCAAGTATAAATTTACAAGTTATCATAATTTTTTGAGAGAAATAATTACATTTAGTAGTTTATGTTTGTGCCCATGAACAGAATAGCTAAATTTTATTAGAGCCCGCCATAAAGCTTTGATCAGTTTGTTGTAGCTCCTGGCATGAAATGATGACTTTCACAAACACAGTAGATTTCCTGATGAAGTTGATTGTCTATGGAAAAAATAGCAATTTGGGGGAAGCCAAGATTTTATTCATGAGCCACAGATATGTAAAGGTCTCATTTTACTTGAGCCACAGGTGAACCTAAAGACATTGTAGAAATAGGTAAAGCAGTGGGGATGGAGAGAAAGCAGTGGGGAAAGTGCTTGGAGGGAGCCCCATAGAACAGGTGCTTGCTGCTTATACAACTGTGAGGAATGACAAATTAATGTTGCTCACCTGCAAATGCCAGCAAAAGATCTAAATTTGTTTTCAAAATTTTCGAATTATAGACCTGTCACTTAAATTCAACTTCCCAATTTGAGATTCTATGAAAATTAAAATAATTCCTCAACTTTTTGGATTTCAGTTAGCTTCTAAACTTAAGAATGGCTTATTTTACCCAAATATGGTAAGCAATAGACAATTTTTAGGCTTTTGTTTTATCGCAAATAAAATATCCTTTTAAAATGGTTTCAATTGAAATAAAACACTAAAATCTATCATTGCACACATGTGTGCTAAGTCACTTCAGTTGCGTCTGACTCTTTACAACCCTACAGATTGTAGCCCACCAAGCTCCTCTGTCAATGGGATTCTCCAGGCAAGAATATTGGAGTGGGTTGCCATGGCCTCCTCTAAGGGATCTTCCCAACTCAGGGATTGAATCCACATCTCCTGTAACTCCTGCATTGCAGGCAGATTCTTTACTGTTGAACCATGAGGGAAGCCCAAAATCAAACACTATATAATAATAAATCTGAAGTCTTTAGTTTAATTAAGCCTAAGTTTTTGTGAAATCTTTGTATAAAATTTCATGTTGATCAGAGGCACTTAACTGACCTAACTGACCTTCCCTAGGGCTTATCACTTCCCAATGAAAGTGACAAAATGAGGATCAAAGTATGGATAAACTTAAACTGTCCTTAGAAAAATGAGAAAAGTTGCACAAAGTGATTTTTTTCCCTGAATTTTAAAGACTCCTTTTTTACTATTAGGTCTATTTTATATTTTATGTCCATTGATGACTTTTTCACTTTGAAGTAGTAGTAATAATAGATACAAAAGGCATAGGCTTGGAGATGAGATCATGACGGCAGAGGAGGAAGCTCTGACCTAACACCCAAAATTACAGGTATATATAGAACAGCTCTGAGAATGACCTGAATTACCA
>NW_011494789.1:733440-734941 GCF_000754665.1 Bison bison bison
CACACACATTGAGATTGGTAGGAGGGAGAGAGACACAATCTAATCAGGATCCACATCCCTGGTGAAGCAACCCACATGCAGGAGGGGATGTCACACATATGGGGGTCTGTCCTAAGGAGTGAGGTGTCTGGGTCCCACACTGGGCACCCCAGCCCTGGAGACACGCACTGAGAAGATGAGCACCCATAACATCTGGCTTCAAAAATCAGCAGGGCTTAAATATGGGACATCTTGAGGGATTTGGAAAGCTAGACTTTGCTCTTAAAGATCTTGAGCACAAACTCACTCTGAGCCCCAGCACAGAGGCAGCAGTCTGACTAACACCTGGGGCTCTAGCCAGCCTGTCAAGATGATTCCAGCATGCTCTCTGATTTCACACTATACTACAAAGCTATAGTAATCAAACACATATCATATTGACACAAAAACAAGCACAGAGATCAGTGGAACAGAATAGAGAGCCAATGAATAACCCCACACTTATATGGTCAATTAATCTATGAAAAAGAAGGCAAGAATACGCAAAGATAGTCTCTTCAATAAATGCTGTAGTTAAAGCTGGATAGCCACATATAAAAGAATGAAAGTCGACAATTTCTTATACCCTATGAAAAAAGAAACTCTAGATGGATTAAAAAAACTTAAACATGTAAGACATGAAACTAAAATTCCTAAAAGAAATCATAAGCATTATGCTCCATGGCAGCAGTCTTAGCAATATTCTTTTTGGATTTATTTCCTCAGATAAGGGCAGCAAAGGCAAAAACAAATAAATGGGACTATATCAAACTATATGAAAGCTTTTACATAGCAAAGAAAGTCATCAACAAAACAGAAAGACAATCTACTGAATAGAGAATATATTTGCAAATTCAATGAGATGAATATTCCAAAATATGTAATAAACTTATACAACTCAAATAACAACAACAACAACAATCTAAAAATCATATTTTTTAAATGGGCAGAGAACTGGAATAGACATTTTTTCAAAGAAGATGTTACAGCTGGGCAATAGGCACAAGAAAAGATGTTCAACATTACTGATCATCATAGAAATGCAAATCAAAACCATAATGAAATATGACCTGACACTTGTTAGATTGACTGTTGTCAAACAGACAAGAAATAACAAATATTAAGGTGTGAAGAAAAGAAAATCCTGTGTACTGTTGGTGGGAATATAAGTTGGTACAGCCAGTATGGAAAACAATATGGAGGTTCCTCAAAAAATTAAAAGAATTATCACATAATCCAGCAATTCTACATCTGGATATTTCTCTTAAGAAAATAAAAATACTATTTTTAAAAAGATTTATGCTTCCCAATGTTCACTTCAGCCTTATTTACAATAGTCAAGATATGGTGAAATCATAAGTGAAGTAAATGAAATCATATGGTATTTTTGTTTGGCTAACTTCTTTCACTTAGCATAGTACCCTCAAGATTCATCCAGGTTGACATGAATTATATATATATATATATATATATATATATATAT
>NW_011494789.1:735041-772381 GCF_000754665.1 Bison bison bison
ATATGGAGGCAACCTAAATGTCCATCAGTAGACGAATGGATAAAGAAAAAAAAAAAATATATATATATATATTCAGTCAATGTGGATGAATCTTGAGGGTACTGTGCTTAGTGAAAGAAGTTAGGCAAACCAAAAAACCATAAGATTTCACTTATATGTGGAATCTGAAAAACAAAACATGGAAACTCAACAAAATAGAAACAGACTAGTGGATACAGTGAGCAAAGGAGAGGCTGTCAGAGCAGTGGGCGGGGGGTGTAATGTCTAGCACAGGGAATACAATCAATAACCTTGTATGGTAACAGATGGTGACTAGACTTATTGTGGTGATCATCCCATAAGGTATAAAAAGATCATATCACTATGTTGTATACAGAACAAATATTATATTGTACGTCAATTATAAGTCAATAAAATTAAAATTTAAAAATAAAGAGACATAAGCTTATGTTTAAAGATTTCCTATGGCCTTATTTGGCCCGAAAACTTGGCATCACTATGTTTCTCCAGTGTGTCTGTACTCTAGTTCTCTGTGTGTGAGCATGTGTTTTACGATCTCTGAAATTTTTTAAAGTCTAATGTTGGTAATGATTCTATCCTTTTAATTCTGAATAAACCAGGAAGTTTCACTGATTCTATAAAGTTTTATGGAAAATTCTCATGTCTAATCATATATTTGTTTGCTTGCCCTCACACACATCTCACTGGGCTGATATTAGCAACTACGTTCTATGGTACATAACTTGCTTGTCTCAATCATGTAATCCTGTTCTGAAGCAGCTCTGTGATTACTGTTTTGCATAAAATCTGGATTCTGCCCGTGGGTCCTCAGTAGTCTCCATGCACAGACCTGAATCCTTGTCTGGTATTCTCCTCTTATAAGAGCTCCAGTCTTTTCCTGAGCTCAGCCACCTGATGAGTCATAGGGGTCCCCTCTCCCACTGCAGGACAGAGTACCATCACATCAGGTTCTGTTCAGGACACTTGCTATGAATTTACTTCTGTTGTTTTTGAATAAAATTAAATTTGATGGAAACAATAATTGTTAAGGATGCTCTATAGGAATGTTAATTCCTAGATTTCTCTTGATCCCCTAGTTTAATTTTCAATGAAGCAGGATAAAGTGTGAGCTTAATGCCACTTTCATCAGGATGAAATAAATAATTTGTGAAGCATGCTTTGGCCCCAGCAGAGAATAGCTTTTTCTGAAACACACTTCTGCATTATTACCATCATCTAACTTTGAAAGATTTTTAAAGGAGCAACCCATGAATATACCTTTCTGTTTAAATTGCTTAGTGTCATACTCAGGGTTCACTCTGTGGGGTCCTCATGGAGTGCATTTATCTGAAAACAGGCCAAGAGCCTGGTACCGTATCTGGGGATCTGGTCACATCACAGGTCAGCCTTGTGGCTAGGACTCGTTCCTCTTTGCACTGAATCCTAGAAAATTGAAAGACAAATTAATTGGCTACTTCTGCAGCTGTCATAGACCAGGTTTATATACCTGCTTTACCTTTGTCAGATTTTCACCACTTAGGTAGGGTTTGCTGTCACTGTGATTTAAAGGGAATTCTCCAGGCAAGAATACTGAAGTGGGTTGCCATTCTCTTCTCCAGAAGATCTTCCTGACCCAGGGATCAAACTCAAGTCTCCTGCATTGCAGGTGGATTCTTTACCTTCTGAGCCACCAGGGAAGCCCAACACTTACCTTTGTCACATTTTCACCACTTAGGTGGGGTTTACTGTCACTGTTGTTTAAATTTAAGGCAGAGTATACATCAGAAAACATTTAAAAGATGCCTGTCTGCGACTCAGGCACATAGAACCTTACAAAAGAGCAGGGAATATAAATGCTGAGACAAGAAGGAAAATGGCTCAGAGTCTTGGTTAAGTACAGACAGATTTGTAAGGAATTGAATACATAAAAATCAAATAATTTCAATACTGGACATGATAAATTTTTGTAAATTATAATGGTATTAGAGAGATGAAATATAAGAATTTTACTAGAATATCTTTTATGCTTCTGTTCCTATAATTTACCTAGTGAGCAGAAATTTTATTGAAAGATGTTATTGGAGTGTTTTTAGAAATGTACTTAATGGACCCTTCTTTTCAGGCAAGTAACTTTTAAAACCTCCTCCTGACTCCTCCCCTAGACCTTCTACTTCATTATGAGAGGCTGTAGAGTGGCAAAGTCGGGGGCCAGCAGTGTCGTGGAAGCAAGTCACCGCATGACTCCAATTCCCTGGACCCTCAGAACAAATGACTTCTGGATTGGAAAGAGAATCTAGGAAGGTCACACATCCCTCATTTGACTGGGATACAGGACTCTCCTGAGAACTAATTTATTCTTTCAGGGAAAAAAGGGCTTTGGATCCCTATTGTCTTGAAGAAGTACTACCATGGAGAACTATTATCTATGAAAAAGAGAGCTCTGAAAAATGCCTCCTACCCTGCGACTATGGCCAGTTCCATGAGCTGGACTGGTCTGGGGAGCAGCAGTGCTGCCCCCTGCTTCAGGACCGGACACTTCCAACCCAGATTTCCTAAAAGTATAGCCGCAGCCATGAAATTAAAAGACCCTCACTCCTTGGAAAAGAAGCTATGACAAACCTAGACAGAATATTAAAAAGCAGAGACATCACTTTGCTGACAAAAGTCCAGATAGTCAAAGCAATGGTTTTAACAATAGTCATGTATGAATGTGAGAGCTAGACCATAATTCTTTGGCTGAGCACCAAAGAATTGATGCTTTTGAACCGTGGTGCTGGAGAAGACTCTTCAGAGTCCCTTGGACAGCAAAGTCAATCCTAAAGGAAATCAACCCTGAATATTCATTGGAAGGACTGATGCTGAAGCTGAAGCTCCAATACTTTGGCCACCTGATGCAAAGGGCCGACTCACTAGAAAAGATCCTGATGCTGGGAAAGATCCAGGGCAGGAGGAGAAGGGGCTGCAGAGGATGAGATGGTTAGATAGCATAACTAACTCCATGGACATGAGTTTGAGCAAACTCCGGGGATAGTGAAGGACAGGGAAGCCTGGCATGCTATAGTCCATGGGGGTTGCAAGGAGTTGGACATGACTAATAATAGCTGTGGATATTTTTCATAGGAAATTAAGAGCTACTCTTAAGTTTTATACTGTACATGTGCATTGATTTTCCATGGTGATGTGGTAGAACTACTTTTGAGTATTTAATTAGTTTCAAATAAGATTGTCTATATTTTGCCTTTACAGAAACTGACAGCATGGAAATAAAGCTCAGATGAATTGAATTATTTTAGCATGGCTAGATGCACAAGGCCATCCTTTATTTTTAGCTCCTATAAAATATTTAACATAAAATACAGATATAAATATATGCAATTTGGATGAATTTAATAAAGCCTTATAAATACTTGGACTCTATATTAGTAAAAATGTCAGTCATGAAAGATTAAAAATTTTTGTGGCCAAGGGAAATATTACAGTTTATGAAAACTTAGCTTGAGCCATAAACATGAGTTCCCAGATGTAAATGTCAAGACAGTTGAAACTTAATTAACATGAGTTAGAGGAAGGAAAGTTTTGAACATGTGTCTGTGCCCCATTCTTGGCCATATAATGCAAATAAAATGCTTGCTTAGAGCAGTTGTCATACTGAATGATTTGATCCTTAAATTAAGAATTGCTTTATTTGTTCTCTTGAATCATAAACTTTATAAGTAAAGTCTGTAATTTTGGCATAAAATAAATGCTAGAAATAAAAGTTCATTTGAGACTGAATAGTTATTGGTCTTATTTTTAACAGTCTGATATCAGCCTGTTGTCAATACATCTTTTCAGGCAACTGAGTTGGATTTTTCATGTGAATCTGTTTATTTCAGTGGATTCAGTTTGCTAGTTGTGTCTTCCTTGTATGCCCTCGGGTGCTGTAATACCAACATCAGCCCATTCCAACCACAGAATGCAGAGTACTTAATTGCACACATCTCATATTTCTAGAAAGTCAAGAGTAGCAAATGTCCCTGAGGTCAGGCTATGCTGCCTCTGGGATCACTGATTTCAATAAGATCAAGTGGGCTCTACAAATATACAAATTTTAGGTTCCTTAGCAATTGCTGCAACAATAAACCACCTCTAAGCTCAATGGCTTAAAACAGTACTCCTTACTGTGTCCTGAGCTTTGAGGCTGGGGATTAACTGATCTCATCTGGGCTTGGCTCATTTCTGAGGGACTCACTCTAATTGAATTGTTTTCTGGTTTAGCCTCTTGTAAATACCTCTGTGGTCAGTTATTTCCATGCTGAAGGAAGTGAAGGTGGTGCTGTCATGGCAGATTCTTAAACAGTCCTTTAATACCTCCATGGTTTCTTCCATCCCCATTAGCACAATCCACCTGCTTAGGCATGAGGTGTGTGTGGGGTGTGGGGGTTGGTGTCCCTTCCCTGTTTCAACTGTGTCATCTTCACTTTCTGGTTACAACTTTCTAGTGTGTACCAGAAATTCATCAATATTTCAGGTGACAGAACAATTATAGGTTTGATCCCTCTGTCCATTTTTACTCTAATTTCAATAGGACTTTGGGAGGAAAATGAGAAAAGAAACAAACATGTCTACATACATCTTTAATTCACCATTTTAAATTAGAAAGCCTAGATTGAATTTCAAAAAATAAGTTCATTATTAATCATTGGTATTTAATAAGTTTAAAGTTATGACAATCAGTACTTTTGTATCTAAGCAAAGCAGTATTTTTATTAGGTCACATCTTTTATTTCTGTTTTCAAATTAATTTTATCAAAAATGGACTTTAAATTATGTATATTTAGTCATCACATTTCTTACTTGAGCACATTAGAAATGTAATTAATTTCTCATACAAAGACTTCTGTTAATGGATTTGTATATGTTGCAAAACTATAGACAGAATAGACTGAATTAAAGAATAAGAGCTTCCAATTCATAAAAGCACATGGGAGAAAATAGATCCCTATATAGCATTTAGAGTGCTGCCTCCATGCTTCTACATTTATAATATCTTCTTACATCCATTCGGAAACATACCAAGATTTAACATCTCTGTAAGTCTGTGGCTGGGCTTCCCAGGTGGCTCAGTGGTAAAGAATCCTCCTGCCAAGTAGGAGGTGCAGGTTCAATCCCTGGGTCAAGAAGGATTCCCTGGAGAAGGAAATGGCAACTCACTTCAGTATTCTTGCATGGGAAATCCCATGGACAGAGGAGCCTGGTGGGCTACAGTCCATGGAGTCACAAAAGAGGTGAATGTGACTTCAGTTCAGTTCAGTCGCTCAGTCCTGTCTGACTCTTTGCGACCCCATGAACTGCAGCACGCCAGGCCTCCCTGTCTATCACAAACTCCAGGAGTTCACTCAGACTCACGTCCATTGAGTCAGTGATGCCATCCAGCCATCTCATCCTCTGTCGTCCCCTTCTCCTCCTGCCCCCAATCCCTCCCAGCATCAGAGTCTTTTCCAATGAGTCAGCTCTTCCCATGAGGTGGCCAAACTACTGGAGTTTCAGCTTCATCATCATTGCCTCCAAAGAAATCCCAGGGCTGATCTTCAGAATGGGCTGCTTGGATCTCCTTGCAGTCCAAGGGACTCTCCAGAGTCTTCTCCAACATCACAGTTCAAAAGCATCAATTCTTCGGCGTTCAGCCTTCCTCACAGTCCAACTCTCACATCCATACATGACCACAGGAAAAACCATAGCCTTGACTAGACGGACCTTTGTTGGCAAACTAATGTCTCTGCTTTTGAATATGCTATCTAGGTTGGTCATAACTTTCCTTTCAAGGAGTAAGCAAGCGTCTTTTAATTTCATGGCTGCAGTCACCATCTGCAGTGATTTTGGAGCCCAAAAAAATAAAGTCTGACACTGTTTCCACTGTTTTCCTGTCTATTTCCCATGAAGTGATGGGACCGGATGCCATGATCTTTGTTTTCTGAATGTTGAGCTTAAAGCCAACTTTTTCACTCTCCTCTTTCACTTACAGCAAGAGGCTTTTAGTTCCTCTTCACTTTCTGCCATAAGGGTGGTGTCATCTGCATATCTGAGGTTATTGATATTTCTCCCGGCAATCCTGATTCCAGCTTGTGCTTCTTCCAGCCTAGCATTTCTCATGATGTACTTTGCATATAAATTAAATAAGCAGGGTGACAATATACAACCTTGACGTACTTCTTTTCCTATTTGGAACCAGTCTGTTGTTCCATGTCCAGTTCAAACTGTTGCTTCCTGACCTGCATACAGATTTCTCAAGAGGCAGGTGAGGTGGTCTGGTATTCCCATCTCAGAATTTTCCACAGCTTATTGTGATCCACACAGTCAAAGGCTTTGGCATAGTCAATAAAGCAGAAATAGATGCTTTTCTGGAACTCTCTTGCTTTTTTGATGATCCAGCAGATGTTGGCAATTTGATCTCTGGTTCCTCTGCCTTTTCTAAAACCAGCTTGAACATCAGGAAGTTCACCATTCATGTAATGCTGAAGCTTGGCTTGGAGAATTTTGAGCATTACTTTACTAGAATGAGAGATGAGTGCAGTTGTGCGGTAGTTTGAGCATTCTTTGGCATTGCCTTTCTTTGAGATTGGAATGAAAACTGACCTTTTCCAGTCCTGTGGCCACTGCTGAGTTGTCCAAATCTGCTGGCATATTGAGTGCAGCACTTTCACAGCATCATCTTCCAGGATTTGAAATAGCTCAACTGGAATTCCATCACCTCCATTAGCTTTGTTCGTAGTGATGCTTTCTAACGCCCACTTGACTTCACATTCCAGGATGTCTGGCTCTAGGTGAGTGATCACACCATTGTGATTATCTGGGTCGTGAAGATCTTTTTTGTACAGTTCTTCTGTGTATTCTTGCCACCTTTTCTTAATATCTTCTGCTTCTGTTAGGTCTCTACCATTTCTGTCCTTTATCAAGCCCATCTTTGCATGAAATGTTCCCTTGGTTTCTCTAATTTTCTTGAAGAGATCTCTAGTCTTTCCCATTCTGTTGTTTTCCTGTATTTCTTTGCACAGATCGCTGAGGAAGGCTTTCTTATCTCTTCTTGCTATTCTTTGGAACATGACTTAACAGTAACTAAACGGTAATAACAACAAAGTCTGTTGCCAAGCTAACATCCTCACAATGAAATCACAAAGCCTATTGCAGCATCTCTTCATGGAATTAATAATTCCTTGGAGATATTCAGGACACTTTACCCGGTTTTAGAACATGGCTTTCATGTGTACATCCACACACACACATGCACACATATACACTCATACAGTTTAAAATGAGTAATAATTACATTATTCAGCAATTTGCTGAAATCATGTGCAATATAGTTGACAGCTATCTTTATGAAAATATAGCTCTACTGAACATCAGTAGTGTTTTACAATTAGCTAAACAATTGTGCTTTGAACATATTCTACTGGGGCTTCCCTGGTGACTCAGATGGTAAAGAACATGCCTGTGATGCAGGAGGCCTTGGTTTGATCTCTGGGTCAGGAAGATTTCCTGGAGAAGGAAATGGCCGCCCACTCTAGTATTCTTGCATGAAAATATTTCATTACACATAAAAATAAATTTCTAATAGATAATTGATGGGACTTTGTTTAGTATTTTAATTCTTTATTTCAAAATTATTCTCAAATTCATCCTCTATTTCTCTTTCTAGGATATTAACTGCTATTAGCTGCTTCCAATGGTGGTCTTATTTCAGAAATGCAGTTTTTATTTTGTTAATTATAACCATTTAGCTTTCTATTTATGTGTTTAACAGAGCAATGCCCTGTAGTGAAGGAAATATAAGATCAAATTTCAAATACCCAGGAGAAATTGAATTAGATGAACATCTTCTATTCTCAAGACTTCCCTGGTGGCTCAGATGGTATAGCGTCTGTCTACAATGCAGAGACCCGGGTTTGGTCCTTGGGTTGGGAAGATCCCCTGGAGAAGCAAATGGCAACCCACTCCAGTACTATTGCTTGGAAAATCCCATGGATGGAGGAGCCTGGCAGGCTATAGTCCATGGGGTTGCAAAGAGTCGGACATGACTGATCAACTTCACTTTTGCTTTTATTCTCAAGGACCAGAGTAGAAATCATGATTACATTCACCTGTCTTCCCATTTCTGGAGGATGACAATTGCAAGTTCATATATTGTAACCATTCCTTTTGCTAAATATTCATCACACAGGGACTTTTTTTTTGTGAAAATCTCATTGGTTTTATTCATCAATTTTTGACGAGGGCCATCTAGCAACTAGAAGGGCCCTGTAAGAGGTTACACAAAATGGAAAGGTTTTATAGGAAGAAGAGTGGGGTATGGGAGCAATTAGCAAAAGAAAAGAAGGGATTATTTTTAGGCCAGGACATCTTTTGGGGGATTTGGATCCTGAGGAGACTCAGTGCAGGATATTCATAAGTTACGAGTGGGATGGGCTCTCCCAACCTAGTAGTATTGGGCTCTAGCCTGTTTTTTTGGTTTCAGTTTGATTGTTCTGCTGGTTAGAACAGCGAGTCTTGACATTTTCTGCCTGTTAAAACCCCTTGAGGGAACTTTTCAAAAAGTATTGACAGGATACACATCCCCCAAAATTAAGCTAGATTTCTTGTGGGTGGGGCATAATGCCATTGTGTGTTTGTGAGTAAAACTTTATCCTTGAAAGGCCACTTAACTTTGTTCAGTCCAGACTTTATCACTCTTCAACTATTTCAAAAATGCACCCCAGTGGTCATAACAGACTGAGACCAAGAGTTAGTTTATGTTTGTATGTACTGCTAAAAAGAAAGCTGTGTGTGCTCAGTCGCTCAGTCATATTCAAATCTTTGTGACCCCACAGGCTGTAGCCTGCCAGGCTCCTTTGTCCATGGGATTTTCTAGGCAAGAATACTGGAGCGGGTTGCCATTTCCTCCTCCATTGAGCCACCTGGGAAGCCCCCAAAGAGAAAGCTACAGGCCCAAAATGGTCTCACCTGTGCTAAAGCCCATGATACTAAACATGGGGTCTTAGTTATTTTTCATGAGGACACTCTAGGGAGAACAGACTGTCCCTCAGTAGATAATGTGAAAGCTTGGAGAGCTAAGCCATTTTAAGTTGTGGAGCTGAAAGGAGCTGAAGTAGCTTTGAAACACATGCCTGTCTGGCTCAAATGCTAGTATCTTCTAAAAATCATCTTTTGTGGTAGCATGTGTTCCAAAAGCAAATTTCTAAGTCTACATATTACTTCTCACTTTCTTTGTGGGCATGCAATTCTCACAGGTACAATATTGACATCTTTTCTTGATATTCACTTTTGAACAAGAGAATTAGAAATACCGTGTGTGAGTGAATACCTCCTCTCTCCCAGATTGCTAGAACCATGACAGGATTTGAGCCTGAGCCCAGAGAGTAGGTTAATGTGAAGATGGGGTCCTTGTGGCTGTTTGAAATTAGAAGGTATTTCTTAAATCCTTTCTTCTCCTCCAAGACATTGACTTACAAAATTCAGTTATATTGGCATGTGGGTTGAGTTAAGACCCTTTCTCTTCTCATGACTGTCTTAGGGGGACCTCAGAAAATACTTCAGTTGCTTAGCTGAGCTGAGCTGAACTTGCAGGTAAAAATATCAAGATGCCTAGAAGAGATTGTTCCTCTCCTAGATAGATAGATGGTCATGATAGGTAGTCATGGATGTTAGATTACAGGTGCTCAGAGAGAAAGAGCATCTCACAGAGGATTTGGCCTGAGTCTGATCTTGACCCTGGTAATTCCTTGGTATCTCTGAGCCAGAGTGTTGGAGAGTATCTTTTTCTTACACTAACTTGAGCTCAAAGAAGGCTGAGTGCTGAAGAATTGATGCTTTCAAACTTTGGTGCTGTAGAAGACTCTTGAGATTCCTTTGGACAGCAAGGAGATCAAACCAGTCAATCCTAAAGGATAACAATCCTGAATATTCATTGGAAGGACTGATGCTGAAGCTGAAGCTCCAATACTTTGGCCATCTGATGCGAAGAGCTGGTTCACTGGAAAAGACCCTGATGCTGGAAAGATTGAAAGCAGGAGGAGAAGGGAATGACAGAGGATGAGATGGTTGAATGTCATCACCGACTCAATGGACATGTTTGAACAAATTCTGGGAGATAATGAAGGACAGGGGATCCTGGCATGCTGCAGTCCATGGGGTGGCAAAGAGTCAGACATGACTAAGAGACTGAGCAACAAGAGAGTTGAGTTACTCTCTTGGCTTCTAATAGGACTGAAAAGAAGATAATAGAGGAAGTCTGGATTTGCTGTTGTTTCTTCTTCTTAATTACCTAGGAGGTATGTCTGCAGCTTTCCTGATCCCAGGTGGGTTTCCCAGGTGGTGCTAGTGATAAAGAATCTGCCTGCCAATGTAGGAGGTGCAAGGGACGCGGATTCAATCCCTGGGTCAGAAAGATCCCCTGGAGTAAGAAATGGCACCCCACTCCAGTATTCTTGCCTGCAAAATTTCTTGGGCAGACGGCCCTGGTGAGCTACTGTCAATGGGGCTGAAAAGAGTCAGACATGACTGAGCACACGCACACTCTCCCATCCTGCACCCAGGTAAGCAGCTATCAACAGTGGTCTCCTTAACCTTCCCTTCATATTTCCAGATATATAATTTTCACTCAAGATTTATGTGTTAAATTACTTGTGGGATTATTGATCAATACTTGTTTGGGAAAAGAACAGCAGTAGTGTTTCTTTCTCACCACTAATTGCTGATGCTGTTGAGGATTTCTTTCTTATGGAGGTTTTTCTTCATAGTCATTGACTGTTGGAGAAAGCACCTCCATGCTGTCACAGTGTTTTCCTTCTGCAAGGAGGAAACAAGTTCTTCAAGTTCTTCCGCTCAGGTTGAGAACTAAGTTATTCCATAAAACCAGTGTTATCTGGTAAAATACTTGAGAGAAATATATTCAAACTTTACCCCTCTATTTCTCCATTTAAGAGAAATTGCTGGCAGTTCAGAGACTAAACTCCAGAAGCTGCTTACTGTAGTGTGTGCTAAACTCTGAGATCTCTTTTTTTTAAGGAACATGTCACAGGGGACAATTACTTGGAAACAATGATGTAGTCATGGAGATCCTTCTGGAGGGTTAGGTTTAGGGATTGGCAGAGGGGTGTACAGCACTCTGACTTCTGAGGTGGTGCTCAGTGTTCTGACATTTGGGGATGAGGCTTTGGAAGGAAGAGGCAGGTGCTGAGGGTGGGACTGTGGGCAAGAGATGAGTCAATGAGATAGTAAAGCTGTTCACAGTGCCTGAGAGATGTCTTTGGTTGATAGATAAAGAAAACGTAAGCCACAGAAACCAGCTCAAGTGCAGAACTTGTTGTTTAAAAGGGACAGAGTATGGAAATGGGGATCTTGAAGAGTCAGATTGGTAACCAAAAGTTCTAGTGATGTCTTTGGAAGTTTGGACAAGAAACTGAGATCCAGATTGGAAATAACATTAATATATTTACATATATTATGAACGTTATTTTCACCGAGATAACAGTTGTGAGGAATGTGTAAAGTTAAGCTATATCTGTTATAAAAATATATAAGTACCATTTATTTAAACAGAAAACCTAAGCTAATTATAAAGAAGTATAATTAATTTCTTTGGAAATTTAAGGAAGAAATGGCAAACCATTTCTCGGCCGAGAGAAAGAAATGCAGTTGAATTTTAGATGAACAGGGATGTGACTATATATGCTAACATGGAAGTTTAAACAAAGGTCGTTAGTGTACACTGTGAAAACAATGAAAAAAAGAAAAGAAATACCAAATGTCAGAAGGATACAATACCATCTTGAGTTCAATTAGTTGATGCTATTTGTGTTAAATTAACCAATATTGTCATCTGATTTTAAAGACAGGTAAAGTTTAGTTGTAAAAACTGAAATCAAGCTTGAGATAGGTCTTATTTTGAGATTCATAGACAGCAGGATTCTCAAGGCTGACTCTATATAATTGACTTGATTGGCATTAAACAACATGAATGAGCCCAGAAAAAGAGGATGCCTGTGAGATCACTCAATGCAGAAATGCAGAGGTATCCAAACTCATGTTCCCTGTAGGTCATTGTGATGTGGTTTGACCTGACCTGAGTCCAGAGCCATGCTCTTGGGGCTCAGATGAGATGGCTAGAAGACACATATGAAGATAAGAGAAGACCACACACATAACTTGGATACTAGTATATGGCTGGATACTGCAGGATTGAAAATACAACTTAGTCTTTTCACTACTTTTTTTTTTTAAACTTAAGTTTTATTTTATAAGGAAATGGTAACCCACCCCAGTATTCTTGCCTGGAAAATTCCATGAACTGAAGAGTCTGGCAGGCTACAGTTTATGGGGTCACAGAGTCAGACACAACTGAGCAACTGAGCACAGTACAGCACATAGTTGATTTACAATATCGTTTTAGTTTCAGGTGTTCAGGAAAGTGATTCAATTATACATATGTAAATACCCATTCTTTTTCAGATTCTTTTCCCATATAGTGGCTCAGATGGTAAAGAATCTGCCTGCAATGTGGGAGACCTGGGTTCAGTCCCTGGGTTGGGAAGATCCCCTAGAGAAGGGAATGGCAACCCACTCCAGTATCTTGCCTGGAAAATCCTGTGGGCATAGGAGCCAGATGGGCTACAGTCCATGGAGTCACAAACAGCTGGACACAACTGAGCAACTAACTCTTCCCATATAGGTAATTACAGAATATTGGGTAGAGTTCTCTACAGTAGGCTAGTTGATTATTTATTTTATATATAGTAGTGTGTTCTTTCGGAGAAGGCAATGGCACCCCACTCCAGTACTCTTGCCTGGAAAATCCCATGGACAGAGGAGCCTGGTAGGCTGCGGTCCATGGGGTTGCTAAGAGTCAGACACGACTGAGCGACTTCACTTTCACTTTTCACTTTCATGCATTGGAGAAGGAAATGGCAACCCATTCCAGTGTTCTTGCCTGGAGAATCCCAGGGATGGGGGAACCTGGTGGGCTTCCCGTACACGACTGAAGTGACTTAGCAGCAGCAGCAGTGTGTTCTTTGGGCTTTCCTGGTGGCTCACTGGTAAAGAATCTGCAGGAGCCACAGGAGTCTCGGGTTCCATCCCTTGGTTGGGAAGATCCCCTGGAGGAGGGCATGGCAACCCACTCCAGTATTCTTGCCTGGAGAATTCCATGGAGAGAGGAGCATGGCAGGCTATATTCCATAGGGTCTCAAAGGGTTGAATACGACTGAAGCGACTTAGCATGCATGCACAGTGTGTGCTTTGCATGACTTTATTTCACCTGAATCTTCATGACTGACACAAGTGATCATCTACATTCAGGTCTAGTCAGAACATGATGATTACTTACAGTTGAACCTCTTATGTATGCCATGTTTTCCTACTTCTTTCATTTCGTATTTCATATATGATTTCAAACGATGTTTTTAACTTTAGAGCCTAAAATTTGCCTGCAAAACTTTAAAATATACTCAGAATACTCTATTCCCTAGAGAAGGAAAAGGCAACCCACTCTAGCATTCTAACCTGGAGAATCCCAAGGACCGAGGAGCCTGGTGTGCTACAGTCCATGCAGTCAAAAAGAGTCGGACACAACTAAAGTGACTTACCACCACGACTGCAAAAATATACTATTATGAATTCCTTTAATTATGTCAAATATCAATGTATAGGAATAGTGTTACAACCTGGAAATATCTTTTAACTGTATGATTTAGGAAATTTCTATAGCATCATACTGAAATCCAGCCCTGTGTGTTAGAAAGGTTTGAGCTCACATTTATTAGTCATGAGAAAGTCCTTTGTTACATGGTACCTTCTTTCCCTTGTCACTGGGTAATAACGTTCAGCCACTCTAGTTACAGGCACCACAGGCTGGTTTGGTATTATGTGTGTTTGTGTGTGTATGTAAAGGTGGTTTCACTGATGTTAGTTTTCTTTTCCAGTAATTTTCACAGCAGCATGAAATCCACTATCTATTATTTCCAAATCTCCTGGCTAGGAGGAGGTGGCTTTGCTTGGTTATTATTTACTTCTCAACCTCCAAAAGACTCACAGTTAGGGGATAAAATCTGTAAGAAATTTTCCAGCTAACGGCTTTGTCTGCTTTTACCAAACTCCTCTGTCTTTATATGCTCCATCCCCATCAGTTTCTTGAGTCCTTGTCAAACTTCAGGATATTGATTTCAAATGTGTGAATGGGGCCATTGACTCAGACATCACCATGGGAGGATTTTAATGAGGTAATCTCACTGTGAAAATGTCTTTCTTTAGTTGTCTTCCAGCGTAACTTGGTGGAGCACTTGTATGAATGATATGAATAAACTTACCAATGAACAGAACTACCTTCCATGAGGAAGGGGGTGAATTTTGCAGTGGGTCGATTTGCTTTCCAGCAATCATGCTGTTCAAAGACCTGCCTCAAGACCTGCCTTGCTTTCCTGGCACATCTTCCTTCAACACAATTTTCTGAGTCCTGATTGATGGCTGGGAGGATGCTGGTGGCAATTTAAAAAATACATTTGTGTGTGTGCATGCTCAGTTATGTCCAACTCTTTGTGACCCCATAGACTGCAGCCCACCAGGCTCCTCTGTCCATGGGATTTCCCAGGCAAGAATACTGGAGTGGGTTGCCATTTCCTCCTCCCAGGTACCTTCCCAACCCAGGGGCCAAACTTGCGTCTCCTGTGTCTCCTGCATTGGCAGGCAGATTCTTTACAATTTGTGCCACCTGGGAAGTCCCTTAAAATACATGTAAGATGACAAAACCCGCCTGCTGCCTACTGAGGGTGACCAGTGTGGAGGGAGGTTGAGGCTCTCACACCACGCTGTAGCTCAGCATTGCTGAGCATGATCTGAGCCTGCTCATCCAGGCTCCTTCATAAACCCAGGCAAAGAGGAGGTGGCAAGGAGGCAGGGTTAATTTAGCTTCTTCTTAACCTTGTTATTTGGTTGGCCAAAAAGGTTATTTGGTTGGCCAAAAAGTTCATTTGGGTTTTCCATAATGTCTTAGGGAAAAACCTGGATGAACATTTTGGCCAACCCTACACAATGCAAAACAATATGCCATGAGCAGCATTGTGTTTGTCACAGATGAGGCTGTCCCATAAGCTTGTGGACAGAGGACAAGATTCTCATTGTCTGGCAGCTGCAGGCCCCTGTGGAAAAGAAGCCCTGTAACAGCCTAAGGCATCCCCATGGGAACCCTGGGTATACAATGGAAAATCAGCCCTTACCCTCAAGCTAGGCTCATCAGATGGGTGGAGTCAGTGCAAAGATGACCCACCATACTAACCTGATGAGTCAGGTGAGACAGCCCAGACAGTCAGAGCACACAGGAGGGAGAGTGGGTGGATCAAAGGACACTCTTCTCACTGTTTTTGCTGGATGAGAGTCACACCTGGAAGACAAGAATCAGGGGCAGATGATCAGACCCATGGTCACGGCATCTCCTCTGTGATTCCTGAAGTGAGGACACTTCATGTAGGAATGGACTTAGCCCACGTCTAGCTTTGCTTACAGCTTCTGAAGCTCTATAAATAAGTGCCAAATCCAGTGGGAAAGTCTTTGGTATTTGAAATGTTTGGTGCATTCTGATTTTGCTCTTTATATCAGATCAGATCGGATCAGTCGCTCAGTCATGTCCGACTCTTTGCGACCCCATGAATTGCAGCACGCCAGGCCTCCCTGTCCATCACCAACTCCTGGAGTTCACTGAGACCACGTCCATCGAGTCAGTGATGCCATCCAGCCATCTCATCCTCTGTCATCCTCTTCTCTTGCCCCCAATCCCTCCCAGCATCAGAGTCTTTTCCAATGAGTCAACTCTTCGCATGAGGTGGCCAAAGTATTGGAGTTTCAGCTTTAGCATCATTCCTTCCAAAGAAATCCCGGGGCTGATCTCCTTCAGAATGGACTGGTTGGATCTCCTTGCAGTCCCAGTGGCCCTACAATGGTGAAGCCCCCTGCCACACACTCTGGGCAAAGTCTGTCAAGTCATGTTCCTGCAGCAATGCTGTACCCTCATCCAGAGCACACCTGCTCCCAATCATCCCTTGTAGCCTCATCAGAACATTTCCAAATATGCAGTAATTTTGAAAAACCCCATACACTTATCACTTTGATCCTACTGTTAACATTTTACTATATGTACTTTATCCTATTCAAATATTCATTTTTCTATTCATCACAGCATCTTATTTTTGATGCCTTTAAAAGTAAATTGCAAACATATTTACATGTCTTTCTAAAGATTTCAACACACACATAATCAACCAGATTTCAGTATTTGCTTATGATTTTTCTTTCAATAGAAAATCTATATTTTGCCTTTAACCCCTGTGTTTGTGTCTGTCCTCTGAGAAGAAATACTAAGATGGAATAAAATGTGTGAGAGATACTGGGGGAATGTCTGTGAAGGAAGGATGAGAGGACTCAATGAGAGACACCAAACCCTGGTGGTAGTCTGGCACTAGGAAAGGGAAAGGAAGGAAGGGTGATTATAAGACTCTCAGAGTCTACTTCAGTTCTGGGAAATTTTTTGCTGGGCCAATGGGGAGTCATGAAGCCAAAGACACATTGTAGGAGGTCTGCATGGGGCAGGAATGGGCATGTATTAGTGCCTCACTGCTGAGTCATGGGTCATGATCAGCCTGCAGAAATGTTGTTTCTATGAAACCAGTAGGTTGTTTATGATGTTTTAAGTTTGAATTTTCCCAGTAATAGATATACATAATCTTTCCCATTCTTCTATATGGAGAAGACTTTTGAGAGTTCCTTGGACAGCAAGGAGATTAAACCAGTCAATCCTAAAGGAAATCAACCCTGAATATTTATTGGAAGGACTGATGCTGAAGCTGAAGCCCCAGTACTTTGGCTACCTGATGTGAAAAGCCAACTCACTGGCAAAGACCATGATGCTTAAAGATTAAAGGCATGAGGAGAAGGGGACAACAGAAGATGAGATGATTGAATGACATCATCGACTCAATGGACTTGAGTCTGAGCAAGGTCTGGAAGATGGTGAAGGACAGGGAATCCTGGCATGCTGCAGTCCATGGGGTCACAAAGAGTCAGACATGACTGAGCAAGTGAAAAACAAAATACAGTGCTTGCCTGGAATAGCCTAGGCAGCATAAGGGAAAACTTGGGGGCTGTGTCCCGTTCATGAACAAAGTTGTGGCCACTTTTAGACGCCACACAATTTTATATTGATTGCCTTTGACTCTCAAGTTATCACAGCTTGAATGTCCCAAATAATGTTTAATTAACATCCAACACTTTTCCTTCCTAAGACCTTTCACAATAATAGTTAAATAGTGACTGGCACTCATTGAGTTGTGGTTATCTTTATGGCTAGAATGAAAGTTCCACATAGGTAGGGCCATTTCTTTCTGGTTTATCATCACATCTGCAGGATCAATACAAAATTGGATACAGAGTAGGGTATCTGTACCCTACTCTGTACCCCAAGAGTAGGGGGTCTGTACATATTTGTTGAATGAATGAATGAAATCGAGTGATAATATCTAAATAATATCTAAATGATGGTATTAAACCATTAGATGAATCGAAGAGTACAGAAACACAATGACTTCTTTTTTAAAAAAATATTTTGTATTAAAGTGTAGTTGATTAACAATCTTGTGTTAGTTTCAGGTGTACAACAAAGTGATTGAGTTATATATATACACATATCTATTCTTTCCCAGATTCTTTTCCCATTTAGGTTCACAATGACTGTGATCAGCCCACTTTTGTTTGGAGAATTTCTTGGCAAAGTATTGAATTCACGGAGCATGAAGTAGCAATAAATAAATGGCTGGTGTTATCACTGTTGACCAAATACAACTGTGGTGGCTCCCCATGGTGTGAATGGATTATTTCAGGGCCTTCCTGTGGAGAGGTAATAGGAGCCAAGAATCGGGAATAGACAAACATGGATCAGTCCCTGGTCCCTTCACTGACTGTGTGAATGATCTTGCTGGATTCCTTAACCCTCAGGCTTTTGCTTAGCCATCTGTGAAATGAGATAACAGCAGTCCTCATGTTACAGTGTGTGGTAATATCTGGGAGACTCAGGATGGTGAGTGCATAAGGAGTGGTTCACCTGTGTGAACTGAGCTTCAAGTTAGTTTTGGAAGATGATTCCAGGGATATTGAAGAGCTGTTGTGTCTGGGAGGGGCCTGGAATTTGCAATTACAGGTATAATTCAAAATACACACAGGAAACACCAAATTTTTTTGATTCCATTTGTTGTCTAACTCTCTTTTAAACATTTCCAAAACTATTTTTTTTTTCATAAAAATCTAGAATATGTGACTAAAGTCAATATTCTCGACATAAGTTTCATCAGATTCTTCCAGAGGACCAACTGTTACACATTTTAATGTTTAAAGCCACTCAGCGCTTTTGAATCACCAGAATGTTCTTTCTCATGCTTGAGCAAAACTTTATCAAATTTATCTCAAGTGCTTTAAGAAGCTTACAATCTAAGCACTAGATTCATGCTTTTCATTCTAGATTCCCCTCCCATAATTGACTCAAAACCTTCATTTTTTGTGTCAAATTGTAGCGGTTGTTTTAGAGGTAAAATTTGCAATGTCAGTTCCAATCTTTTAAGATGATGCACCTGTTTATGCTTTTAAATAGGTTATAGATAAGTTTAATATTAAGGACTCATATTAATGTATAGATTTTGAAAGTCTCAGACATCCATTATTCACATCTATTTTTAGAAACTAAAAATTAAGACATAGTCTGTATTTAATTCAACAGGTAGGTTTTTTTTCAATGTTTTTTGTTGAAACTATCTGACATCATAAAGAGAGCATAATACTCTATATTGAATTATAACAGCTGTAGAGAAGGGAATGAACACAAACATGCAGTTAATATGTGTTTGTCTTAAGGGTTAGAAATGAACAATATAATTACTAAGAAGGGATTCCCAAATATCTGAATAAAATGACAATAAAGATTAGTGTGAAACATTGCTCAGATACATGTCTAGAGAATATGAAATTGACACCCATATATGTATTATTGTTCAAATCAATTCTGGCTTTCTATTTAGTGTTATTTTCTAAGTATTAATAGTTGCCTTTTCCCAGTGGTAAATTATAGTCATACTCTTGTATGCAGGTTGTCAAGAGAACCATACATTTAAAGGAAAGCAGTTTCAACTTCAAAAAAGGGCTTATTTATTTATGATGAGAATTTGTGTGACCTATGGGGCACAAATGTCCTCACACACCTATGAAGGGTGATGATGGCAGACCATTTCCTGGAATTGAAACTAGCATGGAGGGGAATTGAAACTAGCATGTACCCCATGGCCACTGGGGTACATGCAGGGACAAATCAGAATTCAGGAAGCCTCTTCAAATGTGAAAAATAGAGGTTGCACAAGCAATAAATGTGATTGTGAGACCGAGGGAAAAAACCTGGAGGATAGAACATGTTGACATTTAAATTAAGAGCAATCTATAATACTTCTTAAAATTATTAATAAAATTGCAGATGCTTCTGAGTTGGCAGATGAATGAAAGAAAGAAGCTGTACCTTTACAGTACAAGTGCTTGGTGCCCACTTCAATTCTACAGTTTTTTGCTTGGCTCAAAAGTGATGGATTTTATATTCTTTTTCCTAATGCATATAACTTCAGGGAACAACAGAGTGTTCATTTTGTTTTGTTCTGTTTATTTAATTTCAAGAACAAAAATGAAATTCAACTGTGTATGTTAGGCACATATGTTCTAGCTATATCTTGACTTGGAACCTCTATATATTTTCCACATGGCTTCTGGGTTATAGCTGTCTCTGCATGACTCAATTTTCTCTGAGGCACATACATTTGTTTTAATTTTCTGTCCTTGCCTGTGTATAAAATTTTAATCTTCAATAAAGATTCTTATCCTCAAAAGGTAGATTCCACCGTGGTGAAGGGACACAATATTTCTCAAAGCAAGGGAAAGTCTGAGGTAGAGCTGCTGACTGTGTTTTAATTTCCATGTTCATTTCTTTATTGCTGCATAATAAATTATCCCCAAATTTAGTGGCTTAAAGCGACAAGCACTGATTAGCTCACAGTTCTGGGGGTCAGGAATCTGGGCATGTCTTAACTGGAACGCCTTAGGCTCAGGGACCCAAGTGCTTCAGTCGAGATGTTGGCCCTGTTGTGAAATAATGGTAACAGTGACAGACTTTATTTTCATGGACTCCATTATCACTGCACATGGTGACTGCAGCCATGAAATTAAAAGATGCTTGCTCCTTGGAAGAAACGCTATGACAAACCTAGACAGCATATTAAAAAGCAGTGACATTACTTTGCTGACAAAGGTCTGTATAGTCAAAGCTATGGTTTTTCAAGTAGTCAGGTATAGATATGAGAGGTGGACCATAAAGAAGGCTGAACACTGAAGAATTGATGCTTTTGAACTGTGGTATTGGAGAAGACTCTTGAGAGTCCCTTGGATTGCAAAGAGATCAAACAAGTCAATCCTAAAGGAAATCAATCCTGAATATTCATTGGAAGGACTAATGCTGAAGCTGAAGCTCCAATACTTTGGCCACTTGATGTGAAGCGCTGCTGCTGCTGCTGCTGCATTGCTTCAGTCATGTCCGACTCTGTGAGACCCCATAGACGGCAGCCCACCAGGCTCCCCTGTCCCTGGGATTCTCCAGGCAAGACCACTGGAATGGGTTGCCATTTCCTTCTCCAGTGCATGAAAGTGAAAAGGGAAAGTGAAGTCGCTCAGTCGTGTCTGACTCCTAGCGACCCCATGGACTGCAGCCTACCAGGCCCCTCCGTCCATGGGATTTTCCAGGCAAGAGTACTGGAGTGGGTTGCCATTGCCTTCTCTGATGTGAAGCGCTAACTCATTAGAAAAGACCCTGATGCTGGGAAAGATTGAAGGCAGGAGAAGAAAGGGATGACAGAGGACAAGATGGTTGGATGGCATCACCAACTTGATGGACATGAATTTGAGCAAGCTCCGGGAGATGGTGATGGACAGTGAAGCCTGGTGTGCTACAGTCCATGGGTTCACAAACAGTCGAACATGATTGAGCGACTGAACAACAGCAACAAAAGAAAGAGTAAAATAAAAGTTCATCAGTCCATCATGTCTGTTTTTTATGCTTTGTTTTGTGTGTGTTTTTGCTTATTTTTTGTCTAGAAGGAACTTGCTTTTATTTCTTAACTACTTATACAGTCACATTAGCTAGAAAACAATCCACATACCCTTAAATTATATATTTTGTCCTTTCTATGGATGGTTAAGCACATACAGTTTTGGCTGAAAGAGAGTGTGGAAAATTGAGCTTCTATAGATTATTTTTATTTGGGCTTCCCTGGTGGCTCAGACAGAAAAAATTTAAAACTGTACTATAAAGAGAGAATAAGATAAATCTTACTACATTTTCCCCACAACAATCATTTTTGTGCTAGAAAATTTAGAGAAAAATCTGAGATTTGAAGTTGGAAGACCCAAGCCTTTGTTCTTACACTTCTTACATAACTGTCTTTAAACAAGACATTTTTAACTCAGTCAGGGTTCATTTGCCACAATGCCTATCTAAAACTCAAAGTATAAAATTAGAGAAGCAACTGTGGCTGACCCAAAGGATGAAATCACCCTAACTACAGACTATATTTGAAAAAAAAAACAACAACTGACTTCTTAATATGAAGAAGAGAAACTGTCTCCAGAGCTACACAAGAAATTAATTGTAATGGTATTAGACAACTCACAAGATCAATGGGAAAGCTAAGGATGAAGTGTAGGAAAAAGACAGGAACCAGGAACACTGAGTTTCTGGGACCACAGCCAAGGTCATCTCTTCCATGGACCACCTAGCTATACAGTAACCTAGGCATGGGGTGCAATAGGGGGCACCTCGCTAGTCTTGCTGCCTACTGGACACGTAACCCCCATGCCCCTGACCCCTGCATGAGTTCTTTAAAAAAATTTTTTTTTGGTTTTACTTTGGAGCATAGTTTATTAACAATGCTGTGTTAGCTTTAGTTGTACAACCAGGTGATTCAGTTATACATGCACACTCTTTTTCAAATTCTTTTCCTGTTAGGTTATTTCAGAATATTGAGCAGAGTTCCCTGTGTTATACAGTAGGTCCTTGTTAGTTATCTATTTTAAATATAGTAGGGTGTATACCCACCCCCGGTAACCATAAGTTCACTCTCTATGAGTCTGTTTCTGTTTTGTAAATAAGTTCATTTTTTTTTTTTTTAGATTCCACATGTAAGTGATATCATACGATATTCGTCTTCCTCTTTCTTTCTTAGTTCACTGAGTGTGACAATCTCCATGTCCATCCATGTTACTGCAAATGGCATTACTTAATTCTTTTGAATGATTGAATAATATTTCATTGTGTATATGTACCACATCTTCTTTATCCATTCCTCTCTCGATGGACACTTAGGTTACTTCCAGGTCTTGGCTGTTGTAGACAGTGCTGCAGTGAACACTGAGGTGCATGTGTCCTTTCAAACCATGTCTTTGTAGAGGCTCCCTTTCCTCTACACTCTCTCCAGTGTTTACTGTTTGTAGACTTTTTGATGATGGCCATATTGACTGGTGCAAAATGATATCTCATTGTAGTTTTGATTTGCATTTCTCTAAAAATTATTAGCAATGTTGAGCATCTTTTTATGTGACCTGCATGAATTCTAAGTGATCTGAGATCCTCTTGCTTCAGACACATCCAATTGACAGAGCTCAGGAGTCAGGAAGAGCTCAGGTCTCCTTTTGGGATTCCAGGGTTCACACAGCTTTGGGGTCAGTGAGCAGAGGAGGGCAGCTCAGACAACTCACTGCAAGAAAACATAAAATTCTACCCCATTAACCAGGAAAAAAATATTTATTTTTTCGGTTGTGTCATGTCTTAGTTGCAGTATGTGGGATCTAGTTTCCTTACCAGGGATCAAACCTGGGCCCCCTGCACTGGGAGTGTGAAGTCTTAGCCACTGGAGCGCTAGAGAAGTCCCAGGAGCAACACTTTAAATCTAGATAAATTATAAAACGAACATTGTTTAGGTAACAGTCTTCATATGCCTGAAAGATGTGTAAATGGAGAGATCTTGTCAGTACAAAAAAAAAAAAAAAAGAGTCTCCAGGTGCCCTTGAAGGTGCTTTGAGACCACTGGTAAAAACTACCCAGACCATCCCCTCCATCTGTGTCTGTGCCCGCCAAGCAAGCCTGCAAGGATAACACAGTGTCTAAATCAGACTTGTACACTGTGAAGGATTATGGTGATGGAGTAACTGAAGTGCCCAATGGCCTTTGCCTTACTTCTCACTGAAAATGGCTAAGTTGGATTTCTGTGGGTGGAGTTAATTAATATGGTCTCTCGAATCTGACAGGATGCAGGCACTAAATTTTAAAATAATTAGAAATGCCTGCAGTAACTCCAGAGGAGCTGGAATATTTGGACTTGAAAAAATATGGCAGAGAAGAAATTATATGTTTATTCCAAACTGTCCACCAAAAAGTTCACAAAATTAGCTGATAATAAAAACTTGGGCTTAGTTTCATGCAAAATCAGTAAATATTAACTTTTTCAGACTTAAGCATATTCTTTAGTTCTATCTTCAGCCCCATTCTCCCCCAACCCCCATCACTACACACACCACAAACACAAACTACACACTACACATTCCATACACACTCATCCTCTATTCCCTCCTTGACTTTTCAGACACATTTACAGTGAATTGGTTTGACCTTTCTGAACTGACCCTAGGATCCATAACTTACATTGTTTTCTGTTTACTTTGGTTGAAAGGAATCCTGTTAGTCTGTCCCCTGAGAAAGAGGGCTTGTGGAGATAACGGGGCAGATGTGTCTAGCCCTCCATATACCCAGGAGCCCATACAGTTCCTGACCCATTGGAGGTATCTGTAAGGGTCTGCTCAAAAGATTACTGGGCAAATGATGTGTGTTCCTTCTTGGGGAGCCATAGCTGCCTCTTCAACTGGCTTCTCTAATAAGGTTACAGGAGTCATTTTCCATGGGTGACACTCAGCCTTGACATAGGGGACAGTTTTCCTGGAAATTGAATTTCAGGGTCTGAACAGATGACTGATTTCAGTGAGCTCATTTCTTCAGCTCCTCTGTTGCCAGGGTCCTTCCTAAAGTGATCCAGAGAAATGGCTTTTGCCTAGAAAATATTTTTAAGCTCCTCCTAGTATTAAAAAAAAAATCAAGGCCAGGGATTGACCGACTCTCTCAATATTGCTGTAATTGTTTTAGCAGATGAGCAGCTTGTCAAAAAAATCTAGACTATTAGGCCAGATGACCCATGTAACTAACCTAAATTCTTATCTCCTCCTTTACCACTTTATTCTTAAGGCAGAGAAAATATTAAGACACCAGATGCAATAGTTGCATCCATCCAATGTAAAAATCTTATAAACTGTGATGGCCACAGGAATTGGGAGGTAGGGGACCAAAGGAAAGGAATGGCAGGAGTAGCTTGGGGCAATTCCTTAACCTACAATATGGACCTGAAACAAGACGATGGGATCACTACATGATTGGAAAAGCCCACTTAGTTATAATATTTGTCACTATCTGTAAAAGTCATTGTATTCTTTAGACTAGTATATATTCAGTCTATTAAGAAGAAGAAAAAGCCAACCTTTAAAACCACAAGAGAATTTGCCTAGGATATGTTATACTGTATTTGCACCAGCAGAGTGATAAGAGGCATGGCTGATTTTAATTAAAATACATATGTATGAAATAAATATGTATGTATTTATGGTCCTTTAGGTTGGCAAACTAAAATTTCACTGCAACTCTAGTCTTTTTAGTATTATCTGAATAATGCTATGCTAAATAAAACACTGGAAAACTTTTGAACCTCATATTCCTTGCTTTATAAGACGCTGTTTCTCAAAATAATTATTTCTAAAATATTGGTGAATATGATGTATATGCAATTAATGAGGAATGCATTATACTTTATAGCATAAAGAAAATGTTTTCTCTTATGACTCTAGTAAAATATTTATTCTATATATTTAAAACTTGTTTGCAAAATATTTCAGATAAGATGACTGATATGTGGGTATATAAAATCTAGTTCAAAATTGTTTTCAAAATGCTAGACACTAAATTTAGCAAAAATCTATCAGTTAAAAACTATCTGTACCAGTTGGGTGATGTTAACTAGTTATAAATTCTGAAACAGATATCATATATCTGGTTAAATCAGAAATTTATTCCCAGATACCACCTGAAAGCTAAATGCAATTTATATTCACTTTTAGGTATGTCATATATAATATCCTATGAGTTGGCTCCTAATCATTATTTGCATAAAATTTTATGACTGCCTAGTTCTTTAATATGCTCAAAATGGTATGTTGGAAAGCTAACTTTATTATTCTACACATTATTGGAAGAAAAATATATTTGACTATTTTAAATTAATATTTTATAAAAATAGAAAAATCTGCCGCATTGGACTTTCATGGTGAAATTATTGTCTTACATTATACATATTGACTAAATATTCATTGTTTCTCAGATCAAGTCACAGTGAAATCAAAGCTAATACAACCACTATTTGTCTTTGCAAAAGTAAATGTGTGCAGATCAACAGAACTTGGGAAGTGTTTTTGAAAACATAACTTCAGAACAATCAACAATACATTACAATACATTCATATTGCAATTGATTTGTGTACATATATATACAGGCAACGAATGGGACTGTTAATTTATAGTTGTATTTTAAGAACATTTTACTTGGAAAAAATAGCTATAAAGCAAAAAAGACTGAGAGGTAAAAAGAGACAGGAAGGAAGAAAGGAAGGAAGTAAGGAAGGATACATGTAAATAAAGGAAAGACTCCAGCTTTGTAAAAGAAAAAAATTCTGATTATAGTAAAAAATAATCTCACTTACTCTATGGTTATTCTTTTAAATTTTTATTGGAGTATAGTTGATTTATAATGTTATTTCAGGTGTACAGCAATATAGATCTGTTATACATATATCCACTCTACTTTAGATTAGTTTCCCATGTTACTCTATGGTTCATATTCTCCACAGTGATAGTGGGAAAGTGTTAGTTGCTCAGTCATGTCTGACTCTTTGCAACCCCATGGACTGTAGCCCGCGAGGCTCCTCTGTCCATAGAATTCTCCAGAAAAGTAATAAATTGACTTCTTTTGTATATTATATACTTACCAAATGCCAATTTTGGTGTCAAGGGGCCACTTTTTGTTTCTGATGAACATGATTAGTCATGAAATTTTAAAACTCTTTATTTTATACATGAAACAAATAAGAGTTATTTTATCCTAGGCAAGTAATCAGTAACAGAACAAACTGGAATCATGTGCCTCCTGATAATGAAGTACTGGAGCAGGACGCAGCATCACTTTTGTTTTCACTTTGAAATGCATAACATGAATCTAGTTATAAAGAAACATAAGCCAGTCACCCAGTGAGGGACATTCTACAGAATGATTGGCCGGTAATCACTACTAATGGTAAGATCAGAAAGGAAAACAAAGGCTGAGGAATTGCTCTCGGTGAAAGGAAAGTAAATGGGTAACGGGGCTTCCCCAGTTGCTCAGTGGTAAAGCATCTGCCTGGCAATACAGAAGATGAGGGTTCAGTCCTTGAGCCAGGAAGATGCCCTGGAGAATGAAATGGAAACCATTCTAGTATTCTTCTTGCCTGGGAAACCCAATGGACAGAGGAGCTGGGTGGGCTACAGCCCACGGGGTCACAAAGAGTTGGACATGACTTATTGACTAAACAACAAAAAAGGGTAATGACAATCTGATATCCTGAGTTTGATCCTGAAACAGGAAGATAAATATGTATGAAGGGCATTGTTGACACAACTGATAACATTTAAATAAAGAGTGTGAATTAGAGGACAGTACTGTATCCATGTTAAATATCCTGATTTTGAACATTGTGTAAGAGATTGTCCATGTACTTCAGAAATACAGAATAAACTATTTCAGAGGAAACTGTCCAGCAATTTCAGAATTTAGAAAACAAGCAAAGAATAGCAATAATAATACAGAGAGGAGGCATTCTTTGTTTTACTCTATAAGTTTAAAACCAAATTAAAATGAAAAATAACCAAACACTATATTTGAATTGCTTTTGCACATGCAGGCTCCTCTGTCCATGGGATTTTCTAAGCAAGAATACTGAAGTGGGTTACCATTTCCTACTCTGGGGTATATTCCCGACTCAGGGATAGAGCCTGTGTCTCCTGCTTTGGCAGTCAGAGTCTTTACCATTGTACCACCTGGGAAGCCCAAGGACACCTTTTAGCCAATTCCATTGTAGCCCTATAAGTGAGATCCCTGCCCTGGGAAGAGACTTGGGAAAGCAGCTCTGTGAGCCAGGAGCCCATAGGTACCCCAGTGCATTTAGTTATTGTAGAGGAAAAGGACTGCTGGGAGCCAGCACATCTGAGTTAGCTTCTTCCTTTGAACTAATTCATGTGGTGATACCAAACAAAGGATGACTCAGATTTTTTTTTTAATTTTATTTTTAAACTTTACAAATTGTATATTAGTTTTGCCAAATATCAAAATGAATCCGCCACAGGTATACATGTGTTCCCCATCCTGAACCCTCCTCCCTCCTCCCTCCCCATACCATCCCTCTGGGTCGTCCCAGTGCACCAGCCCCAAGCATCCAGTATCGTGCATCAGATTTTAAATTTAAGGTTAATGTAGTTTGACAAGACAGCTGTTGTCACTTTCTAAGAACCAACTTCTTCTTCCCCTGTACCTCACTTACTGATTCTTAGACATTTATCTCTGAGAACTAAAACTTGTTCCAAATTGGGAAAGAAGTTTGTCAAGGCTGTATATTGTCACCCTGCTTATTTAATTTATATGCAGAGTACATCATGGGAAATGCTGGACTGGAAGAAGCACAAGCTGGAATCAAGATTGCTAGGGGAAATATCAATGACCTCAGATACGCAGATGACACCAGCCTTACGGCACAAAGTGAAGAAGAACTAAAGAGCCTCTTGATGAAAGTGAAAGAAGAGAGTGAAAAAGCTGGCTTAAAACTTAACATTCAAAAAACGAAAATTATGGCATCCGGTTCCATTACTCCATGGCAAATAGACCGAGAAACAATGGAAACAGTGACAGACTTCATATTCTTGGGCTCCAAAATTATTGCAGATGGTGACTGTAGCCATGAAATTAAAAGATGCTTGCTCCTTGGAAGAAAAGCTATGACCAACCTAGACAGCATATTAAAAAGCAGAGATATCACTTTGCTGACATATGTCTGTATAGTCAAACCTGTGGTTTTTCCAGCAGTCATGTATGGATATGAGAGTTGGACTGTAAAGAAAGCTGAGTATCCAAGAATTGATGCTTTTGAACTGTGATGTTGGAGACTCTTGAGAGTCCCTTGGACTGCAAGGAGAGCCAACCAGTCCATCCTAAAGGAAATCAGTCCTGAATATTCATTCAAAGTACTGATGCTAAAGCTGAAACTCCAATACTTTGGCTACCTGATGCGAAGAACTGACTCCTTGGAAAAGACCCTGATGCTGGGCAAGATTAAAGGCAGGAGGATAAGGATTGACAGAGGATGAGATGGTTGGTTGGCATTACCAACTTGATGGACATGAGTTTGAGCAAGCTCCCAGAGATGGTGATGGACAGAGAAGCCTGGTGTGCTTCAGTCCATGGGGTCGCAAACAGTCGGACATGACTGAGCGACTGAACTGACTGACTAACTGAAAACTCTTTTTAAAACACCAGATAGAAACCAGTTTTCTGATAGACCATAGGTTAATGTTTTCTCACACAAGTATAATTTCAATTCAAATCACAAAGTTGTATCATATAATTTAAATTACAAAGGCAATGCTTTAATATTGTTAGCTGTGTTAAAAGGTACCTTTTTTAAAAACAGTTATTGCAAAATATTGGCTATATTCTGTACAACTGTAAGTGGAATATAGCCATTAAAATTGTGTAAAAAAGTGATACTCTTACAAAAAGAAAGAGGCAGATCATGATTCTCATAAAAATACAAAATAAACATGTTAAGATTTTATTTAGCACAAGGGAGCAAGTGTTACAAGTAGTTAAAAGAAAAATTCAAACACATATATTTGTAGGCCATCAGGAATGCTAAAATGGAGTACAAAATAGCTGCAAAGTTGCTCAATATCCACATGATAATACTCAATCACATTTCTAGGGACCAATTTGTTTTTCTAAGGATAAGAAAACTTGCTTTCCTATAAAAATTCTACAACTTGCAAGGCTGTAAAATAGATCTGACAGTGAAAGATGAAGATAACCCAAAATGTGCTAGACAGGACACCCAGTAATTTTTTTTTTTATTTCAGACTTCCTCAATTTTTCCTGATAGTTGCTATAAGGCACTACTACAACATGGAATAATTATTCTTTGAACCATTCATAGATCAGCTCTTGGCTTTGTCTGATGCAGATCTTTGTTCAAAAGAGGCAAAACAATTTTGGAAATAAAACACCTTACTCTGGAAACCCTTTCAACTCAACAGGCAAGGACAGTTTTTCTATTTTTTCTTAATTTATTTGTATTTATAACATTTTAAAAGATTGTGTTACCACTTAACACTAAAGAAGCTATAAAAATATTCCTTCACTTTCATTACTGGGTAGCAGTGAGGGCCCTGGCCCTGGAACCAGACTCATATGGCTATGTCTAGCTGTGTGATTGTAGTTAAATCACTTCCCTTCTCAGAATCTCAGTAGTTAAATCACTTCCCTTCTCAGAATCTCAGTTTTCCCATCTTTAAAGTGGGCGTAAGAACAGGACTACATCATAGAAGTGTTATGAATGTGAAATAGTCAATATGCCTGTATGGGAATAGGTCTAAAATTATTATCAATGTAAAACTAAGAGAATTTTGCATGGTCTTACCACAGTTCTCCTCCATACTCTGCTCCTGTGGACAAAGTTCCCAGGTCAAAATTCCTCCTTACCTAACTGACCAGGTATGATGCCTGCTTGACCCTGAGGCCCAGGCTTCTGTTCCTTGCTAGCTCATAGGATTATTCCAACTAGCTAGTGACATCCTCTTATAGGAACTGGGGACAACCCACCCTCTTGATACTACAAAGCCTACCACCCACAGCCTGGCTATTCACTCTGTTATAGGGAAAAACTGACTCCTTGCTACATCTGTTTCTTTTACTTTAACCTTTGCTTTCCATTGCTTTTTTTCACTAAAAGGATATTGTTTGTACAGAATGGCCTGTCTCTAGGAACCCTGTCCCTCTTCCTGAATATTAAACCAAAGTGCTTTTGCTCAAGACCCTGTCCACCTGTCAATGGCAGGAAGGAAGAAATTTACACGCCTCCTCCCCAAGGCCCACCATTCTAGGAGATATTTGCAAGATTACTGGGCATTTTATTTTGCTTTCTCAGCTCCCCATATCTCTATTCTATTAAAGAACCTGGTATCCAGACCCCAATAAGATGGCTATCTTGAGATATTAGTCTGCCACCTTCTTAGCTGGATTTCCACATAAAGTCATATTCCTTGCCTCAATACCTGGTCTCTCAGAATTACTGGTCTGTCCTGTGGCAAGCAGAGCAAGCTTGGACATGTTCCCAAGTGCATTCCCCACATGGTCCTGAACGGCATGGCATGTGCAGTGTCCTCCTCCCAAGGCTGTGCATCTGTGACTAATAAAATGCTGTCAACTGTATCTGTCCACTGTCCTTTGTTTAGCATCATCATAACCCTGGGATAGAAACCCTCCCTCCCCAAAGGCGCGAAGAGATTATTAAAACAGCATGGGACATGACAATGCTCAATAAATGATCATGATACGAGTATCTAGAAATGTCATCATCCTTGGTGCTGTACAATGTAGATTTTAGCCTTAATAATTAGCTCATTAACAGTAAACAAGTTCACTTTGAAATAACAGTAGGATGACACTTCAATATTTTAATCTTCACTCCAGCTGACTGCTGCCAAATGATTTAAATTTTCTGAGCTGCAGAAAGACTGGATTTCATGGGCAATCTTCCGATATATAAATTTGGGCAGCAAACTTAAAAATGATTAAGTTTTTAATTATAGGGCAAAGAAAACATGCTTGGAGGCTCTTAGAGCCTGGAAATGTCCTGTTACAAGGGCAAAAACAAATTTTTAAAAAATTAGTTGTTCTTGGTACAAAAAAAGGGAAAATCAATCCCCCTACCCCCACTATTTTAGAGCATTTACTTTAGAAAACTTCTAATTGTAAATTCTTTCTCTGTCCTTCTGAGATGTATGTAAACCCTTTTAAAATGTCATCAAGCCTCTTGCTGCTTTTACACTCCAAGAGCTTTTCTCAATGACCCAGAAGCCAGCTCTTTGAAATGTAATTATAAAGGAAGATTACAGTCTCTAGATCCCAGTCTCAGCAGGAGGGCAAGAACCTAACTGCCTGGCTGCAAGTTTTAAACTATTTCTTATCATAAAGACTTGAAAAGTTTATTTTTCCTTTGGATAAAGGCAATTAGCTAACGCAGATGGCCACCCCAATTATCAAGTGAATTTAGGATGAACTACGTGTGACAAATGGTGCTGTCCAGCCCAATAACTCGAGGGCGAATTATCATCTATCTTAAGATCATGTACATAATGGGTCTTTGTTGCCCAGTTGTCTGAAAGGGTTAGATTTTCTTTCGTTTCTTCACAGTGTCCAATGTTGTTAGCAGACTGCCTGTGATGTGTGGTTCAATGCTTATTCAATAATATGATTGTTTTCTTTTGCTTTTGTGCTGAGGTTTTCTAGGATGACAAAAGATTGTGTTTCTAATGTTTCTCCCACAGGGCCTCCTCCCTGTACAATTTTCAACAACAGCAGCAGGCAGGATTTTCCAAAGTGAAGCATTTTCCTCCCCTTTGTGGTCTGTATCAATCAAGTGGTCTGTATCACTTGATTGCTTACATTTCGTAGCACTGGTTGTAAAATGATATATCCCACTGAGATCTGTACACTTGTGCCTTTGACATTATTTACTTGGTTTTTGTTTTGCATCTTTGAGCTGTTCCTTAAGCCTGATGTCACTGTAGATGGGCCAGTTGAGGAGAAGACACAGCTTGCAAGCGTGCTGTCCTTCTGACCCGTAAGTGATTCTCACACATTCAGTCTTAGACAGAAATCATTGTTAAAAACATGCATCGATTCATATACATTAGCGTATGTAAAATAGGCAGCCAGTGGGAATTTGCCAGGAGCTTAAACCCAGTTTTCTATGACTACTTAGAGGGGTGGGATGGGGTAGGAGGTAGGAAGGAGGTTCGGGAGGGTGGGGACATATGTACACCTGTGACAGATTTATGTTGATGTATGGCAGAAACCAATATAATATTTTAAAGCAATTATCCTCCAATTAAAAATAAATAAATTTAAAAAATCCATGCAGAACATCTCCTCACTGACCCTCTGCTCTCTTCTAACAAGCCAGGGAATCCCTTAGCCAATCACTCCCTCTGGATGTGGGGGTGGTATAGGAGTTGGGGAGGGAGCTTTCCTCCTCCCTTCATGAATTCACTCTCTTTCCGGATGCCGATATTTAACCTTTATATTTTCAAGATCCTCCCCTGTCTGGATGGTTTCATGTTCCGAAAGATCTGAAGTCTCTTCTTTTAAATATGTCAACATCTATCACAGAGTTTAAAACTAGGTGATCAAGCAACTGCATGTCCTGACTTGATCAGTCAGTTCTCAGTTGAAGCAATCTGCCTTCCACAGCAGGGACAGCCACAGCTTTGCAGCATTGCCCACATCTATCCCCACATCTCTTTCTTCAATTAAAAACACTAGGCTTACTTCTTTCCCCATTCCCACACCCCGCAATGATTCTTTTTATTATTAAACATCACATTCATAGATATTGTTTTCTTATTTTCTCCATTCATTCCCCAAAATAAATGTTTGCTCTTGAGGCCAGAAAAAAGTCTTAGATATTCATATTTTCTAGATTCCATAATACCATCAAATAGAAGATACAGCATAGAATATAAAACTGTTTAGTAAAAATTCAAAAATATATATATTGTTTCCAGAAGGGGCTCTCCTTCCAGGGCCTGAGAGTGGGCTCTTGTTTGATACTTGGAAATGAGTTGTCCAAAGACACACACATACTGACAAAGCAAAAGACTTTATGGGAAAGGGGTTCCTGGGTGGAGAAAAGCAGGTTAAGGGGACCCAGGAGAGCTGCTCTGTCATGTGGCTCACAGTTCTAGGTTTTATGGGAGTATGGGCTTAGTTTCCGTGTTGTCTCTGGCATTCATTTTGCTTGTACCCATATTCTGTCTCATTCAGTGCCCTTTCTGGTGGTATGTGCAAAGATTGATTCCAGTGCAAAGGTTTCTGGGAGGTTGGCAGGACATATTACAGGCTGGTGTCTCCTCCTTCTTTTTGGCCCTTCCTGAATTCTTCTGGCTAGTGGTAGCTTATTAGTTCTGTGTGCCTTATCAGGACCTCCTGTTGTGAGATAACTTATGAAAGCGGTTATTATCTTGCCTGACCATGGTAGGCAGTTTAGGCCAGTGGTTCCCCAACATTACTACTTTGAAAAGTAAGCATTATTTGAAAGATGAATCCTATTTTCTGAAAGAGTAAATGATAAATTTGTAGAGAATACAGTATTTTCTTTTACCCACATATCAGTTAGACAAAAATCTATAATAGATATATTTCAAACCAGTCCTCATATAACTTCTCCACCTCTTCATCCTGTCTGTCCCCTGGGTTGTGGCCATTGGAAGGCAGGAACGATTCCTCATTCCACCCTGTTTACTACATACCCAGACAATGCAGGACTGTGGTTTCAACTCAGCTGGTCTGCTATAGAGTGAATCATTGGCATTTTAAATATTCTTCTGGCTGTGGGCAGATGTGCAGGACAGAACAGACAGTGAGAAGGGTTGGCCCTGAAGGCTAGCTTTGCCTGTTTTCTTCTTCCCCTTTGCTGACTAAAATCTGTTGCCTGCCATTTCATTACTCAAGAATGAATACCACAAAAAGGAACAAAACTGGGTCATTTGTAGAGATGTGGATGGACCCAGAGACTGTCATACAGAGTGAAATAAGTCAGAAAGAGAAAAACCAGTATCATATATTAGTGCCTATAGATGGAATCTAGAAAAAAGGTACAGACGAACCTATTTCCGGGGCAGGAATAGAGACACAGACATAGAGAACAAACATGTGGACACAGAGGGGACAGGGGATGAATTAAGAGAATGAAATTGACATATATATACACTGCTATGTGTAAAATAGCTAGTGGGAACCTGTTGTATAGCACAGGGAGCTCAACTTGATGCTCTGTGGTGACCTAGAGGGGCTGGATTGAAGGTGGGTAGGAGGGAGGTCCAAGAGGGAGGGTATTATATATATATATATATATATATATATATAACTGATTTACTTTGTTGTACAGAGGAAAACAACACAACATTGTAAAACACCTATACCGCAGTAAAAATTTTTTTTAAAAATGAATGTTGCCCACCATCAAAGCATCAGCCACTGCAGTTCCCCTCTGTCAGTGCCCCCTGAGGGAAATTCAGATTAGAGAGCTAAGATGCACGTCAAAGGAGTAGTTTCAATGAGCCCAGACTCTTGCGTCTTGCATACATAGAAAAGCACTAAAATCATCAACTTGAGCTTTCTGTTTTTTCCGATTAGCTTTAATCTTTTGACATTTGATTGCATTATTTCAGTGATGTGCTAAGTCACTTCAGTCGTGTCTGACTCTTTGCTACCCTATGGAATATAGCCCGCCAGGGGCTCCTCTATCTGTGGGATTATCCAGGCAAGAATATTAGAGTGGATTGCCATTTCCTCCTCCAGGAGATCTTCCCAACTAGGGATCGAACGCATGTCTCTTATGTCTCCTGCATACGCAGGCATGTTCTTTACCATGTGCCCCAAAAACCCCCATATATCTTGGCTCCCTCCTTTACCTTGGGGGAGCAGTTCCTCAGGGTTATTTGACAGGCTGATTCTCAGGTCATGTCCTCAGTAAGGTCCTGGATAAAACATAATTCACAATTTTTAGGTTGTGTGTTTTCCCTCAATCAATACTTCTAAAGCTGTGAGTGCAATTTTTTTCTTTGATTTCTAAGTCAATTAGAAAATCAGTGCATTTTCAAAAAAGTGCTAAAGAAAATTCAGTGATCAGAGCATTAGGGTAAGGTTTTTACACACAAATGGGCCTTCTTGCCTCTGGTTCCAGTGACTTCCATGGAAACTTATGTTGTGTTCTTTACATTTGGATCACAGCTGCGCTTACCATGATCACCTAGGGTATACATACTAAGGCTGTTGTATAAACCGCTGTTGCACTTTTTCTATTTAAATTGCAAAACCCTTTCTCCATCAGAGGTGCTTAAGATGGACAGGTGGGCACAGGAACAGTAGAAGCTGTGTTTTGGTCTCTCTACACTTTTGGTCTCCCTGCCCTGTAAGTAGGTGTTGCCCATGACTCCTCCCCCCACCATTCTACCACTTCCCATCACTTTCCTTCCTTTTCCCCATCCCATTCTCTCCTTATTTTTCTTTCAATATTCTCTTATCCTCCTTTCCTAATTTCTCTCTCTCTCTGTCTCTCTCTCTTTTTTTGCAAAGTACTAAGCACTTCACTAACTACAAGGAAGAAGGTAGCATTCCTTTGTCATTCAGTAATCTTCACTCCATTCAAAATGCTTCTGAATATACACACCTCATAGTACTGATTAAACAATGATTCTACTCCATCTCTGGTCTCCATTCTATTTAATAAATTAGCTAATTTCTTTCTAAAATGTATTTATTTTTAATTAGAGGATAATAGCTAATTTCATCTAATACAATATATGGGTTTTCATGAGTAAAATCCAGCAGAGACAGTAGCAGGCTCCATGGTGGTCTTTAAAACTGAGCATCATTTGTTTTATGTAGTGATTAATTATAACCTGGACCCCATATCATTCACTTAGCACCATCTTCTAGCTCTGTGGATTCTCCAGGGAGGAAACTAAGAGTCACAATGAAGAAAGGGCCAATCTTCATTTCTCAAGCTGATGAGAGGCAAAACTAAGCCATCCATGGTCTAGGGGCTCTAGCTCTTTGCGCTTGGCCATTTGCTTAGCTGATTTGAGAACAGCGTCAGGTGTTCTAAGAGCCAGTGACCCAACTTGTGTGAGTGTATATACCAGTTGTCCTTCCCTTCAGTTTAGGCTCTACCTCTGAACACTGCTAAGCAGCATAAGTAGAATGCATCCCTAATGTAGCTTCATGGATGTCCAGCACAACACACACACACACACACACAGACACAGCACTTTCTACAAATTCTGTTGCTAATTATTTTTGAGTGCTAGTTCTGAAAATCAAACTGGTATTTCCATATTTTTTAAAAATTGACCTCATTATTATTTACCAAAGAAGAGACCCATTAGGATCTATTGATTAGAAGTATTACATAGAAATATATAAAGAAAATAATTAAATCTTATCTACTCATTTAACCAAAGCATCTTCAAGAGGAACAGTAAAATAAATAATTATACAGATATATTACTTAAAATATAGGCAAGAAACACAATTATTTCAGAAAATAGTTAACATTAACATCTTATAGTTGAGGTACAGAATATTTGAAAACATGTACATGCATTCAGAGTTTTATAAGACCTTTAAGATGCCGTCAGAATTGACAAAGATTGTATGATACAGCTGACTTTTAATGCAGTTTACTTTTTTTTTCTTACAATAGAAGTTTTTTCTTAAAACAAAACTGTATAAAATTCTCACTGAATAAATTGACCAGGGTAAATAAGTCAAAATCAAATTTAGTTCTACTTGATGAAAACAGACATGATTAGGTTGAAGATAAAATAATGTTCTTCAATTACATATCTTTCCCTAAAACAATGATATTTTTCTAGAGTCACAATCAATGATAAATTTTACATAATGCTTAGAAACATAATGATTTTTTCTCTTGAATAGTGTGTGATAATATTGTAACCCTCATAATTAACCAGCACATGAAAAATCAAGGCTATTAATCAACTCACCAACCTCAGTACAATGATATTTGCTATTACAGGAGATATGGCAAATGAAAACAATTAAATGAGGTCAACATGTCAAGTGAATTTGAGGCCAGGCAGCATTTGTAAAATCTCAAACTTTTATCTATAACTCTTAAAATAGCTGTTCAGGAGTCTGGGAATCTGAAAGTCAGTCCATTGATCTGAGAGGAAGAAATCAGTCAGGTGAATAACAACTACCTATACT
>NW_011494789.1:772481-786511 GCF_000754665.1 Bison bison bison
CTTTTCTTACATGGACTCTCTCTTAGGGAGGTGATACTGATGGAGGTGGGCAGCTTCTCAGACAGCCTCCGATGATTCTGCCTCCTGGTCTACCCGCCCTGTGTAATACCCTCCCCTTCACTGTGGGCTGGACAAAGACAAAATGCAAAAGTGATGAGGTGGCACTTCTGAGTTTAATTAAGCCAAACCTATAAGCACATTCCCTGATCACTGCAGGGTGAATTGACCTAAACCTCCTGAGGCATAGGTTGTTATTAATTCCTGAGGCTCTGGGAGTTCTGCAGTGCACATTTAGATGTTCTAAGTTTCCCCTTCTGCCAGTCTAGCATTGGCTTCTTTGAGCTTGTTTTCTAGCTTGTGTCACTGTTTTCTTTTCCATTTTACTATAGCTTCAAAAGTGCATGTCTTTCTTAAAATTCACTTACCAGCCTTTTGGAAAGATTTGGTGAAGAGTTAGAGGTAAACATTACATTCCACTGAACTCAACCTGAAGCCCTTGATATTTCTTTTTATCCTTTCTTCCACCTGATATATAGATCAAGGAACTCAGACCTACTCTTAGTAGAAACACAAGATCCAAAATACAGGCACTCTTTACTGGGATTCTATCAGGAAAGCAAAATGTCAAAGTAGTATATTTCTATATTTCTCAAAGAATTTTATCACATTTCTTACGTCTAAGTTATCTGCTAAATTTTGCGTTCATAATATGATACTTCTGACCTTATCCATATGTTTTTAGAGCCTCACATTATTCTTTATTCAACTCAGTTCTTTTAAGATGATATAGTCTCTTGAATTTGCAATTCAGATAAAATACGAACTTTACTTCTACTTCAGAAAACTTTCACTTCTGCTATACCATTTCGATTTAAAGAAGAAATTCTATAACCATCAGTTTATTAAATAATTAATTGACTAAATAGAATAGTCTTTGGTTATCTTATTTAACTCTGCTAAGGCTCAAAATCTCTCAAAAATGTACATATTGATATTCATTGAAAATGCTTGCAGAAGTTTTGGTTTGGTATTAATTCTAGTATCTTGTAAATGTAACCCAAATGTATGAGGGGCAGGAAAAGTCTAAATACTGTGATTTTAGTCCTCTGTGGATATGAATGACATAGCAGGGAGAAGAGCATCCACCTGTATATCCTACAAATATTTGACTACCTTCCATTCTATATTATATTATATCACTTTATATATAATATTATATGTAAAGTGATATAATATATATAATATATATTATATGTATAATATGAACATATATTATATCACTTAAAGTTGTGAAGTAGATAAGTGCATATTATCTCTCAGTTATCATGTAAGCAGTAATCATGGTATATGTCTTCACATTAAGATAAAAAATCATCCTGTAGGTAAATTGTGAATTTTTAGGGAAGTCTATGTTCATTTCCCTGAATTTCTCTGACAATATCTCTTTATGTTAGTTCCTTTTTCCTTACCTGGTTTTTCCCTCTCACTGGGAATATACATAAGATGATGTGGCATATTACTCTGGGCTACACACTGGCTGGTCAGCACCACTGGACACATAAAGACACATGACTGCTTTGCAGCTCTCCTTGCCAGTAGACACAGGGATCCATGGGATGCTGCTAAATAACTCCTCTGTGCATTTAATTAAAATAAAAATGAAGCATCCTTTGTACTTCTTCAAAGAGAATGAAACCCCAGCAATGGTTCCAACATGAGAGATGTTATCCCTGTGGGAACAATATCTCTGTGGGAAAAAAATTCCTATACAGACCTATAAAGGGCCTCCTTCTTCCCTAAGAGTGTCTCATCACAGCCCAGCCCAGGCCTATTTTCAGCACTGATTATTCCGGCTGTCTCTGAACACTTTGACACTTTCAGACTCTCTCTCATCCCTGGTCTTTAGAAACCCTTCTTCCTGGCTCCCTTCTTCCTTTGACTCTTGCTCAGTCTCCAGGAAGGCATAAATCAAATAAAAGCAAGATAAAATTATAATACTACTTTTAACATTTGTGTTTTTTAAATGTGTTGTTTATTTTAATGCTTCCCCCCCCCCCCATCTTATTTCTTTCTGGATTGAAGATCTGAGTATTCATTTTCATAAGAAAACATACAAGAGATATATTAGCCTGATTTTTCCTATGTTTGTTAATTGTTTATACCTACTTAATTCCAAATGAGATCTAAGATGACTTTACAATAAAAGCATAAATATAATTGAACCAATAAAAAATGATTGAAATAATAGAAATCCATTAATAAAAAAGAGAAGATAAAAGTACGATTGGTATGCCTAGAAAGAAGAGAAATAGAATTATACTAAATGTTCAAGTAAAGCCACAAAAGGTAGAAAAAGATTATAAGACAAAAACAGGAGCAAAGATTGAGAGCAAAAAGTAGAAAATAGTAACAAGCATGGTAGATATTAACCCAACTATATCAATAGTCATTTTCAACATAAGTGGTCTAAATATACTAATTGAAAGTCACAGACTGTCAGAGTGGATCAAAAACCAATATCCAGCTCTATAATGTCTACAAAAATCCCACTTTAAATATAAAGGTACATGTAAATTGAAAACAAAGGGATGAAGACGAGCATACCACATTAATACTAATCAAAAGAAAGTGAGAGTAGCTACATTAATTGCAGAGAGTGGCTTCAGAACAAAAATTATCAGGGATATAGCAAGTCATTACACAGTGATTAAATGTGTCAATATATGTGAAGCAAAATCTGATAGAACTACAAGGAGAAATAGATAAAATCCACTATCACATATGGAAACTTTAACACTTTAACTTTATCTGACTGCAAGGAGTTCAAACTGGTCAATCCTAAAGGAAATCAACCGTGAATATTCTTGGAAGACTTGTTATGGAAACTGAAACTCCAATACTTTGGCCACCTGATACAAAGAGTCGACTCATTGGAAAAGACCCTGATGCTGGGAAAGATTGAAGACAAAAGGAGAAGAGAGTGGCAGAGCATGAGATAGACAGATAGCATCACCAACTCAGTGGACATGATTTTGAGCAAACTCTGGGAAACAGTGGAGAACAGAGGAGCATGGCGTGCTACAGTTTATGGGGTTGCAAAAGGTCAGACACGACTTAGTGACTGAACAACAGCAAAATTATAAACAGACAAATTCAGCAGGCAGAAAATCAAGAAAGACATAGTTGAACTAACAATACCATCAAGCAACTAGATGAAATGGGCTTCTATAGAGTTCTTCATTCAGTGGCAGCAGAATACACATTCTTCTCAAACTAGTAGGTAACACTCACCAAGATAAACAACATTCTGGGCCATAAGACATGCTTTAGCATATCTTAAAAAGTAGAAGTCATACAATTTCTGCTCTCAGACCACAAAGGAATTAAACTAAAAATCAATAACAGAAATAGAGCCAAAAAAGTCCCAAATTGTGGAAAGTAAACAACATACTTCTAAATCACACATGCATTAAACAGGAAATCTCAAGAGAAATTAAAAGCTATTCTGAACAAAATGGAAACACTGAAATCTGTGGAATGTAGCAAAAGCAGTGCTTCAATGGAAATTTATAGCATTTAATGTACATATATAATTTATAGCATGAATACACATACCATGAAAAAAGAAAGATCTAAAATCAATAACTAAGTTTCCACCTTAGGAAAGCAGAAAAAGAAGAATAACTTAAATCCAAAGTCAGAAGGAGAAAAAAAATAGTGAAAATTAAAGTATAAATCAGTGAAAGTGAAAATTGAAAATCAATAGGAAAAAACCAGCAAAACAAAAACTGGCTCTTTGAAAAAATAAATACAATCTGTAAGCTGTTAGCAAGACTAACTGAATCACAAGCTGGAGTCAAGACTGCCAGGAGAAATATCAACAACCTCAGATATGCAGATGATACCACCCTAATGACAGAAAGTGAAGAGGAACTAAACAGCCTCTTGATGAAGGTGAGACAGGACAGTGAAAAAGCTGGCTTAAAACATTCAAAAAACTAAGATCATGGCATCTGGTCCCATCACTTCATGGCAAATAGATGGGAAGCAATGGAAACAGTGACAGACTTTATCTTGGGGGGCTTCAAAATCACTGCAGATGGTGACTGCAGCCATGAAATTAAAAGATGCTTCCTCCTTGGAAGAAAAGCTATGACCAACCTAGATAGCATATTAAAAAGTAGAGAAATAGCTTTGTCAATAAAGGTCTGTATGGTTTTTCCAGTAGTCATGTACAATGTGAGAATTGGACCATAAGGAAGAATGAGTGCTGAAGAATTGATACTTTTGAACTGTAATGCTGGAGAAGACTTGAGAGTCCCTTGTACTGCAGAGATCATATAAGTCAACCCTAAAGGAAAGCGGCCCTGAATATTCATTGGAAGGACTGATGCTGAAGCTGAAGCTCCAATACTTTGGCCACCTGATTCAAAGAGTCAACTCTTTGGAAAACCCCTGATGTTGGGAAAGATTGTGGTCAGAATGAGAAAGGGGCAGCTGAGGATAAGATTGCTGGATGGCATCACCAACTCAATAGATATGAGTTTGAGCAAACTACAGGAGATAATGAAGGACAGGGAAGCCTGGCACGCGCAATCTATAAAGTCGTAAAGTGTTGGACATAACAGCAACTCAACAGGACTTCCCTAGTGGCTCAGACGGTAGTGTCTCCCTACAATGCAGGAGACCTGGGTTCAGTCCCTGGGTCAGGAAGATTCCCTGGAGAAGGAAATGGCAACCCAGTCCAGGACTCTTGCTTGGGAAATCCCATGGATGGAGGAGCCTGGTAGGCTACAGTCCACAGGGTCAGAAAGAGTAGGACGACTGAGCGACTTCATTTAGCAACTGAACAACAAAACTAAAAAAAAAAGTAATACAAAGTTCTAAAAAGAAGCTGTTAATGATTATGTCTATAAATTCAGAGTGTCCGCTATTAACTCTATCAAAATACTATAAATTTTAAGAATTATGCATTTCCATTCCAGTTTATTTTAATAAATGATGATTTATTATTGGAGGGAAAAGAGAGAGTACCATTTTATGATAAACTTAGATTAAGTTATAAATAGTATATTTAAGAATAAAATGTTGAAAATTTTTTCTAATGTAAAAAGATTACTATGTGACACTATCTCTTTAATAAAAAGTTATAAAATCTTTAAAATATTTCAGAACACTTAAAGTTTTGGTGCTCAATCAGTGCCATAGAATTATGTTCATATATCTCATAATTGTCTAACTTCCTATAAAAAAGCCTGTTGTTTCTTCATTTATGCTGTCTATAGATGAATTTTGTGGTTGTAAACATCTTATGGAGTAAAAATGATTTTAGAAAGCATTGTATTTTACAGCATGATAATTTATCATGCATAAAAACTGGATTTAGCTATAACTAAATACTTAACCAGAAAGAAATTAGTCCCTTGTGATGTTTTCCTTAAAATATATGTCACTAATTTCCTAGTTTGGATAGTTCTTAAATGACTGATTTGTGGTTCCTTCGGTTTGTTGGGTTAAAATGTTTTACTGTTTTGCTTTTCTTTGAATGACAGTCAGCTTTATTTATCAGTCTCACACACACAAACATATCAGCTTGTGTTTTCTTTTTTGCTTTTTGCATCTCTCTATTTACCTTTCATTTCCCTGAACTTTGCTTTAATTCTTTGCAAAAACATACAATTGCTGATGTTGATACTATCCTTTTCTTCCCATCTTGATTTAGCTTCTGAGCATTGGGAACTTTGTATGCTGTGAATATCTGTTAGATTCCTTTCAAAGATTAAAATGAGATGTGTTTTTTGATGTTCACAGTGATTTTCTTTTTTAGTTTATTTTATATTAGACTATAGCTGATTTACAAGGTTTTGTTAGTGTCAAGTATACAGCAAAATGATTCAGTTATACATACAGCTATGTCTATTATTTTTCAAATTCTTATTCCACTTAGATTATTACAGAATACTGAGCAGAGTTCCCTGTGTTATACAATAGAACCTTGTTGGTTATCCATTTTAACTATAGTAGTTTTTATATGTCAATATATCCCAATTTATCCTTGTTTTAATAAGTAACTTTTTGAGCTTTCACTTTTTAAGATAAGAAATTTAATCAAATAGTTATCTTTGTCTTCTAGATTCCAAATAAATCTTATGATTCTTTGAACAGTGGGCATAAAATTGTATGAACTCCTGGGCTTTATCTATCTCATTGGAGATTCTCATTCAGAAAGCTGGACGTGAGGCTGGGGAATCTTCACTTGATTTGACAATTACAGTAAAGCAGACTCCCCAGAAGGAAAACTCTGGGGACACATGAAGGTTTGCCATCTCTTACAGAATGGGCTTGCCCATTCCTGTTAGATGACAGGTGGAAGCAGACACTATATTCTTTGAGGATGAGTTGAAATTTGGGCAAAAAACTCCTCTGACCACTTCAAACTTGCTCTCCCCATCTCCCTTCTTGATTGATGCCCTGGAGATGAGGCTCAAGTCACAGCCTGTGGTGCCCCCAGAGGTGCTGGCTGGTCCTAAGCCCTAAGCCTTATCTCAGTAACCTGACTGGGCTGCCAAAATCTCCCCCTAAGACCACCACTTGGCTTTGTTAGTTCCTGTCCATACAGCTTCTAAGTGTACTTTGGCTTGGACTTCCAGTTGATTTACTAGTGAAACATTTACTAAGTTCAGCCAGTTTGGGACGTTCAACTATATTATTTATAAATTCTTGATTTACTCTAATTTTCTAAAACTTACATGAAAAGTTTGTCCAGGCCTTGTCACCTCTGCATAGAGTTGTCATTCTACTTGAATCATGCAAGAGATCTGTCTAATAACCATCTGGCTGTTTACTGTCAGTACTCACCCCTCAGCAGCTGTTAAGTAGGAGATTCACTTGTACACATGTCATTCCAAAGCTCACTTTTATAAGGGAAGAGGCATTAGGAATGGGAGGTGTTTAGTTAAGTTGATGAAAGATGGACCCCATTACACTGCTATCTGTGTCACAGGGCTTAATGCAATTCTTCTGTGTTCATCTGTTGATTTACAGACATTAATATTGTTTGACAACTGCCTAGTGTCAGAAATAAATTATTGGCTCATTTTTAAACTTAAGTGCTATTGATTCAAACATGCAAACATATTTGTATATCTCTTATATGTTTAAAAAAGTTACCACTTTAACTGAACATCTGCTTGGAAAACACTGGACAACATAGAATCAATAGCTATAAAAATAACTCTTATAACTTTAATAAACTCTATCATTGAATCCATGTTGAATCTTATTCTACATGGTTGGTCCTAGAGCCCTGCAGATGCACAGAGGAGATGTGAGCTGCCAAAGTATGCAGTAAGAGTCAACAGTAAGCCAAGTTGTCACAGGCACCTCTTTTCAAGCCATGTGATTATCTAAATATTTGCAGCTAATATCACACTGTTAGAAATTACTCACTGAACAGCAGTCACTTCACTTCTAAAAGAGCAGCTTCCAGTAGAGGAATTTTTAAAAGCTCATCTGTGAAAAATAAATGAGAAAACTAGATAGACAAGAGAAAACTGGATAGAATATGTTAAGCTTTGATAAAGACCCAGATAACACAAATGTAACTTTGCATTGTTCAAATTCCTTAACCATCACTTCAAGTATCAAAGTATCATCTGCTAAGTTGACCCAACTCTTAGGTGCATATCTTGGTGGTTATCAGTCTCCTATCTCTGTTATAGGATTTTATGTAAATTGTACTTAATTTGATCATTAAGTCCCTTTTCAGTCTCTTCTTAGATCTCATGTTAATTTATTTCATTCACCCATTGCTACCATTGCAAAGTAAATAGCCATTGTTGTTGTTATTTAGTTGCTATGTTGTGTCCAAATCTTTTGCAACCCCATGGATTGTTGTAGCCTCCCAGGCTCCTCTATCCATGGGATTTTCCAGGCCAGAAAACTGTCTTTACTTTATCTCTAACCATACTGAAGCAGGAGATAGATGGACTGCTGGGGCAAATAGCTGGAGTTGTTCTCTGTGGACTGAAACTCCAAGACAAAAATAGCAGGACAATCGAGGGAGAAGGCTGAGACCTTCCCAGATAGAATATAAGCGGTCACATATTTCTCATTCTCAAAGTCAAGAGACGTCCCTGACTATACATGAGCAAAAAGGCTCCTTGGAGGTCCAAAGGGGACTGATGTTCAGTGATGTTAAATACCCATAGGCCTCTTTGGTAGAATCCGTCTTGGCTGAGAGATGCATAAGCACATGGGAGGACTCTGAGATAAACCAAATACAGACTCTGAACCAGGGAAATCATAATGATTGGCCAAAGGAAATCCAGGAGAAATGCCCCATAGAAGTGACTGAAACTACCACGAGGGCTCAGCTCTCTCTCTCTCTCTGTCTGCCTGTGTGTCTATCCACACATACTGTACTCTTCTTTCCTCCTAATAAACACTTTACTTATTTCACTACTTTTTGTCTTTGTGGGAATTCTTTTTTCTGTAAAGTTGAAGGGCCAGGGCCTTGTCACCACACTGGTCTAGTGGCTAAGATTTGATACCTTGAGCACTATGACCCAACCTCAATCTCTGGCCAGGAACCAAAATCCTGCTTCAAGCCACGGTAGGCCAAGGCCGCCTGAGATTGCTACTAACTGGATTCCTTAAGTTAATTGAACTCTCTCTCTCTCTTATTTTCTTCAGACTGACGCCAGATTCTTTTCATGACATAGATCTAATAATTTTATCCTCCTACATATACACACACATTATTAAATCCCATTACTTGTTTCTCATTGCTCTCAGGATAAATACCAACATCTTTTCACAGTCTTTAAGGCCCAGGATGTCCAGGACCATGCCTGGCTTTCCAACCTCATCCAGTGCTTCCCCTCCATCTCCTGCTCCCATAGCCAAAGGGCCTTCTCTCCAGTTGTTCACACCTTCTTCACCATGAGGCTCTGTGGATGGTGTTTCACCTGAAGACCGTATCACCTGCACAGTTAATGCTCATTCCTGCTGACCATCCTGGTATTTTTGTCTTGGAGTTTCAGTCCAAGCTCTTTGGTGCTTGGAACCATACAGAGATTAGCACGGCCCCTGTGCAAGAATGGCATACAAATTCATGAAGCATTCCATTTTTTATCACAGATTAAAAGAACAAACTTATGGTTACCAGAGGGAAGGGTGTGGGAAAGAGAGATAGATTGGAACTGACATGTATACACTACAATATTTAAAATGGATGACCATCAAGGACCTACGATAGAGCGCAGGAAACTGCTCAACACTCTGTAATAACCTAACTGAGAAAAGACTTTGCAAAAGAAGAGATATATGTATATGTATAACTGAAAGGTTTTGCTGTACACCTGAAACTAATACAACACTGTAAAATAACTACAGTCCAATATAAAATAAAAATTTTGGGGAAGTCTTTACTGGCTGGATTTGAGTTCCTCTGTAAAATCTGAGAGAATTGAATTTCTTTCCTTAAGACCATTTACTTTAGAATAAGATAACTTGCTCATAATTGTCTTTATTTAATTATGTTCTCTTTACTATACTTTGTCTTCATTAAAAAGACTGATATATTTTCCTTCTCTATGTTTTCCATTTTTATTACAGGGATGCCAATAGAATGGGTACTCAAAAAATATATATCTCTGTGTGTGTGTGTGTGTGCACGCGTGCACGCTCAGTTGCTCAGTTGTATCCAACTCTGTGACCCCATGGACTGTAGCCCTCCAGGCTCCTCTGTCCATGGGATTTCCCAGGCAAGAAAACTGGAGTGGGTTGCCATTCCTTCTCCAGGGTATCTTCCTGACCCAGGGATTGAACCTGGGTCCCCTGCATTGCAGGCAGATTCTTTACCATCTGAGCCACCAGGAATATATGTGTGTGTGTGTGTGTCTTTATTGAATTTGTTATAGTATTGGATTTGTTTTATGCTTTGATTTTTTTGGCCACAAAACATGTGGGATCTTAGCTCCCCAACCAGGGGTCGAATCCACACTCTTATGCATTGGGAGGCAGAGTCTTCAAACTATATTTTGAAAGAATGAATAAAGGGGTTGATATGTCTTAATATAATGTTATATACTATTACTGAAATACTACATTTTAAAATAACTTTCATACTTAGCATGAACCTAAAATTATACAACCAGTCTAACTGATAGTGTTAAACATGCAAAAAATCAAAGGGTATTTTTCCTGTGAATACTACTTGAAGAAACTTTTGGAGAATAAATTTCTTCTAATCAAGACTTACCAGCAGAATAAAGCAAAAACATTGGCAATGAAATTTGTATATATCAATTTTGATACTAAAACAAATATGGAGACTCGAACCTGGACATAAGAAAAATGTCTTGACGATGCAGAAGTGACATATTCAGTGAAAACTCAAAGGGAGAGGTGAAAGAATGTCAAAGGAAGAACAATTTTATTGATTCTCTCATCTGAACAAGATGACCTGGGTAAGGGCAGAGGGATGTAGTAATTTCAGAAGTCACTGGTGGATTCTATTTTTGAATCAGGAAAATGAAATTAAATAATTCCCCTCTCTTCACTATTATACTTCTGGAACTTCACTAATTTTTATTTGGTTCATCTCAATGGACATTCTCAGTCTCTCTTAATGACTCTTTCATGTACTTTTTTGATTGTAATGTCACTGTACTGTGTTCAGAAAGCAGCTCTCATTCCAGCCAAAGTAAGTAAAATTTCATTTCAGAACAAATTATAAAATTAGAAATTATACCATAAATTGCTTCTACTAATCTTCTGTTCATCTCATAATTTGAGGTTTATCTGTTTATCTATATTTTTATTTTAATGTCATTTTGCACTTCCAAGATGTCCAGTTGGTCATTTTCATATTTTATAGCCCTATATTTATATAGAAGCATTATTATTTCCTCATTTGCTGACTAATTGTATTTATTTATATGGTTATTGAAACTAATGAAGGAAACTGTTTTATTAATGAGTTAATCTATGTGGATTATCAATATAAGGTAATCTATGAAACAAAGCAGAAGTTCTTAGTCAAAAAGGCCATGAGATCTTAATTTATCTGGGAAATTTCACAACTTTTGAGGAAGGTGTTGGGATTCCACAGGACTTGGATTTGAGTATTTCATTAGATTTCATCAAACTCTCAAGAGAAAAGAGAAGGTCCAAACTAATAACTGCATTGTATTATGATTTAACTAATTATTCCAGGCTTTGCTTTTCATGCGGTAAGTGATAACAGTGGCATTCACAAAAATGCCAGCCTTGTAGGAACAATACCTTATGCTAGACCTAAAAATAAAAGCCATTCTATTAGTTTTGAGCAACCTAAGAGCTACAGGTAGGCTCTTCATGAGGCTCTTGAGGTCTGCAGGTGAAGGATGTGTGAATCATCTATAATAATCTGATTTCTTGTCAGACAGTTGAAGACTCTGCCTTGTCAAGCTGCTGCACATTTAAAGAGAGAAGGTTTAAATTAATACATGTGAGCTTTAATTCCACATCTCCTGCAAAATATACCTCTCAGATTCCAAATATGATAAAGAGTCTGAGTATATGGCTTGGTGTCAATAATTATCAAGAGTATCTTGAATAATAAACCTTTCTAAGCCAACCAATATGTCAGTCTTTTGACAGATATTAAAATTTTTATCTATGTTGAGAAATGCATTCCTTTGAGGTCCATTGTCAATGGCACATATAGAAAGGATTAAAGGAGTTATTTCTTCCTGACTGGAGAATAATGCCCTGGCAGATACAGTCCCACGTAGACCAGTGAAGTAAGAGCTCTGCAATGACCGTATTGAGTGTGAATAAGTGTTCTATTTTTTTTTTCAAATGAAATATAGGCATTAATTCTTCAGGAATTGTCCTTGAAAAATAAATTTTAGTATATAAATATTCAGATTTATCTTTTGAGCTTCTTCATTAACCATTTAAGAATAATGATATCCGTTCAATTTCAGTTGACTTAATTAAGGCTCATTTTCTCATATTTTAAGTTTTAGTTTTGTTGACTGCAGATGGACTTCCCTGGTGGCTCAGATGGTAAAGTGTCTGCCTACTATGTGGGAGACCCAGGTTCAATTCCTGGGTAGGGAAGATCCTCTGGAGAAGGAAATGGCCACACACTCCCGTATTCTTGCCTGGAAAATCCCATGGACAGAGGAGCCTGGTAGGCTACAGTCGAGCGACTTCATTTTCTTTCACTTTCACTTTTGTTGAGTGCAGATATTTACTGAAAAAAATGGATAAGTGTCACGGGTTATTATATTTCTATCTTGAACCTATGTAACAGAAAAGCTAAAAAAGCAAAGCCACCTATTTTGTGAACCAGTAATGAACAAGGGGAATTTGAAATTAAACACATAATACATTTATATTATACCATCAAAAATGAAATACTTAGATATGAATCTAACACAATATGTACAAAATCTGTACTGAGGAAACTTTAAAATACAGATAAGTGAAAACAAAGGACTAAGTTAATGGAGAGATATTCCATGGATAGAAAAGCTCAATGTTGTCAAGATATCAGTTCTTCCAAACTTGATCTCTGGGCTCAGCAAAATTCTGGTCAAAATTCCAGCAATATGTTTAGTATACATTGATATGCTGATTCTCAAGTTTATATAGAAACCCAGAATAGCTAACACACTACTGAAGGAAGAGTATGGAGTAGGAAAACAATACTAGATTTAAAACTTACTATAAATCTACAGTAATGATAGTGTGATATTGACTAAAAAACAAAAGATTGATCAATTGATGAAGTAGAGTAAAGAGCCCAAAGTATAATAGATCCACATAAATATAGTCAGCTAGGTCGATATAGGTTCATTGATTGTAGAAAATGTACCACCTAGGAGTAGGCTGTTGATAGTGGAGGCTTTGCATTTGTGAGGATGAGGGTATATAAGAATTCTCTGTACTTTCTGCTCAATTTTCTGTGACTTGAAACTGCTCTAAAAATATTCCATTAAAAAAAATCACATACATTTTTCTTTCATTACACAAGAATGATCACAAAAGAAAACATAAGAAATAGTAATTCATGAAATATATTATCATTAGAGTAGTTAAAGCTTTGCAACAATAAAAACAGAATTATAATCATGAATATTATTTTTAAAATAAAAATATTAGATAAATAAGAATTAGGTGGTACTTAAATAAAAACAAGTCATTGAAAAAACAAGATGATAAAGTACATGGTTGTGCCTTATTTTACCTATTGGGTTTTCACCACCCTCAGATATGGCCTTCCATGACCCTGACTTACACAGAATCCACACATGGAGGGCAGTGGCCCATGGTTTAGCCTCCAGCACAATAACCTGCATCTGTGGAATCAGTAACCTGTAGACATTAACTCTGAAGAAATCACAGGAATTGGTTTCATGGATTTAAGAAGACATAAAATGGTTTATCTAATGTGTAACACGAACATGAAAATATCGACAAGAATAAAAATTACCTTTGACATATGAAAAGATGCTCAACATCACTAATTATTCAGTTTAGTTCAGTCACTCAGTCATGTCCAACTCTTTGCAACTCCATGAATCGCAGCACACCAGGCCTCCCTGTCCATCACCAACTCCTGGAGTTTACCCAAACTCATGTCCATCGAGTTGGTGATGCCATCCAGCCATCTTATCCTCTGTTGTCCCTTTCTCCTCCTGCCCCCAATCCCTCCCAGCATCAGGGTCTTTTCCAATGAGTCAACTCTTCACATGAAGTGGCCAAAGTATTGGAGTTTGAGCTTTAGCATCAGTCCTTTCCATGAACACCCAGGACTGATCTCCTTTAGGATGGATTGGTTGGATCTCCTTGCAGTCCAAGGGACTCTTGAGAGTCTTCTCCAACGCCACAGTTCAAAAGCATTAATTCTTCGGCACTCAGCTTTCTTCACAGTCCAACTCTCACATCCATACATAACCACTGGAAAAACCATAGCCTTAACTAGATGGACCTTTGTTGGCAAAGTAATGTCTCTGCTTTTGAATATGCTGTCT
>NW_011494789.1:786611-790229 GCF_000754665.1 Bison bison bison
TTGGAGCTCCCAAAAATAAAAGCTGACACTGTTTCCACTGTTTCCCCATTTATTTCCCATAAAGTGATGGGACCAGATGCCATGATTTTAGTTTTCTGAATGTTGAGCTTTAAGCCAACTTTTCACTCTCCTCTTTCACTTTCATCAAGAGAAATGCAAATCAAAACTACAATGAAGTACCCCCCTCACATAAATCAGAAAGGCCATCATTAAAATGTCTACAAACAACAAATGCTGGAGAGGTATGGAAAAAAGGAATCCTCCTACACTGTTAGTGGGAATGTAGATTGGTGCAGTCACTACGGAAAACATTATGGCTGTTCCTCACAAAACTAAAAATAGAGTTGCCATATAACCTTGCAGTCTCATTCCTGGGCATATAACTATATGCCCAGACAAAACTATAATTTGAAAAGATACATGTACCTTAATCCTTGCAGCACTATTTACAATAACCAAGATATGGAAGGAATGCAGATGTCCATTGACATTTGGATGGATAGATAAAGAAGATGTGGTACATATATACAATGGAATACTACTCACCCATTAAAAAGAATGAAATAATACCATTTGTAGCTAGTTGATGGACCTATGGGGCTTTCCAGGTGTCTCAGTGGTAAAGAATCCACCTGCCAATGCAAGAGACTTGGGTTTGATCCCTGGATTGGGAAGATTCCCTGGAAGAGAAAATAGCAACCCACTCCAGTATTCTTGCCTGGGAAACCCCATGAACAGAGAAGTCTGGCAGGCTACAGTCTATGAGGTCGCAAATAGTCAGACATGACTAAGCAACTGAACATGCATGCATGGATGGACCGAGAGATTATCATACTAAGTGAAGTAAATCAAAATGAGAAAAATGAAAACTCTATGATATTGAAGAGGAAAAGTTAAAATTTCACATAACCTCCTGCTTGTTCTGCCTCTGTAACTCAGCTTGCTCCTTGCAAAGTCTGGATCAAGTAGGTCATGTAGTCTCAGAAAGTGGGGCCTTACAATACAGGAGCTGGAGTTTAACTCACTCACCCTTGTCAGACTGTTTGCAATTGCCCAGGCCCTGCAAACCTGCTTAATCATGCCTGTCTGTGTAAAGATCAGGCATTCCCCTCCCCATCTTGACTGCTGTTCCCACGTGTGAAATCCCTTAGTTTAAACCAGACTATTAGTGGCTAGTGTTGCCCACTATAGTCTGTCTATAAAAACTCTGTAACCCTTTTGTTCAGGGCTCAGAACTTGGAATGTTAACTTCTCTAGGCCCACCGGTGTAACAAACCTGAGCTCTACAACTCTTTGAGTGTGGTTCTTGGTTTCTCAATTACTGATTTCTAAAAAATATCACCTATATGTAAAATCTCAAATATGAGATAAATGAACTTATCTATGAAACAGAAACAGACTCATAGACATAAGAATGGACTGGTGGTTGCCAAGGGAAAGAGATAGTGGGGAAAGATGGACTGGAAGTGTGGGATTAGCAGATGCAATATAAAACAGAATCAGTTTGTTATGCAGTAGAAATCAACACAATCTTATAAATTAACTATACTTCAGTAAATAAAAATTTTAAAAAAGAATACATACCTTTGGAGAGAGTTCCAAGCTAGAGATGTAGTTAATGGGGTCAACAACATTTCAATAGTTGAAGTCCAAGGGCAAATCATACTTTTCAGGAATAACTACTATACAATAGGAAGAGGACCAAGATCCGGATCTCTGAATTAAGTTGTATGCATTTGAAGATAGACCATGAAGGAGAAAAGGAAAGGAAGTGGAAAGATACAATAAATCAGAAAAAAAGGAAAAAAATCTGGTGGAAATGTTTTATATTTTTTTCTGCAGAAAAAAACAATATTAGGGCTATTGTTATTGTTCAGCTGCCAAGTCATGTCTGACACTCCTTTACCCCATGAATTGCATCATGCAAGGCTTCCCTGTCCTTCACTATCTCCCAGATACTCAAACTCATGTCTATTGAGTCAGTGATGCCATCCACCCATCCCATCCTCTGTCATCCCTTCTCCTCCTGCCTTCAATCTTTCCCAGCATCAGGGTCTTTTCCAATGAGTTGGGTCTTTGCATCAGGTGGTCAAAGTAGTGCAGTTTCAGCTTTAGCATCAGTCCTTCCAATGAATATTCAGGGTTGATTTCCTTTAGGATTGACTGGTTTGATCTCCTTGTTATCCAAGTGACTCTCAAGAGTATTCTCCAGCATCACAATTTGAAAGCATCCATTCTTCAGTGCTCAGCCTTCCTTATGGTTCAGCTTTCACACCGGTACATAACTACTGGAAAAATCATAGTTGGCTGAATGAAAATAGATTGGAAAAGAGTGAAGAGTAAGTGAAAGAGAAATAAGTGGGGACAAACAGCAACTATTCTTTCATGGTGCAGAGGAAAGATGTTTATAAGAAAATATAGCCAAAAGAGTATTTACTTGTTTTTAGAAGAGTAATAATTAAATAAGTTTAAAAGTTGACGGTGAGAATGGCATTGAAGCATGTAAAATATCATGTATGAAACGAGATGCCAGTCCACGTTCGATGCACGATACTGGATGCTTGGGGCTGGTGCACTGGGATGACCCAGAGGGATGGTGTGGGGAGGGAGGAGGGAGGAGGGTTCAGGATGGGGAACACATGTATACCTGTGGCAGATTCATTTTGATATTTGGCAAAACTAATACAATTATGTAAAGTTTAAAAATAAAATAAAATTAAAAAAAAAAAGTTGATGGTGAGAAACTGGTAGAAAGTGAAAAAAGTTTCCAAGGGAAAGTGGGCTAATTCAAAGGAGGTGAGAGGAGTAGACAGGTTTGACTTTCCTGAAAGGAGGCCTCACTGAACTGGAAGGAAAGGCAATCAAGAATGTCTGGGATGCAGATACAATTTAGGGGTACAATGTATCTCAATCTGAAGGCACTTGTCTCTCAGGACTCTGCAGAATTGAATATGCCTTTGAGTCTACACAATATCTCCTTGTGGAATATGCTTTCCCATCTTACACCAACCACAACAAATTTAAATTCCAAGTTTTAAACCAATGAGGAATCAACCAGAGCTCTAACAGATGTCTCCTTAATTCAAAGAGAGTAAATTTTGTAATGTGATCAATTTTTGAAAACAAACAGCAGTCAGTCTTTATTACTTCAATAAACATTTGCAAGCAAAACTTTCCATCTAGATCAATAATGTTACCAAGGGGGCTAATGTGATATTTTGAGACAGGTCTATTATTTATCCAATTTTTCTTTTCTCACAAATGTCTTTGCTTAGGAACCAACATTTGTTTCTTAAAGCATTTCTCTGCTTCTGTAGCAATTTCGATTTGAAAACACAATAGGCTCTACAAACAATATAATTAGCTGCCCAGTGAAAGAGTGAACTTGCAAATGGACGTGGACAGACCATATATGACAATAGAACTCTACCCATAACTTCTGCAACCATCAGCCAGAGAAGTCAGAGCTAGGTCAGTGAAGTCAACTTCCTTATTTTGTGCTCCTGCTTCCAATTTGAGAGCAATCAAAGAAAGACAAATGTGGTTCCCAAACCAAAAACTTAATGTATTCCATTTCTTGTTTGTCCACCTTTCAGTTCAGTTCAGTCACTCAGTCAT
>NW_011494789.1:790329-802174 GCF_000754665.1 Bison bison bison
GACTCTTTGTGACCCCATGGTCTAGTGGTTTTTCCTACTTTCTTCAATTTAAGTTTGATTTTTGCCTTGGAATAGGCCAAATAAGATTCCGCAACACTTGGCTTTGATTATACATGTGTTGTATGAGTATCATTTGCACTTCTCAGTCATTTTAGTAATAATGTAGTATTTCCACTTTCTTAAATCACTTCTGGAAAAGTATAGGACAGCCACCACCATAATGTGATAGATTGTGTGTGTGTGTGTGTGTGTATGTGTGTGTGTGAGTGCTTCCTCAATGGCTTAGCAGTAAAAAATCTGCTTGCAGGTTTTGCAGGAGATGCAGGTTTGATCCTTGGTTCAGGAAGATGCCCTGGAGGAGGGTATGGCAACCCATTCCAGTATTGTTGCCTGGAGAATGCCATGGACAGAGGAGCCTGGTGGGTTACAGTCCATAGGGTTGCAAAGAAAGAGATGGACATTACTGAACCAACGATCATGTATGCATGCATGACTATGTATGTGGGGGATAAAGTGTAATGCCTTTCCTGTTCTATGTTAATCTGTGTTAAATTCTTGACCTGCCTTTCTCATTGATTCTCTCAGCATTTCATACAGAGTCCTATCTTATCTTTGTTTTACAAAGATGAAATTAAAAGTTAAGTGGGGGGGTTCTCATGGCCCTTCTCAGTGTCCATTCTCAAGACCATTTCACTTCATGACTATGTAAATGAATTAAGGCAGCATTTTCTCATCACAATAATTTGCCTTAGAGAAGATTTAATGCACCAATCAAGAATCTTACTAGAAGATGGACTCTTGCTCATATTAAAAACCCTGTATCAAAAATTGTTTTTAGTATTATACTTCTGTCACATATTTCCCACTTGGGACAATCCTAGTTCACTAATTAAGCAATTAGGTCATGGACTTCACCCTTCCACAAACTACAAGATTTGAGGGGGGTTTGTTTCTGTTGCTGATTTTGGTTTTGATTTAATGCCACTATGGTACCACATTGTGGTAAGCTGGAAATTAATCTATAGAACATCTATGTGATTTCTACATGTTTGCCTCATTATTGACTGTTCTAAGGTAAACATAAAAATATAAGCCATCAAAACAAGATTCACCTGTAGTACCTATGAATTTAGGTGAACTTTTCTTTTCTTGGTATACTCAAACATCCCTTACCTGTCCTTACAGAATCCTTACCTGCCAAGTAGGGATCCTCCTTACTAACTTGTAAGCTGAACCCTGTAAGTCAAGTATCAAGTCAACTTTCCCAAGAAATCTTTGAAAGCATTAGTTCCCTAGAGTCAACTTTACTTCCTTAAAAGTTGCTAGGCATACCTGATTAAACCAGCCTTTATTCTCAAATATGACATTCTGGGCAAGGTTTTGATTGCATAATCAATTTTTCCAATTATATTCTGCTAAAAAGGAGGACAACTTCTTATTGAACTTATATAAATCTTATACTTCTATGCAAAATAAGAAGATTGAATAGAAGTTTCTGAATTGTGGGGTTTCCATGTTTTGATGCAAATTGTTATATGTCATGCAAAATAAGAAGACTGAATAGAAATTTCTGAATTGTGAGATTTCCACGTTTTGGGGGAAGAATCAGTAAGAATAATATATCATTTAAAGTGTTTCATTACAATTTACAAAAGCAGATTCTACTAAATTGTTATGCATTGTTATGAATCTGTAGATGACAGAGACTTAAAATGATTGTAATTAATTTATTACCCATAATTTTCAAATGTGAGGATTCTGATGAGTTCATATCAAGAATAATCAACTGACATGAAATTTGGCTGTTTCTGGGGCATGCAAAATATAATAAAGTTAGATGGAAGGAAAAGCTTAAAACAAAATACCTATCAGTTCAGTTCAGTTCAGTTGCTCAGTTGTGCCCGACTCTATGCAATCCCATGAATTGCAGCATGCCAGGCCTCCTTGTCCATCACCAACTCCTGGAGTTCACTCAAACTCACGTTCATTGAGTCGGTGATGCCATCCAACCATCTCATCCTCTGTCATCCCCTTCTCCTCCTGCCCCCAACCCCTCCCAGCATCAGGGTCTCTTCCAATGAGTCAACTCTTCTCATGAGGTGGCCAAAGTATTGGAGTTTCAGCTTTAGCATCATTCCTTCCAAAGAACACCCGGGACTGATCTCCTTTATAATGGACTGGTTGGATCTCCTTGCAGTCCAAGGGACTCTCAAGAGTCTTCTCCAACACCACAATTCAATAGCACAAATTCTTCGGTGCTCAGCTTTCTTCACAGTCCAACTCTCACATCCATACATGACCACTGGAAAAACCATAGCCTTGACTAGACAGACCTTTGTTGGTAAAGTAATGTCTCTGCTTTTGAATAAGCACACTAATTAAGCATATTTTCAAAAAAGATAGAGAAGGATACAGCTCATATATAAAAATGAATGAACATAATCTGTAAGGGAAGTATCTTGACAAGTAACATATAATAATTGTGAGATGTTATATACATACTACACCACAGATAAACCAATAGTATCAAATAAAGAGATGCAGTGAATTTGGGGTAAGGCCTAGATATCTGTATAGTTATAAAATTTCATAAGTAAATCTGATGTACATACCCATCTTAGAACCGCTGCTCTAAGATGCTAGAATAAAAATGAAAAATAATGGTGTAGTCAAGTAAGCATTTTATAGAATAAATTATGACAAATGATTTTAATTCTACACTGCCATTTGCCTGCTAAGCTGTGTCAGTCATGTCCAACTCTGTGCGACCCCTAGACGGCACCCAACATGCTCCTCAGTCCCTGGGATTCTCTAGGCAAGAATACTGGAATGGGTTGCCATTTCCTTCTCCAAGGAAATTAGGAGACCCAGGAATCGAACCTGCGTCTCCCGCATTACAGGCAGACGCTTTACCATCTGAGCCACCAAGGAAGCTAATTAGGCCATTTGCCTAATATAATGCAAAGCACCACCAGGCCTCCAAAAACAAAGGAAAACTCAATGGAGCTATTTCATAGCATTTTAGTGCTTCTCCTAATGTTATAACATGTGGAAAGTGAGGGCATTAACAAACTCCTAAGCACTTCTTATGAAGTATATACTTTCTAAAATAGTTAAGTTAAAAGACATTTGACTTAAACAAATTTAACTTGGCTATGACTGAGAATTTCTGCTGATTTGACAACTCTTCCCACAAAATGCATCAATACTGATAAGTTAAAAAAAAACCCACACAAAAAAAACACTAGGGACTTCCCTAGCTGTCCAGTGGTTAAGACTCTGTGTTTCCACTGCAGGCGACTCAGGTTAAATCTCTGGTCAGGAAACAAAAATCTCACGTGCTGCAAGGCCAAAACACAAAAACTAATTACTCTTAGCACTCTCTCTTTATAAGATGAAGCAACAAATCTCTGTAAATTATCAGCTATCTTCTGGAGAATCTCTGAGTTTTAGGTGCAAAAGATACCCTAAAATTTTTCATTTATTTTTTTATTATACTTAGGATAGGATTTTATGAACCTGATAGTTAAAAAAAAAAAAAAAAAGATGTTATCAAAGTTTCCAAATCAGAATCATGGGTGCCTGAGGGAAGAAAGTCTGGTTACATATTTAATCAAAGTGACAGTAAATATCTATAAGTAAACAAAAAAGGTAATATGATTGTTTAAAAAAGAATCTTAGGTATTTCATAAATGAAGAAACATTGTTTTCTTAAATAATAAAAAGGAATAGTAATGACAATATAAAGCAGAAAAAAATTATTTCAGTATATCACAGAGTGTTTGCTCTCTAGAGAGCTTATATAGGAAACTAAAATAATCCTTTGTACTAGGTGGAATTCTAAAGATGTCCCCACAAGGTTCCTGTCCCTGGTGACTCAGTCAAATACTAATCTAGGTACGGCTACAAAGGGACTTTTCAGATGTAATTAAGGCTACTAATCAGCTGATTCTAAAAAAGGAGGTTTTTCTGGATTATCTGGGGAATGTCAGTATAGTCCCACAAGCCCTGAAAAAGAGAGGAGGAGAGAAAAGAAGAAATGAAGTAAAAGTGGAGGCAGAGAGAAGAAAAAAGGGATGCTGACATTGCTGGCTTTGAAAAACTTTCAGTTCACTTCCAGGAAGGAAATAGAACTCGGCTCTACAGCTGTGAGGAACTGATTTGAACCAATAACCCATCAATAATAAGCTTAAAAGCTGATTCTTTCTCAGGTTCTCTGGAACAGAAGGCAGCCCTGCCGACACCCTGACTAGCCTGTAAGAATCTAAGACAACAACTGGATACGCCACGCTGTACCTGGACTTCTGATTTTACAGAACTGTAAATAGTAAATGAGTGTTTATTACCTCAAGACTACAAGTCTGTGGGACTTCCTTGGTGGTCCAGTGGCTAAGAGTCCATGCTCCCAATGCAAGAAGCTTGGGTTTGATCCCTGGTGGGGGAACCAGAACTCACAAGCCCCATCTAAGAGTTTGCATGCTGCAGCTAAAGATCTTGCATACCGCAGTGAAGATCGAAGCTCCCATGTGCCACATTATGACTCAGCAGAGCCCAATAAGTAAATAAAGAAATAAAAATTTTTAAAAATCAGTTGTCCACATATCCATTTTGAAAGCTGGAAGCCCAGGGTGCTGCAGTCCATGGGGTCACAAAGGGTTGTACATGACTTAGTGACTGAACTGAACTGATTAAAAAGTTTGTGGTAATTTACTATGGCGCCCATAGAAAATTAGTGCACCACTCATATTGTAGGCAAAGCAGTAAACAATATCACAAGTCAACACACTTGGCTAAATGTTAACGCATTTCATGATTCTTCAAACTATGGTAAATAAGCCAAGGCAAATAAATTTACTTTCCAAATTTTATCTTTAATTATGCTCTTTCCTGTTCCAAAAATCACCAATACTTAATGTCTGATATCAACAGTCCTGTGTGTGTGTGCGCTCAGTTGCTCAGTTGTGTCTGACTCTTTGCAATTATAGCCCGCCAGTCTCCACTGTCCATGGGATTCTCCAGGCAAGAATACTGGAGAGGGTTGCCATTTCCTTCTCCAGAGGAGCTTCCCAACCCAGGGATTGAAACTGTGTCTCCTGTATCTCCTTCAGTGCAGGCGGATTATTTACCACTGAGTCACCAGGGAAGCCTGAGGTGTCCTGTGAGATCAGAATTAATTTCATGGTAATACCAAGATATTATTAACATAAAATGTGTTCATTGTTGCTATTTTTAAATGAACCAATACATGAAATATTAGAATTTCTCCATTTCAGTTCCAGACCACTTATATTATCACTTTTAACCACAGTAATTAATTTCTATTTTATAATAGTGTAGAAAACTGAACTCTGCATCTTGCACCAGCATTTTAAGAGATACTTTAAAAAATACTGCAGTACTTTTCAGTATTTATAACAACTGTATAAAACCTTAAACATCCCTCATACAACTTCTCAAAGTGGCAAAAATGAATACATTTATTAACATGTATCAAAGATACAGCTTCTCTGGGGCATATAAATTAGAAAAGAAAAGTATGTGAATGTACAATTATGCTAATAGTCAAGCTTCTTAGAAATGACCTAAACAGCCAATAATTCCTCATTAAATATTTTAATTTAATATTAGTACCTGTTACTGATAAGTTACTCAAAGATACTAAAAAAGTACATTCAAGCCTTGCAGTAGAAATTAGCTACCATATCAAAAATCCATATGAAGAAAGGAGGAAAAGAAGGCTGCAGCTCATGGGTAAGGGAAAGACCTTGGAACTGACTTCTTCAGCTTCCATCAGGTTTTTAGATTACTGAAGTCCTTTCAAACATCTCAACTGCAGTCTCATGAGAGACCCTGAGCTAGAAACACCTGGTGAAGCCATTCCTAGATTCCTAACCTCAGAGACTACGTGAGCCATTATGCATTTGTTTTTTAAGCTGCTGTGCATGTTTTGGAAGAATTTATATGCAGCAATAGCAATAGCTAACATACACATGGGCAACAAGAGGCATCATGATTGTTGAAAGGTCTCAGTAATACACAATAATGTTCACAATAATGTTCAGCTTGGCTGGTAGATCATTTGCCCTTTTTTAATATTTTAATTTCTCAACAGCACTAAAAAATCTAGACTCATCCTTTGTTCATTTTCATCTTTACAGTCTTTAAGAAATGTCAATTCAAGTGCTGTTAAGCAAATAATCATTTAAACCAATTTTCATGGTGTAATTCCTTCCCAAAGAAACAAGTTTTTTTTTTTTTTTTTAAATGGGCAGTAGACAAATGTGATTTCTATTCAGTGAACACATCGCTGAAATGTACTCCTATCTGACACTGACAGTTTATTGACAGGTGATCTGACAAAACAGCTTATCTTTTTTATGGGCCAAACCTATTACATATAAAGAAAATCCACATACATATTTGTCATTTCTAAATGCTTCAACAAATAGCAATAAAAGTCTTCCTTTTTTTCTTCTCTTTTTGTTTGCTTTCAACTAGATTTTGTTTGTAGCAACTTTTGACAGTGCAAAGAATGTGAGAATGAGGATTTAAAAATGATCAAGTAATTCCATAATCCTCGCACACTGCACATGATACAAAGTGAAGATAATGTATACTGTAATAATCTACTTATATCTTTCTGTTGTTTACACTTCAAGCAATAATTTTCTTTGTGAGAGTATTAATTAAAAATGAGAATTCACACATATTGGGTCCTAGGAGAATCATAGATTAAAAAAAATTTTTTTTGCTTTATTTTTTGGAAAGGCCTTGCTTGTGAAATAAAACCCTAGTTATTTGTTTTCAGTTTAATTTTGACAGTTTTACAACCAAATAAAGAAATGGTCTCTCCTTAATTTTCTAACATTGTTTTCAAGATAAATGGAGTGATCCACAGTCAGACTGGAAAAAGTAACATTCCTTTATTCAAGCTGGCATTACCTATGAACAGAATGTGAAAGTGTTAGTCACTCAGTTATGTACAATTCTTTGTGACCCCATGGACTGTAGCCCCCAGATTCCTCTGTCCATGGAATTCTCCAGGCAAGAATTCTGGAGGAGATTGCCATTCCCTCCTCCAGGGGATCTTCTCAATCCAGGGATTGAACCTGGGTCTCCTGAATTACAGGCAGATTCTTTACCTTCTGAGCCACCAGTGAAGCCCAGAATACTTGAATTTTAAGACTTTTCAGTCATTTCACCATTTTTTGTTATAGAAACAAGATGTACCAGGATTTAATGAGAGCTCTATGTTAAATCTAGAAAAGACAAAAACACTAAATCTGAACAAACAAAAATTATGAAACAACCTCAGTCTTATCATTTTTTGTCACTTATTAAATTTATAACCTTAAATAAGAATAACTTCTCTGTAAATTACTTTCTTTAAATGTTCAAAGGAAATCCTGATTCTTGTCCTATTTACTTCAAAAAAGTTTATGTCAACCAAGGGAAATAGCATCAGATTTGGGAAGTATTGAGCAACATACATATTTAATAATAGCTGTATTGATTTACTCAATCTGAGTGAGGGAAGTCCTACATCTTGAGGGCAATCTCTCCATGTATATTCTATACATTAACTGAAAGATGTTCTTGTGAATTTTGATAATCATTTCACTTGTTAAAATGCAATATTATCTGATTATTTTGTCTTGGCTTATCTAAATTTCAAAATATCCCAATATATGAAAAATTTTGCAACCAGATTTTGAGTATGTAAAATGTACCTGGCACTGTCTTAAGTATTTTTCCTAAGATATTTCATTTAATATTTTTACATATGAAATTGACACATGCACTGATAGCAAAAATTGACATCAAGTTGCCTCTGCAACTGATCCAAATGTTACATTTTATTCCCTAACTTGTGCCCTTCACTCCATTTGACATGTTTCGTCATTGCTCTGTGATGATGTTCGCTTCAACTCTATTCTCTTCCTTCACGCGTTAACACCGCTTAACTGTTCTCCCCTATCTCTTTCACCTGTTCAACTCCTACCATTTTTAACAGGTTTTTAAAATGGCCTTTATTTTCTCTACTATCCTCAAACCATTTCCCACAAACAGCTCTAAATAAGTGTGCTTTTGTGAGATATTGTATCCTGGACAACAGCCTGCTTCCTGGAAATCTTTTTCCAAATTGAAAATCAGCCCTCCCCCTCCCCCTTTCAGAGTTATCTACTGGCCAAACTTCTCAGAGGCCCTTCAGGATATAACAATCATTCAGTCCTCAGCATATGAGGCAAGTCACATTAGTGGCTTTAGAAACCTAGTATGTCTGAAGAAAGACTAATGTGCTCTGATTAAAAAAAAATTTTTTTTTCTACTCATCATCTCTTTTTCTCCCCATCACTATTTTGTCTTTGCTTGTAGTTCTGTCTCTTTGTTGCTTTCTTGGTACTAAGGTTTGTATTTCTTTCTGTTTGGGTCTCTTTGTGACCTCCTCCGACAGTCTGTCCGTTTACTTTCCCAGATGTCCATCTCATCCAACACTCTTTCTCTGCTAGCTCTCTCTCCCTTCTCTTAAATTCCTCTCAGGTTACAGTGAAGCCTCTTGAAGCCATTTAAGAGGTGGTGGAAAGTTTCTGCACAGTAACTTACATTAAAAAACAAGATTCAGGAACTGCTATTAATAAGTTAAGGCAGTGCTCTAGGGTCAGCCAGTGCTACTGGAGCAGCATATTTAAATACTTTTCCTCATTTATAAACCCAGCTGGAACTCCAACACTGATTTCTTCTTTAATTTCTTTCTCAGTTTCCAAGACTGAGTGGGACAAGTTACCTCACTTGGTGCTGTTCTCATTCTCTCAGTGAGACCTCACAAACTGAGCCACTCAGAGATCAATCTGCGATAGCTGGGGATGCAATTTAATTTTTTTTTGTCTTTTTGGGCACTTATAAGAGGATTTCCCTTTAAGTACCTTCAGCTTTTTGGTAGGAAGATCTGACTTCTTATGGGAGACTAGCATTTTCCTGATTTCCTATCAATAATAAGAACAAAGAACTAAAACTATACTTTTCAATTAACCTATAAGCAGATTCTTTACTATCTAACAATTTTTATCTTTATTTTTTTCATTGTTTTTTAGTACTGGGTGCTAGGTATAAGACTGGAAGAGCAATATCAATCTCAGATCAGTTAGGCATCTATTATGTAGATGAAGGTCCTGATAAAGATGCTGGAATCCTGGGGTGAGGAGGACATCTCCAGGATTTTCAGTCTTCATGTGTCTTTGCATACCGCACAAGGACTTTTTTGAGAAGATTCAGCACTTAGTGTGGAATAAACACCACTATTTCTTATTACAAGCATTCCTATTTTCATCTTTCTAAACAGGGGAGCAAGTACACATTAAAATCCTTCCTCGGCTTACGTTAACTTTCTGCCTACTGATTTGGAGTCTTTGGCAGAATTGGTACTGTCTGTATTCTCATATAATTTTCCGTATATTGTTTTCTTAACAGTTTTATTGGGACATAATTGAATATGATACCATTTGCACTGAGGATATTCAATAGCTTTTTTGTATTTACCGAGTTGTTCAACCTCGACACAATCTAATTTTAAACCCTCTTGGCCATCCCTTCAATTAAACTCAGTTAATTGAAATGGGGTTTAGTTAATTTAATTAAGCAACCACTAATCTCTTTGTGTCTCTGGATTTGCGTCTTCTGGATATTTCACATGAAATAAATCATACAGTTGTGCCTCTTTGTATGTGGCCTTTTCACTTGGCATAATATTTTCAAATTTACCCATGTTATAGCCTGTATCAGTGCTTCACTCTTTTTTACAGCCAAAATATATTCCAGTCCATGGATATGCCGCATCTTCTTTGTTTATTCACAGTTTATCATCATCTGGAGTCTTTTGACTTTTGGTTATTATGAATAATGCTGCTGTAAACTTTTCTGCACTAGTTTTTGTGTGGACATATGTTTCCATTTCTTTCGAGAAGTTTATATCCAAGTTGGAAGAGGTGAAAATGTCTTTTGCTCCTGACTATACAAAATAGTACAATAGCATACTAGGATACAATAGTATTTCATTATTTTACAAAATGTACTTATTTATTAAACCTTACTCCTAAAAATAGATCCTAAGCATAAATTTTAAAAATATATTTTGGAAAATATTAATCATACTTTAATATCTTGGTTGAAATAAATGAAAAATTCCTAAATATCTAATAATAATATAAATTAAAAGACCCACAAAACATATAGCAATAAACTAAGAAAGCCACAAATTTGGTATCTATAAAGTTTCTTTAGAGGCATAAAAAATGATAAATATGTGAAATGCATATAAATTACAGTTTTCCTTTCTTTAGACTTGTACATGTGGACAAATCAAAACTAAAGGCAGGGGTTTCATTAGGATAGGGAATGAATCAATTATTTTTTTCAGCTTTTAGAAGTATTAATTTCTTGCTTTTATGGGTATGAACTTTCAGTTATGCAAGAAGAGTAAGTTTCAAAGATCTCCTGTACAAACATAGTGTCTAGAATTAACAATAGGGTGCTGTGCATTTTCAAAATTGTTAAGAGGGTAGACATCATGTTAAGTGCACTTACCACAATAAAAACACAAAATGATGGAAAGTAGGACAAATGGAACCCTATCAAATTTCTCAAATAGCGTAATTGTATGCATATGTATGTGTGCGTGTGTTTGTACTTTTGTTTACTTCACCAGAAGGAGATTCTGATTTTGTAGTGGTTATGAGTTGAATAGTTTAGCCACCTGATGCAAAGAGCCGGATCATTGGAAAAGACCCTGGTGCTGGGAAAAATTGAGTACAGGAAAATGGGGTGATAGAGGATAAAATGGTTAGATAAAATCACCAACTGAATGGACAGGAGTTTGAGCAAGCTCCAGGAGATAGTGAAGGACAGGGAAGGCTGGCATACTGCAGTCCATGGGATCATCAAGACTGAAAAACATGGTTTGAACTGTGTCCCCACAAATCTATGTTGAAGTCCTAATCCTCAATACTTCAGAATGTCTCCTTTGGAAACTGGATTGTTGCAAATGTATTTGGCTAAGGTGAGACCATGTGGCTTCCTTGATTTCTCGTTTGGTAAAGAACCCACCTGCAATGCAGGAGATGCCAGTTCGATTCCTGGGTTGGGAAGATCCCCTGGAGAAGGGAAAGTATACCTGCTCCAGTATACTGGTCTGGAAAATTCCATGGACTGTATAGTCCATTGGGTCACAAAGAGTCACACATGACTGAGTGACTTTCACTTTTCACTCTAGGTGAGGCCATACTGGAATAGCCTGGGCTCCTATCTCAATCTGATTGCTTTGCTTGGTGTCTTTATATAAAGAAGTAGAAAGACACACAAAAGGGTAATCACTTCAGTTCAGTTCAGTTGAGTCGCTCAGTTGTGTCCGACTCTTTAGGACCCCATGAATCACAACACACCAGGCCTCCTTGTCCATCACCAACTCAAGGAGTTCACTCAAACTCATGTCCATCGAGTCAGTGATGCCATCTAGCCATCTCATCCTCTGTTGTTCCCTTCTCCTCCTGCCCCCAAATCCCTCCCAGAATCAGGGTCTTTTCCAATGAGTCAATTCTTCGCATGAGGTGGCCAAAATATTGGAGTTTCAGTTTCAGCATCAGTCCTTCCAATGAACACCCAGGACTGATCTCCTTTAGAATGGACTGGTTGGATCTCCTTGCAGTCCAAGGGACTCTCAAGAGTCTTCTCCAACACCACAGGTCAAAAGCATCAATTCTTCGGCTCTCAGCCTTCTTCACAGTCCAACTCTCACATCCATACATGACCACTGGAAAAACCATAGCCTTGACTACACGGACCTTTGTTGGCA
>NW_011494789.1:802274-813684 GCF_000754665.1 Bison bison bison
CCATCTGCAGTGATTTTGGAGCCCCCAAAATAGTCTGTCACTGTTTCCATTGTTTCCCCGTCTATTTCCCATGAAGTGATGGGACCAGATGCCATGATCTTAGTTTTCTGAATGTTGAGCTTTAAGCCAACTTTTTCACTCTCCTCTTTCAGTTTTATCAAGAGGCTTTTTAGTTCCTCTTCACTCTCTGCCATAAGGGTGGTGTCATCTGCATGTCTGAGGTTATTGATATTTCTCCTGGCAATCTTGATTCCAGCTTGTGCTTCTTCCAGCCCAGCATTTCTCATGATGTACCCTGCATAGAAGTTAATAAGCAAGGTGATAATATACAGCCTTGACATACTCCTTTTCCTATTTGGAACCAGTCTGTTGTTCCATGTCCAGTTCGAACTGTTGCTTCCTGAGCTGCATATAGGTTTCTCAAGAGGCAGGTCAGGTGGTCTGGTACTCCCATCTCTTTCAGAATTTTCCACAGTTTGTTGTGATCCACACAGTCAAAGGCTTTGGCATAGTCAATAAAGCAGAAATAGATGTTTTTCTGGAACTCTTGCTTTTTCAATGATCCAGCGGATATTGGCAATTTGATCTTTGGTTCTTCTGCCTTTTCTGAAACCAGCTTGAACATCTGGAAGTTCACGGTTCATGTACTGCTGAAGCCTGGCTTGGAGAATTTTGAGCATTACTTTACTAGCGTGTGAGATGAGTGCAGCTGTGTGGTAGTTTGAGCGTTCTTTGGCATTGCCTTTCTTTGGGATTGAAATGAAAACTCTCCTTTTCCAGTCCTGTGGCCACTGCTGAGTTTTCCAAATTTGCTGGCACATTGAGTGTATCACTTTCACAGCATCATATTTCAGTATTTGAAATAACTTAACTGGAATTCTATCACCTCTACTAGCTTTGTTCGTAGTGATGCTTTCTAAAGCCCACTTGACTTCACATTCCAGGATGTCTGGCTTAGGTGAGTGATCACACCATTGTGATTATCTGGGTCATGAAGATCTTTTTTGTACAGTTCTTCTGTGTATTCTTGCCACGTCTTCTTAATATTTTCTGCTTCTGTTAGGTCCATATCATTTCTGTCCTTTATCGAGCCCATCTTTGCATGAAATGTTCCCTTGGTATCTCAATTTTCTTAAAGAGAGCTCTAGTCTTTCTCATTCTGTTGTTTTCCTCTATTTCTTTGCATTGATCGCTGAGGAAGGCCTTCTTATCTCTCCTTGCTATTCCTTGGAACTCTGCATTCAGATGCTTATATCTTTCCTTTTCTCCTTTGCTTTTCGCTTCTCTTCTTTTCTGAGCTATTTGTAAGGCCTCCTCAGACAGCCATTTCACTTTTTTGCGTTTCTTTTCCATGGGGATGGTCTTGATCCCTGTCTCCTGTACAATGTCATGAACCTCCATCCATAGTTCATCAGGCACTCTGTCTATCAGATCTAGTCCCTTAAATCTATTTCTCACTTCCACTGTATAATCATAAGGGATTTGATTGAGGTCATACCTGAATGGTCTAGTGGTTTTCCCCACTTTCTTCAATTTATGTCTGAATTTGGCAATAAGGAGGGTAATTGCAACATGAAAATGGAAACAGATTGGAGCTATGCTACCACAAGACAAAGAATGCTTGGGGCTAACAGAAAGAAAGAAGAAAGGCAGGATCTTCTCCTCGAGGCTTCAAAGGCATCATGGCCCTGCTGAGACCTTAATTTCAGAATTCTGCCCTCCAGAACTGGGAGACAATAAATATCTGTTATCTTAAACAGATTTTCAGGGTACATTTTTGTAGCAGCTTAGGAAAATAATTTAGTAGTCTTAAGGTCTGTAGTATCACTTACCAGACAGATAGCTGTTGCCCAGGTATGGCATAACATAGATGTTAAGAGCAGAAGCACGGGTGTATCATGGTTGCAACATGGCAAACTTAGGAAGCCAGATTCTGGGGTTCAAATGGCATCTCTGCCACTTCCTGCATGTCTGCTCTTATTGTTGTGTTGTTGTTCAGTCGTTAAGTCATATCCGACTCTTTGTGACCCTATGGACTGCAAAACACCAGACTTCCCTGTCCTTCACTATCACCCAGAGTTTGCTCAAACTCATGTCCATTGTGGCGGTGATGCTATCTAACCATTTCATCCTCTACTGCCCCCTTTTCCTTTTGCATTCAATCTTTCCCAGCATCGGCATCTTTTCCAATGAACTGGGTCTTTGCATCAGATGGCCAAACTGTTGAGGCTTCAGCTTCAGCATCAGTCCTTCCAACAGATATTCAGGGTTAATTTCCTTTAGGATTGACTGGTTTGATCTCCTTGCAATCCAAAGGACTCTCAGGAGTCTTCTCCAGCACCACAATTCAAAAGCATTAGTTCTTTGGCGCCCAGCCTTCTTTATGGTCTAACTCTCACATCCATACATGACTACTGGAAAAACCATAACACTGACTCATATGGACTTTTGCTGGCAAAATTATGTCTCTGCTTTTTAATATGCCCTCTAGATTTGTCATAGCTTTCCTTCCAAGGAGCAAGTGTCTTTTAATTTCATGGCTGCTCTTATATAGATTATGTAATTTATCTGTGATTTAGTTCCTCATCTGTTAAATGCAAACAAGAATAATAACAAAATAGCAAGACTTACCTCAGAACTTTATTATGAAGACTAAATGAATACTTAAAACAGCTGTTGTTGTTTAGTTGCTAACTTGAATCTGTCTCTTGTGACCCCATGGACTGCAGTCTGCCAGCCTCCTCTGTCCATTGGATTTCCCAGGCAAGACTACTGGAGTGGGTTGCCATTTCCTTCTCCAGGGGTCTTCCTGACCTAGGGGTTGAATCTGAGTCTCTTACAGTGGCAGGTGGATTCTTTACCACTGAGCCACCAGGGAAGCCAACTTATAGCTGTGCCTGGCCTAAATTAGTGCTACATGACGCTGTTACTATTAACCTCTTGGTAGTTTGGTTCTCCCATCTAAACTGAGATTATAAGAGTAGCTGTTATACGTTAGAGGGTACAGAGTGCTTAAAACAGTATTCAAAAGATTAGTAAAAGCTCAAATATTAGCTGTTATTTTTTGTAAGTTACAAATACATACTAGGTGTTCCGAAAGTCTTTGCTAAATGAATAAATAGATGAAGTAAGTGTAATGTGAAGTGTATTTTAATATTATTGTTGTCTTATTTCATAAATCACTTTCTACTTTTATGCTAATAATTTGTGTATGTGCCATAGCCCCTAGTGTATTATATGTTGAAATGGTCATCTCATTTTATTTGTGACTGATGAATATAAGTTTAGTCTATGAAATTTCTCATTCTTAGATAAAGAGATCATTGTTTTTTATTTCTTATTTTTATTTCCTTATTTCTCTTATATACAAAATGGGGATATTGTCCTAAATAATCTCTCAGGTCCTTTCATACTATGAATATTTCATAACTCTGATATGCTGAAGATTAAAGTCTGGGATATTAAAGTCTGAGTCTTCTTTGCAGACCAATAGTTTGAAGCAGTCTATTTAGAAAATTGTTGTTGTTTAGCCACTAAGTCGTATTCACCTCTTTTGCAACCCTTGGACTGTAGCCCACCAGGCTCCTCTGTCCAAGGAATTTTTCAGGCAAGAATACTGGAGTGGGTTGCCATTTCCTTCTCCAATTAGCAAAATACAATAATTTATACAAAAATATCTCTATAAGGGCTCAAAAAAAGGGTTGAGCTGCCGGAAAAACAAACAAAAAAACATACATTAGGATCAATCAATAGAGATTACCTAATCAATAGAATGGAAAGAAAAAATAAGGGGAAATGAACAGAGTCTTAAAGAAGTGTGGAGTACCATTAATGTATACCCATGTAAACAATGAAAAATCCAGAAGAGGAAAGAGAGAAAAAGACAGAAAATTTATTTGAAGAAATTATGACTGGAATCTTCCTAGATTTGATGGAAAACATCAATTTTCAACTCCTCCAACACAACAAAATTGTCCCCAACACAACAAAATCTTTATCTAGACATATAATACTCAAACTATTGAAAGCCAAAGACAGAGAAAATTTTGAAAGAAGAAAGAAAAAATGACTTTTAATGTACAAGCGAATTTCTTAAGATTAACAATGGACTTTTTATTAGAAGCATTGAAGGTCAGAAGACTTTGCAATGACATATTCAAAGTGCAGTGACATATTCAAAGTGCTAAAAGAAAAACCTGTGGATCAAGAAACCTGTACCTAGGAAAACTTTAAAAAGTGAAAGGAAAATAAGACATTTCCAGATAATCAAGTCTCCTTAATGAAGCTTCCCAGGTTCTTTCTCCCTACATTGGACATGCTTTGGCCCGCATTAACATCTTAGGTCTTAGCAGAGGTGTGTGGTCATTTACACAGAAAATGCCATTTAGGCTGTAAATCATCCCCATTTTATACTTAGAAAAGTACATAGCTTATACCACGTTTTCCAGACAACTGTACCCAAGAAGTCCAGAAGTTTCCATTGTTTGTTTGTTTGTTATATCAGGAGCAGTTTTAAACAACATCACATATTGTACTGAAAGCAACTGATAGAAACGGGATCTCCTGTGTGTCAGTAGCAAGTTTATAAGATGGTAAGATTGAATCACCTGCCTTCTTTCTTTCCCCTGGGCTTTCCTCAAAATGGGAAAAAGCACCTATATCTCAGACCTTTCCTTTCATAGTGCTGAAATGTTGATGTCAAATTATCCACAAAATGACCCATCAGAATCCTTTGGACAGAAAGTGTACATGCTGCAAATGTCTGGAGAAAAAGAGCTGAACCATTAGTGCTGGTAATTGTCCATCTATATTCTTCTCACATCAGTGAAAGAATAGATTTCCTTGCACTTGCCAAGTATAAGCATATTATAGATTCATACTATAAGTGATTAAATTAAAACATTTTCATTTCACTGAAAACTCAAACAATGCAAGACCTTTGCAAAATTAAATAAAACTCGGCTTCTGTTGGTCACTGTAATTATCTTATTCTGGAACACTATGTGTAATTGAGTTTTGAATTGAAGTCAGTAGAGCAAGTCTGTCAAAATCAATTCAATTGATTTTCATTTATGCAGATGCATTGAGTTCTACAGTGGTTGAAGTTCTTTACTGAATGGATTAGATTCCAGATGAAGACCAGTTTTTCATATTCCAAATCTTTCACACCCCAAAACTTTCCATAGATATTTTGAAAACTTTCCTGGACAAATAATAAGGCAAGTATGCTTACACTAGGCTAAGCAATTACTTCTAAAATTAAAAATATTGAGTTAACTTTTTAAAATGGAATTACTAAGAATGCAAAATACAAATAACTCTAATAGGAATTTTCCAAAAATATAGAATATTTATGTAACATAAAATAGGGATAGACCAAAATGTTAAACATCAATTGGCTGTGGTCTGGAGTTGCCAGGGATCATCCTGAGGCCAAATAAAGACAAGCAAAATGAAGAGATCAATTTTTTTTTAATTAAGCATCAGTTGTCAAATTTTATCTTTATAAAAGTAAAAGCTTCTAGAAAAAAGTTTTTTCAAACTTGCTTTTGGAAAAAAATAGCTATTCAGATGAAATTACTTAGTTTACATTATTCCAATGCATTGATTTAACATCTATTAAATTAACCACTAATGATTTAGCATAAAATCTTAAATTATCTGAGATGGAATGAAGGGGCAATAGAAAGCAATTTTTAAAATACCTTACATCGATTCAACTAGACACAATTATTTTTATGTGCCATCTCATATAGAGTAATTGGAGCATAGTATTACCTCATTTATTATCACTTACATGAATAAGGAGTTCCATATCCAATGAAGTATGTATCCAGAATTTTATGATGCTATTTAGCAAACTTTACTGTTGTTTTATTCATAGCCTAAATATGATTGCAATTTGTTAAAGTCCAATAACACTTTAAAATAATTGTCTCCAAATTTATTGCTAGATGGTGTAATTAATTTTTCATTAGAGTTGCAACCATTCATATTATAGTTGATGTTGTGATATTTCATAGACTGATTGCAGTATTTTAATTTTGAAAAAAGTACCATTGGTACTTTTTTGGAGTATTTTCTTTGGGTCACCCATGCATAAACTCTAACATAGGTGTCTTAAGGAGAAAAAATCTACTTTACTTAGATAGTCATGGGGTTCTCTGTGACCTTGGAGAGCTGTTATCAAGGATGTACTGTTTCCCCACAAGAAAGAAATTGATTAGTTTGGAGGCTAACAATGGTCTTTTTCATAAAGCTATATCACTTAGCTCCTTAAACAAACTAGAATTATTTCAGCTAAGATATCAGGGGAAAACTCTAGGGTCATTTTACATTTTCATATACCAAATCTTGAATTATAACTTCAGATACAAATTGCCTCACCTAGAAGTGGTTTCATGTGATTTACTAAAGGCAACTTGGATTTTCTAATTGTGCTATTTAGGATAGCACCCATAGAATCAAGTGATCAAAATGACAGAGTTCTACACCAAATATAAAATTCTTTCAAAGTTCAAAATATGAAAAGAATATTCATTTGTAAACTATTTTCAAATTCCCACTCACGATCACATGAAAGCATGTTGAAATTGCTTCATGTACAGGCAACTAATCCTCTGATTTAAAGAAATCGTTCTTATTTCTGTAGGTGAGAAATGTTGAGTGACTTGCTCACAATGATCAATGTAGTTCCTAGAATTAGGGTTAGTGGGGTATTTAAAAAAAAAAAAATCCAACAAATTTAAAGTAAAAATGAGATCAAGAGGGCAAAGGTGCAGCTCATTGGACCTAAAAGCCCTTCCTGGAATAGTTGTCATGGATCAAAACAGCAGTCTTCTTAAATATTAAATAGATTTTCTGAGTTTGAGGGGCTGAGAACTACACTTAAACATATCATTCTCAAAATGTTGAAAACCAGACACAAAGAGAATAGCTTGAAATCAGCAAGAGAAAAATGACTCATCACATATAATGGAAAGGCAATAAGGCTAACAGTTAACTTCTTAATAACAACAGTGAAGAGCAGAAGGCAATAGAATAGCATATTTGAGTAACCGAAAGGGAAAGAATTTCATGTAAGAATCTTACATCATGTAAAATATTTTTCAAAAATTAAAGGGAGATAAAGTAATTTCCAGTTATATGTGAGAAGAACTCATTATTAGCCAATCTATTTTATACAAAACACTGAAGGAAATTCTTCAGGCTGAAAGCAGAAGAAACCAGTCAGTAATTTAAATCCACAGGGTGAGAAAACATAAAAAGCATTGGTAAAGGTAATTATGTACATAATTATAAAAGGCAATATAATTGCATTTTTTTTCTTTCTTTTTTTAAATGATTTTAAATGTTTATATATCTATCTAGTATTATTGGTCCTATAACATATAAACTGTATACTGTAATATATTTGACAAAATATTAAAAAGCAAGAAGGTGAGAACAAAACTACATTGAAAATATATAGAAAATAATACTAGATAACTCAGATCCATTGGAAGAAAAAAAGAGAACCAGAAATAGCAAATAAGAAGATTAATATAAGAAAACCTAGAAATATATATTTGCTATCTTTATTGTGTCAGCTTCATTAAATTTAATTATAAGTAATAATTATCAAAATATGTTTTTGAAGCATAACATATGTAGACATAATACTCACAGAAGCAAGAGCTATACGAGAATAAATCATCTATGTGCTGAGACAGTTAAGTTGTGTCCTACTCTTTGAAACCCTGTAGGCTGTAGCCCAGATGTGAGCTTCCAGATGTTAAAGCTAGATTTAGAAAAGGCAGAGGAACCAGAGATCAAATTGCCAACATGCACTGGATCATAGAAAAAGCAAGAGAATACCATAAAAACATCAACTTCTGCTTTATTGATTACACCAAAGCTTTGACTGTGAAGATCACCACAACTGGAAAATTCTTCAAGAGATGGGAATATCAGACCACCTGACCTGCCTCCTGAGAAATCTGTATGCAGGTCAAGAAGCAACAGTTAGAACCAGACATGGAGCAACATACAGGTTCCAAATTGGGAAAGGAGTACGTCAAGGCTGTATATTGTCAACTTGCTTATTTAACTTACATGCAGAGTACATCATGTGAAATGCTGGGCTGGATGAGGCACAAGTTGGAATCAAGATTGCTGAGAGAAATATCAATAACCTCAGATATGCAGATGATACCACCCTTATGGCAGAGAATGAAGAGGAACTAAAGAGCCTCTTGATGAAAGTGAAAGAGGAGAGTGAAAAAGTTGGCTTAAAACTCATCATTCAAAAAATGAGGATCATGGCATTTGGTCCCATCACTCATGGCAAATAGATGGGGAAACAATGGAAACAGTGACAGACTATTTTTTGGGGCTCCAAAATCACTGCAGATGGTGGCTGCAGCCATGATATTAACAGATGCTTCCTCCTTGGAAGAAAAGCTACGACCAACCTAGACAGCTTATTAAAAAGGATAGACGTTACTTTGCCAACAAAGGTCTGTCTAGTCAAAGCTATGGTTTTTCCAGTAGTCATGTATGGATGTAAGAGTTGGACTATAAAGGAAGCTGAGAGCCAAAGAATTGAGGCTTTTGAATTGTGGTGTTGGAGAAGACTCTTGAGAGTCTCTTGGACAGTAAGGAGATGAAACCAGTCAAACCTAAAGGAAATCAGTGCTGAATATTCATTGGAAAGACTGATGCTGAAGCTGAAACTTCAATACTTTGGCTACCTGATGTGAAGAGCTGACTCTTTTGAAAAGACCTTGATGCTGGGAAAGATTGAAGGCAGAATAAGAAGGGATGGCAGAGGATGAGGTGGTTGGATGACATCACCGACTCAATGGAATGAGTTTGATTAAGCTCTGGGAGTTGGTGATGGACAGGTAAGCGTGGCATGCTGCAGCTTGTGGAGCCGCAGAGTCAGACATGACTAAGCGACTGAACTGAACTGAGACTGTAGCCAACCAGGCTCCTCTGTCCATGGCATTCTCCAGACAAGGTACTGAAGCAGGTTGCCGTGCCCTCCTCCAGGGGATCTTCCTGACCCAGGGATTGAACTGGTGTCTCTTATGTATCCTGCATTGGCAGGTAGGTTCTTTATCACTGAGCCACCTAGGAAGCCCAAATTATCTGTACCTAGAATAAATTCAATATAAATTTGAAGTAGACTATCCTAAGTTATGTGTAGGTGGCAACACTTAGAATAATGACTAAGAAAAACTTTAAAATATATAGTCAAAATTATTTTAATCATTAATAGTTTAAAGCATAAACATCCACCCAATGCAAAAGAAGTGAGTAAATGGGCCCAGAGAACAAAAAGATATAATACATATGGGAAAGTAGAGCAAAATGAAGAATGCATTATAATATTTAAAACATCAATATTTCAGGGAAATATAACAATTTAAAGGTATATGTACCTAAGATGAGAAACTCAAAATACATAGAGAAAAAAATCTGAAAAAATTTAAGGGAGAAATGGACAAGTCAGTAATTTTAGTTGGGGACATCAATGCCCCACTTTAAGTAATGGATATGACAACTTAACAGAAGATCAACAAGGAAATTAAAATTTTGAACAGCACTATAAACCAATGAGACCTAACAGATATCTATAGAACACTGCATTACACAACAGCAGGATACATACTCTTCTGCCATGCACATGAAACATTTTCTAAGATAGACCATATGGTTGACCGTAAAACAAGCTTCAATAAATTTAAAAGAAATGAAATCATACAAAATATGCTCTTTGACAACAATGGAACTAAATTAAAAAGCAGTAACAAAGGAAATGTGGAAAACTCACAAATGAGCGCAAATTAAACAAAATAGTCTTGAATAGCAAAAAGAGCAAATTAAAAATCCTGAAAAAATTAGGAAATACTTTGAGATGCACGAAAATAAAAATACAGCATATCCAAACATATAGGATACAGATAAAGCAGTGCTCAGAGAGAAATTGACATTTATAAAATGTTCATGTTACAAAAGAGAAAAAGTAGTTTATATCAGTAACCTAAATTTCCACTTTGAGTAAAAGAAGTAAATTAAACGCAAAATTAGAAGATGGAAAAAATTAGTGAAGAACAGAATAGATTTAGTCCAAGATATTTTATTCTTCTTGATGCAATTGTGATTGAGATTTTGTTTCTCTTTCTGATAGTTTGTTGTTAATGTAGAGAAACACGACAGATTTGTATATATTTATTTTGATCTTGCAACTTTATTGAATTCATTGATGAGTTCTAATAGGTTTTTTTTTCTTTTTGGTGGTATATTTGGATTTTTGATATATAGTATTACACCATCTATAATCATTGACAGATTTATTTATTCTTTCCCAATATGGATTCCTTTTATTTACTTTTTTCTTGTCACACTGCTGTGACTAGAACTTCCAACACTATATTGAACAAAAGTGGCAAGAGTGGGTGTCCTTGTTTTGTTACAGATCTACTTTTCATCACTGAGTATGTTAGTTGTCAGCTTGTCATATATGGCCTTCATTATGTTGAGATATGTTCTTTCTATCTACTTTCTGGAGATTTTTGTCATAAATGGTATTGAACTTTTTTTTTTAATTTAATTTTATTTTTAAACTTTACACATTGTATTAGTTTTGCCAAATATCAAAATGAATCCACCACAGGTATACATGTGTTCCCCATCCTGAACCCTCCTCCCTCCTCCCTCCCCATACCATCTCTCTGGGTCGTCCCAGTGCACTAGCCCCAAGCATCCAGTATCGTGCATCGAACCTGGACTGGCAACTCGTTTCATACATGATATTATACATGTTTCAATGCCATTCTCCCAAATCTTCCCACCCTCTCCTCTGCAACAGAGTCCATAAGACTGTTCTATACAACAGTGTCTCTTTTGCTGTCTCGTACACAGGGTTATTGTTACCATCTTTCTAAATTCCATATATATGCGTTAGTATACTGTATTGGTGTTTTTTTTTCTGGCTTACTTCACTGTGTATAACAGGCTCCAGTTTCATCCACCTCATTAGAACTGATTCAAATGTATTCTTTTTAATGGCTGAGTAATACTCCATTGTGTATATGTACCACTGCTTTCTTATCCATTCATCTGCTGATGGACATCTAGGTTGCTTCCATGTCCTGGCTATTATAAACAGTGCTGCGATGAACATTGGGGGTACATGTGTCTCTTTCCCTTCTGGTTTCCTCAGCGTGTGTGCCCAGCAGTGGGATTGCTGGGTCATAAGGCAGTTCTATTTCCAGTTTTTTAAGGAATCTCCACACTGTTCTCCATAGTGGCTGTACTAGTTTGCATTCCCACCAACAGTGTAAGAGGGTTCCCTTTTCTCCACACCCTCTCCAGCATTTATTGCTTGTAGACTTTTGGATCACAGCCATTCTGACTGGTGTGA
>NW_011494789.1:813784-814307 GCF_000754665.1 Bison bison bison
CTCTGATAATGAGTGATGTTGAGCATCTTTTCATGTGTTTGTTAGCCATCTGTATGTCTTCTTTGGAGAAATGTCTATTTAGTTCTTTGGCCCATTTTTTGATTGGGTCATTTATTTTTCTGGAGTTGAGCTGTAGGAGTTGCTTGTATATTTTTGAGATTAGTTGTTTGTCCGTTGCTTCATTTGCTATTATTTTCTCCCATTCTGAAGGCTGCCTTTTCACCTTGCTAATAGTTTCCTTTGATATGCAGAAGCTTTTAAATTTAATTAGGTCCCATTTGTTTATTTTTGCTTTTATTTCCAATATTCTGGGAGGTGGGTCATAGAGGATCCTGCTGTGATGTATGTCAGAGTGTTTTGCCTATGTTCACAAGCATGGAAATTGAAACTGTAATCAAAAATCTTCCAGCAAACAAAAGCCCCAGTCCAGACGGCTTCACAGCTGAATTCTACAAAAAATTTAGAGAAGAGCTAACACCTAACCTGCTCAAACTCTTCCAGAAAATTGCAGAGGAAGGTAAAC
>NW_011494789.1:814407-817228 GCF_000754665.1 Bison bison bison
AAGAAATAGAAAACCTTAACAGACCCATCACAAGCACGGAAATTGAAACTGTAATCAAAAAATCTTCCAGCAAACAAAAGCCCAGGTCCAGACGGCTTCACAGCTGAATTCTACAAAAAATTTAGAGAAGAGCTAACACCTAACCTGCTCAAACTCTTCCAGAAAATTGCAGAGGAAGGTAAACTTCCAAACTCATTCTATGAGGCCACCATCACCCTAATACCAAAACCTGACAAAGATCCCACAAAAAAAGAAAACTACAGGCCAATATCACTGATGAACATAGATGCAAAAATCCTTAACAAAATTCTAGCAAGCAGAATCCAACAACACATTAAAAAGATCATACACTATGACCAAGTGGGTTTTATCCCAGAGATGCAAGGATTCTTCAATATCTGCAAATCAATCAATGTCATTAATCACCACATTAACAAATTGAAAAATAAAAACCATATGATTTTCTCAATAGATGCAGAGAAAGCCTTTGACAAAATTCAACATCTATTTATGATAAAAACTCTCCAGAAAGCAGGAATAGAAGGAACATATCTCAACATAATAAAAGCTATATATGACAAACCCACAGCAAACATTATCCTCAATGGTGAAAAATTGAAAGCATTCCCTTTAAAGTCAGGAACAAGACAAGGGTGCCCACTTTCACCATTACTATTCAACATAGTTTTGGAAGTTTTGGCCACAGCAATCAGAGCAGAAAAAAAAATAAAAGGAATCCAAATTGGAAAAGAAAAGTAAAACTCTCACTATTTGCAGATGACATGATCCTCTACATAGAAAACCCTAAAGACTCCACCAGAAAATTACTAGAACTAATCAATGATTATAGTAAAGTTGCAGGATATAAAATCAACACACAGAAATCCCTTGCATTCCTATACACTAATAATGAGAAAACAGAAAGAGAAATTAAGGAAACAGTTCCATTCTCCATTGCAATGGAAAGAATAAAATGCTAAGGAATATATCTACCTAGAGAAACTAAAGACCTATACATAGAAACTATAAAACACTGGTGAAAGAAATCAAAGAGGACATTAATAGATGGAGAAATATACCATGTTCATGGATTGGAAGAATCAATATAGTGAAAATGACTATACTACCCAAAGCAATTTATAGATTCAATGCAATCCCTATGAAGCTACTAATGGTATTCTTCACAGAACTAGAACAAATAATTTCACAATTTGTATGGAAATACAAAAAACCTCGAATAGCCAAAGCGATCTTGAGAAAGAAGAATGGAACTGGAGGAATCAACCTACCTGAAGTCGGACTCTACTACAAAGCCACAGTTATCAAGACGGTATGGTACTGGCACAAAGACAGAAATATAGATCAATGGAACAAAATAGAAAGCCCAGAGATAAATCCACGCACCTATGGACACCTTATCTTTGACAAAGGAGGCAAGAATATACAATGGATTAAAGACAATCTCTTTAACAAGTGGTGCTGGGAAATCTGGTCAACCACTTGTAAAAGAATGAAACTAGACCACTTTCTAACACCATACACAAAAATAAACTCAAAATGGATTAAAGATCTAAACGTAAGACCAGAAACTATAAAACTCCTAGAGGAGAACATAGGTATTGAACTTTTTTCACAAGATTTTTCTGCCTCTATTGAGATGACTATATCTTTTTATTCTTCAGTTTGTTAATGCAGTATATTGATTTGTGAATATTGAATCATGATTTTATCACTATGATAAATCCCACTTGTTCATGGTGTATGATCTTTGTAATGTATTGTTGAAATCAGTTTGATAATATTTTGTTGAGGATTTTTTACATTTTTATCCATCAGTTATTGACCTGTGATTTTCTTTATTGTGATATATTTTCTGGTTTTGTATCAAAGTGGTGCTGGACTTGTAGAATGAGTTCAAGAGTGTTTCTCCCTCAATAATTTTTTGGGATAGTTTAAGAAAGACAGGTGTTACATTTTCTTTAAATTTTTGGTAGAATTCACCTGTGAATGCATCTGGCCCTGGAACTGTTAGGAATTGTAATTGTGTTTTATTTTTAGTATTTATTCAATTTCATTACTGGTAATTGGTTTGTTAATAGTTTATTTTTTTCTGATTCATTCTTGAGAGAGTGTACATTTCTAGAAATTTGACCACTTTATCTAGGTTATATTTTATTGCTATATATGATTGTTCTTTGTACTTTTGTGAAATCAGCTATAACAAATTGTAATTTCTCATTATCTATTAATATTTCTATTATTTCTAATTTTTATTTATTTTGGCTCTTCATCTTGATGTGTGACTAAAGGTTTATTAATTTTATCTATTTAAAGAACCAACTCTTAGTTTCATTGACCTTTTCTACTTTTCAAGGCTCTATTTTTATTTCTGCTTTGATATTTATTGTTATTTCCTTCTATTAACTTTGGAAATAAAAGACCTATATTCACAGAACTATAGTTCAGTTCAGTTCAGTCGCTCAGTCGTGTCTGACTCTTTGTGACTCCAAGAATCGCAGCACGCCAGGCCTCCCTGTCCATCACCAACTCCTAGAGTTCACCCAAACTCATGTCCATTGAGTCAGTGATGCCATCCAGCCATCTCATCCTCTGTCGTCCCCGTCTCCTCCTGCCCCTAATCCCTCCCAGCATCAGTCTTTTCCAATGAGTCAATTCTTCGCATGAGGTGGCCGAAGTATTGGAGTTTCAGCTTTAGCATCATTCCTTCCAAAGAACACCCAGGACTAATCTCCTTCAGAATGGACTGGTTGGATCTCCTTGCAGTCCAAGGGACTCTCAAGAGTCTTATCCAACACCACAA
>NW_011494789.1:817907-818437 GCF_000754665.1 Bison bison bison
GTCTGTTGTTCCATGTCTGGTTCAAACTGTTGCTTCCTGAGCTGCATATAGGTTTCTCAAGAGGCAGGTCAGGTGGTCTGGTATTCCCATCTCTTTCAGAATTTTCCACAGTTTATTGGGATCCACACAGTCAAAGTCTTTGGCATAGTCAATAAAGCAGAAATAGATGTTTTTCTGGAACTCTCTTGCTTTTTCCATGATCCAGCGGATGTTGGCAATTTGATCTCTGGTTCCTCTGCCTTTTCTAAAACCATCTTGAACATCTGGAAGTTCACGGTTCATGTATTGTTGAAGCCTGCCTTGTAGAATTTTGAGCATTACTTTACTAGTGTGTGAGATGAGTGCAAGTAGTTTGAGCCTTCTTTGGCACAGAACTATAAGAGACTGATAAAAGAAATTGGGGGCTTCCCTCATACCTCAGTTGGTAAAGAATCCACCTGCAATGCAGGAGACCATGGTTTGATTACTGGGTCAGGAAGATCCACTGGGGAAGGGATAGGCTACCTACTCCAGTATTCTTGGGCTTCCCC
>NW_011494789.1:818537-825305 GCF_000754665.1 Bison bison bison
TTGCCTGCAATGTGAGAGACCTGGGTTCAATTCCTAGGTTGGGAAGATCCCGTGGAGATGGGAAACGCTGCCCACTCCAGTATTCTGGCCTGGAGAATTCCAGGGACTATAGTCCATGGGGTCGCAAAGAGTCAGACACGACTGAGTGACTTTCACTTCATGTTACTTCACTAAAAGAAATTGGAGAGAACACAAACAAATGGCGAGATACATTGTGTTCATAGATTGAAAGAGTTAATATTGTTAAAATACCATACCTATACAAGGCACTGTATACATTTAATGCAAGCTCAATCAAAATACCAATGGTATTTTTTAAAGAACTAAAATAAAAATTTCCAAAGTTTGTATGGAAACACAGAATACCTCAAAGAACCAAAACAATCTTGAGAAAGAAGAATGAATACTGGAGGTATTATGGCTCCTGATTTCAAACTTACATTACCAAGTTATAATACTCAAAAGAATATGGTACTGGCACAACAACAGACACATACATGGATGGAACAGAATAGAAAGCCCAGAAACAAACACATGCTTATACGTTCAATTAATATAGGACAAAGGAGGCTAGAATATACAGGGGGTGGGAAGACAACTTCTTCAATAAATAGTGTTGGGAAAACTTGAAAGCTGTATACTACTTTGTTTTACCCTGTACAAAAATAAACTAAAATGTATAAGACATGAAACCATAAAAAATCTAGAGTAAACATAAGAAGTACACTTTCTTACATCTGTCTTAGCAATATTTCTTTGGATATGTCTCGTTAGGCAAAGAAAGCAAAAAAAAAAAAAAATAATAATAAACAAATGGGACCGCATCAAACTAAAAAGGTTTTAAGAAGAAAAGAAAATTATTAAAAAAATGAAAAGACTGCCCACTGAATGAGAGAAGATACCTGTAAACAATATATCTGATAGGTTAATTTGCAAAATGTACAAATAATGCATATAACTCAACATCAGAACAAACAATCTAATTAATAAATGACAGGACCAGAATAGACATTTTTCCAAAGACAGACTTGAAAAATAATGCTCAACATCACTTATCATTAGAGAAATATAAATCAAAACAGTAAGATATTACCTCACCCTGTCACAATGACTATTACCAAAATGACAAGAAATAGCAAGTGTTTACAAGGATGTGCATAAAAGAGAACCTTCATGAACTGTTGATGAGAATGTAAACTGATTCTTCCATGGAAAACTGCATTTTGGATCCGTGAAAAATCACCCCTTTGGATTGGGAAGTTCAGTGAGGCAGCAGCCGCAAGTGCAAGGTTTTCTCCACCCTGCTTGGTAGCATGTCAGGTTGCATGCATTCCTCATGAATAGAGTCTAAGCTTCTTCAGACCTCTTATCTGAACGAGACACGAGGGCTGTGATGTCCAGATTATACCTCGATCTTCTCACTACCTAGCTTAGAGGTTCACTTACATAGACCTTCTCTTCCTTAAGATTCTTTCCAGGGTTCAGGTCCTGACCCAATGTCTTTTTTCTGGTCCTACTTGGTTTTCATGACACCTTTCTTGCATCTTTGATTATGTAAGAATTCTTATGCCAGTTTTTAGTTCATTTTCTGTGACAATTGTTTCACATGTAGATGCATTTTTGATGTGTTTGTGGGACTTAGTGAACTCTATGTACTCCCACTCCACCATATTTGCCTTCTTTTATTTACTTTTTTATTGAGTCTTCAGTGGACTAACATATCAAAATGAATATCACTTTTGGTTGATATGAAGTAACATTTTTCTCTATGACTTTCTTCTATGAGGCCTTCTCCACCTATAGGGCATCACTGATCTTCAGATTACCATATGAAATCAAAGGTAGAAGTAACTCATCCTAGAGAAAATAGTACTTTTTTCTGAGATGTACCCTGAGGAAGAAGTTGATTTGAACTGGTATATAGATATGACTTTGCCTTAAGAAAAACTAATCCAGTTTGTGCAACAGCCTCAGTTATGGGATGTTTCCATAAACCAGCTTTATTTCATCTTATTGTCTTTATCTTCTTTCATCAAAACCATTTTCTCCACCTCTTACAGATATCCTAAGCAGAATCCAGAACTGTACTCAGGTTCTGAAAAATAAAATATAACCCAGTTGAAAACTCCAAATTATATTCAAATTTTACCCTATCTACTCATTTGGACCTGGGCAAGGCAGTCAACTCAGTATAGAGTTGAGTGATCTGCTCACTCACATCTTCTACTCAAGCATTTTGGAGTGTGAGAATGAATTAATCCACTTCTGATGTACCTCTCACTCCCTCCTCTTCCAAGGCTAACTTTATTGGGGTGAGGAATAGAGGATAGAAGATCTCCCTGGAGAATTAGCAAACTCTTGATTACCAGGAGATATCTCTGATGGGTTCTAGATTTCGATTTCTTTTGCAACAAGACCATGAAGATCTCCATGATTCCTTAGGGTCATACTCTGCTCTATCCTGGCTTCATCTGTTACTGCAAATGCTCTCAGAGAAAGACAGTCTCCCTTCAGCACCACATGGCTTTATCTTTCACCTAACTTTGGGTAGAACGCCAGAAACTGTTGAGATCCTCTTCTTCACTGTACAATGAAATAATCCTTTCATTCTCTGCTTCCCAGGAATGTGACACTATAGTATGAACCATCCCTACTAGAGCAGGATTATCCAGTAAGCTTCAATCTTTGTAAAATTTCCATGTAAGAAATAGGCACCAGTTTATCATCATTCTCCTGGAGGAGGCATGGCAACTCACTCCAATATTCTTATATGGAGAATCCATGGAGCCTGGTGGGCTATAGTCCATGCGGTCACAAAATGTTGGACATGACTGAAGCAACTGAGTAGGCAGGCATGCTACCATCATCCTATAGACACTCAGGGACACAGGCCAAGCTCTCCCAAGAATGTCTGGCCCACATTTCTTCCCACTCCAGGGGCAGCCCCAGGTCTTCACATAAAGTTCTCATTTCAGCAGCCATTGAGCTGGAGACTAAGATACACAACTCTCCTTATAAGCATTCCTACCTCTCAAGTGATTCTCACAGAGCTCCACCCACTCAGACTTCCTGGAGTTTGGAGAGTGAGACAAGGCCTATTCCCTATAACCCTGAACTTCTGAGAGCTCTCACTCCTGCTTCCTGCAACTGCTCTCTGATGTCCTTCCAATCAATAATCTCAGAGTATAGACTGAAGAGAGGAGTGTGGTGAGAAATTTTTGACTCATAGAGGAGGCAGGGAGGATTCTTATGACTACTTGTAAGGTATGGGAAAGGTTCTCCACACACTGATAGCTCTCTCTAGAATGTGAAATGGAATATCTCCTGCCATAAATATAAATAAGAATGTTAGAGCCATTCATGATTCTGGCCTTCCAAATGTGAATGCTGAGACTGGAAGGCCCCCCAAAGGGAGAACAATGCTGCAATACAGCTGCTGCCACTCCCTATGGATGGAAGGTTGGGAAATGTGAAAATGCAGGATGCTGGTGCTAGATAGCTGAGATTCATATGAAAGGAATGAGTTCAGTGAGCCCAGATACTTGTATCTTCTTATAGATAAAAGAAAACTACATTCCTTAACTTGAGATATCTGGTTTTCTTTCATTAACAATAATCTTTGATGTTCAGGCTATCTGTCCCGTTTGTTGGCATCTTCTATATAACCTGATTCTTCCCCTCTCCCTTGCCTGCTCAGAACAGTTTCTCTGGGCTACTTGAGATGCTGCCTCCCAGGCACATGACTCTCAACCTTCAGGCTGTGACTTTATTTTAGTTGACAAGAATATAGGTTGCTTAGTACCTACTTGTTTTAGAATTCTAATGATCATTTGAGAGTTCAAAAGAGAAATTCCATGCAATATCCTATTATGGGATGCAACTGGAACAGAGCAGTAAAAATTCCCCCAAATTTACCAATCAGAATTTTTTCTAGCAGTGTTCTGAAGCCATTGAAAAGAAAGTTTAGTGAAAGTCTACTGGATTTGTGTGAAGGTTAATATTTTTCAAAAATTTTATGTATTGGAAATATTTCCATTATTTATTATTGAACATAAAATACAAGATAAGGAACATCATACACAATATGATCCTGTTGATATATGTATTGGTTTGTATCTGGAACACGAAACAAATAGGAAATTGTTGACTTACCTTCACAGTGGGATGGATATAGAGAAACATGGCAGGGGGGAAAGGGAGGGATCAAAAGGCAGAGCATAGAGGATTTTTAGGGCAGTGAAATGATTCTGTATGATGTTACAGTGGTGGATATGTGTCATCATACATTTGTCCAAATGCACAGAATACACACCACCAAAAATAAACTGTAATGGAAACCATGGACTTTAAGTGATTATGATGTGCTAACGTAGCTTCATCTATTGTAACAAATATAACCCTCTAGTGGGCAATGTTGATGGTGGGGGAAGCTATGCTTGTGTAGGGGCAGGGAGTATATGAGAAATTTCTGTAGTTTCTGCTCAATTTTGCTATGAACCTAAAATTACTCTAAAAAGTAGGCCTGCTTCTACTATGATAGTTGGGAGAGATGAAGCTACTTTATGAATAACCTTCATACTTTGCAAGTCAGAAAGGAGAGTTTACAGTACTTGAAAACAAACCAAAAAACTCTAGTCATGTGCAGTCTATCTTTGTGTCCTTCAAATCAAAATTGACTTGAATTCCTTCAGGCTGTTATTAAAACCACACATCAACTCTCTATAATTCAGGCTGTCTTAATCTTTAAATTTTCTTAAAAATTTATAAATTTAATTTTCTTAAAAATTTATCAATTTTAAATTCTTTTTTTTAATTTAATTTTATTTTATTTCTTAACTTTACAATATTGTATTGGTTTTGCCACATATCAAAATGAATCCATCACAGGTATACATGTGTTCCTCATCCTGAACCTTCCTCCCACCTCCCTCCCCATACCATCCCTCTGGGTCATCCCAGTGCACCAGCCCCGAGCATCCAGTATCGTGCATCGAACCTGGACTGGCGACTCGTTTCATATATGATATCATACATGTTTCAATGCCATTTTCCCAAATCATCCCACCATCTCCCTCTCCCAGAGAGTAAAGACTGTTCTATACATCAGTGGCTCTTTTGCTGTCTCGTATACAGGGTTATTGTTACCATCTTTCTAAATTCCATATATATGCATTAGTATACTGTATTGGTGTTTTTCTTTCTGGCTTACTTCACTCTGTATAATAGGCTCCAGTTTCATCCACCTCATTAGAACTGACTCAAATGCATTCTTTTTAATGGCTGAGTAATACTCCGTTGTGTATATGTATCATAGCTTTCTTATCCATTCATCTGCTGATGGACATATATGTTGCTTCCATGTCCTGGCTATTATAAACAGTGCTGCAATGAACATTGTCTCTTTCAATTCTGGTTTCCTCGGTGTGTATGCCTAGCAGTGGGATTGCTGGGTCATAAGGCAGTTCTATTTCCAGTTTTTTAAGGAATCTCCACACTGTTCTCCATAGTGGCTATACTAGTTTGCATTCCCACCAACAGTGTAAGAGGGTTCCCTTTTCTCCACACCCTCTCCAGCATTTATTGCTTGTAGACTTTTGGATCACAGCCATTCTGACTGGCATGAAATGGTACCTCATAGTGGTTTTGATTTGCATTTCTCTGATAATGAGTGATGTTGAGCATCTTTTCATGTGTTTGTTAGCCATCTGTATGTCTTCTTTGGAGAAATATCTATTTGTTTCTTTGGCCCATTTTTTGATTGGATCATTTATTTTTCTGGAATTGAGCTGTAGGTGTTGCTTGTATATTTTTGAGATTAGTTGTTTGTCAGTTGCTTCATTTGCTATTTATTTTCTCCCATTCTGAACTCTGTCTGCAGATGACATGATCCTCTATATAGAAAACCCTAAAGACTGCACCAGAAAATTACTAGAACTAATCAATGAATATAGTAAAGTTGCAGGATATAAAATCAACACACAGAAATCCCTTGCATTCCTATACACTAATAATGAGAAAATAGAAAGAGAAATTAAGGAAACAATTCCATTCACCATTGCAACGAAAAGAATAAAATACTTAGGAATATATCTACCTAAAGAAACTAAAGACCTATATATAGAAAACTATAAAATACTGGTGAAAGGAATCAAAGAGGACACTAATAGATGGAGAAATATACCATGTTCATGGATTGGAAGAATCAATATAGTGAAAATGACTACACTACCCAAAGCAATTTATAGATTCAATGCAATCCCTGTCAAGCTACCAACGGTATTCTTCACAGAGCTAGAACAAATAATTTCACAGTTCGTATGGAAATACAAAAAACCTCAAATAGCCAAAGCAATCTTGAGAAAGAAAAATGGAACTGGAGGAATCAACCTGCCTGACTTCAGGCTCTACTACAAAGCCACAGTCATCAAGACAATATGGTACTGGCACAAAGACAGAAATATAGATCAATGGAACAAAATAGAAAGCCTAGAGATAAATCCATGCACATATGGACACCTTATCTTTGACAAAGAAGGCAGGAATATACAATGGATTAAACACAATCTCTTTAACAAGTTGTGCTGGAAAAACTGGTCAACCACTTGTAAAAGAATGAAACTAGAACACTTTCTAACACCATACACAAAAATAAACTCAAAATGGATTAAAGATCTAAACGTAAGACCAGAAACTATAAAACTCCTAGAGGAGAACATAGGCAAAACACTCTCCGACATACATCACAGCAGGATCCTCTATGACCCACCT
>NW_011494789.1:825405-825961 GCF_000754665.1 Bison bison bison
TGTCTTGAAGTTTTATTGGTCTCCCGCGTAAACCAAGCTACTCAGCCTCTTTTCTCCACTGAATTTTCCTACTGAGCTATCCTTATTCTATTACTCTTTATATCTTTAATTAATATCTAATTGAAGCTATTGTATCCTGATCCTCGCCTACGCCGTCTCTCCTTCGAATACCCCTGGTAAAGTTGATCACAGCTAATGACTTTCTTAAGCAAAGCTTAAGAGATCAATTTCAAGTATAAATTTTTTGTCCACTTTATTAAGAATTGTAGGGACCTTCCTGATGGTCCAGGGGTTAAAAATCTACCTGCAATGCAGGGGACAGGGGATCAACTAAGTCCAGGTGTCACAACTATTAAGCCTGTGCTCAAGAACCCAGGAGCACAGAGCTCCAGAGGTGCAACTACGGAAGCCTGCACACCACAATAGAGAGAGCCATGCACAGCAATGAAAACTCAACACTGCCTAAAAAAAAAAGAAAGAAAAAGAGAGAATTGTATGGCTGGGGTTTTAATTCAGGTTTCATATTCAAGAGACTTTTTATCCCAAACATCATTGT
>NW_011494789.1:826061-867592 GCF_000754665.1 Bison bison bison
GCCGACATACATCACAGCAGGATCCTCTATGACCCACCTCCCAGAATATTGGAAATGAAAGCAAAAATAAACAAATGGGACCTAATTAAACTTAAAAGCTTCTGCACAACAAAGGAAACTATAAGCAAGGTGAAAAGACAAAATTTTAAATTCTTATAAAACTTACGATTTTTTAAAAATTATAAAATTTTAAGAAATTTATAAAATTTATTTTTCTTAAAAATTTATTAAAAATTTTATTTAAACATTTATAAATAACCAAAAGTTTGTCAATAACCAAAAATATTTCAGTAGGCAAACATTCTCATGTTGCAATTGCAAGATAGTTAATTTTGTCACAGTCAATTATGTGGATATAATTATGAATAAAAATACAGCAATTAGAGAACAGTGAACAAGCAAAAACATAAATAAATCATCCATAAAAATATAGGGATGGACATATATATGCATATCTACACACATCTGTATATCTACATATATCCCTACACACCCATGTACACATAAATAATACATATATTCACATATACGTAAAGTTGATCACAGCTAATGACTTTCTTAAGCAAAGCTTAAGAGATCAATTTCAAGTATAAATTTTTTGTCCACTTTATTAAGAATTGTAGGGACCTTCCTGATGGTCCAGGGGTTAAAAATCTACCTGCAATGCAGGGGACAGGGGATCAACTAAGTCCAGGTGTCACAACTATTAAGCCTGTGCTCAAGAACCCAGGAGCACAGAGCTCCAGAGGTGCAACTACGGAAGCCTGCACACCACAATAGAGAGAGCCATGCACAGCAATGAAAACTCAACACTGCCTAAAAAAAAAAGAAAGAAAAAGAAAGAATTGTATGGCTGGGGTTTTAATTTAGGTTTCATATTCAAGAGACTTTTTATCCCAAACATCATTGTCACTATGTGTGCTACCACATGTGCTCTGACCATTTTCCAAGGAGCACCGTTACATCTGCAAAAAATCTGCCCACTTCTACCCAGTCTCCTGGTTGCTCAGGACAGCCACACATCAAGTTACTGGCAAAGTTCAGTGATGCATTGTGTCATAAAAGTAACATATGGTAAATAGTGTATGTTGAATTATGTCCCCTCAACCAACTTATGCAGAGTACATCATGAGAAACGCTGGGCTGGAAGGAGCACAAGCTGGAATCAAGATTGCTGGGAGAAATATCAGTAGCCTCAGATATGCAGATGACACCACCCTTATAGCAGAGAGTGAAGAGGAACTAAAAAGCCTCTTGATGAAACTGAAAGAGGAGAGTGAAAAAGTTGGCTTAAAGCTCAACATTCAGAAAACGAAGATCATGGCATCTGGTCCCATCACTTCATGGCAAATAGATGGGGAAACGGTGGAAACAGTGTCAGACTTAATTTTGGGGGGCTCCAAAATCACTGCAGATGGTGATTGCAGCCATGAAATTAAAAGACCGTTACTCCTTGGAAGGAAAGTTATGACCAACCTAGACAGCATATTCAAAAGCAGAGACATTACTTTGCCAACAAAGGTCCATCTAGTCAAGGCTATGGTTTTTCCAGTGGTCATGTATGGATGTGAGAGTTGGACTGTGAAGAAAGCTGAGCACAGAACAATTGATGCTTTTGAACTGTGGTGCTGGAGAAGACTCTTGAAAGTCCCTTGGACTGCAAGGAGATCCAACCAGTCCAACCTAAAGGAGATCAGTCCTGGGTGTTCATTGGAAGGACTGATGTTGAAGCTGAAACTCCAATACTTTGGCCACCTCATGTGAAGAGTTGACTCATTGGAAAAGACCCTGATGCTGTGAGGGATTGGGGGCAGGAGGAGACGGGGACGACAGAGGATGAGATGGCTGGATGGCATCACCGACTTGATGCACATGAGTTTGGGTGAACTCTAGGAGTTGGTGATGGACAGGGAGGCCTGGCGTGCTGCAATTCATGGGGTCACAAAGAGTCAGAAACGACTGAATGACTGAACTGAACCAGCATAAGATATGTTGAAGTCCTAACCCCTGATACTGCAGAAAGGACCTCATTTATAAATAGGACATTAAAGACATAGTTAAGATGAGGTCACAGGGGAGCAGGATGGGGGCCCTGAATCAATATGCTGCTGCTGTGCTGTGCTCAGTATTGTCCAAGTCTTTGCGACCCCATAAACTGTAACCTGCCAGACTCCTATGTCCATGGGATTTCCCAGGCAAGAATACTGGAGTGGGTTGCCATTTCCTTTTGGCAACTGGAGTTGCAACTCCAGTATGGAATACTGAAGTGCAATCCCATTTCTCAGGGATCAAACCTGAGACTCCTGCATCTCCTGCATTGACAGGCAGGTTTTTTCTTTTCTTTAATTTTTTTTTTAAACACTGAGTCACCTGGGAAGCCTGAATCAGTATGACTGGTTTCTTAATAAAAAGGGAGAATTGGGGCACAGAGACAGACATGCACAGAGGGAGAATGTCATGCACACAGGAAGGCAGAGATATGGCTGATGTGTCAACAAGCCAAGGAATATCAAAAAGTGCTATCAAGTCACCAAGAGCTCTCTCCCTTGGTGGTTCAGGGTAAAAAATTAGCCTGCAATGCAGGAGACCTGGGTTTGACCCCTGGGTCAGGAAGATCCCCTGGAGAAGGAAATGGCTACGCATTCCAGTATTCTTGCCTGAAGAATTCCACGGACAGAGGAGCCTCGTGGGCTCCAGAACCCAGGAGCACAGAGATCCAGAGGTGCAACTACAGAAGCCTGCACACCACAATAGAGAGAGCCTATGCACAGCAACGAAAACTCAACACTGCCTAAAAAAAAAAAAAAAAAAAAAGAAAGAAAGAATTGTATGGCTGGGGTTTTAATTCAGGTTTCATATTCAAGAGACTTTTTATCCCAAACATCATTGTTACCATATGTGCTACCACATGTGCTCTGACCATTTTCCAAGGAGCACCATTACATCTGCACACACCAAGAGCTAGGAGAGAGGCCTGGAACAAACTTCTCACAGCCTCAGAAGGCACTAACCCTGCCCAGACCTTTATCTCACATTTCTAGCCTCTAGGGCTGTTTGAGAGTTAATTTCTATTAACTAACTAAATAAATAAATAAGTAAAACATACATAAATAAGTAAAGGTGAAAGATGTATCAATATAATTCTCTTGATGTGTGAGTGAATGTGGTGGTTTATATAGGGGTATATCAGTGAGAAATGCGGCATTACTGACTTATCTCCATGGTGAGGTGGGGTGTAGGGAAATATTAGAAGAGACACTTAAGATGTAGCTTCTTCTCTACAGTGAGTCCATATTCTCAATATTGTATTTCGTATTCTGTTATATTTTCATAATGTAAAATTATCATATTTTTACAGTAAAACCCATAAAATCTATTGAAAATGGATGTATGAAAGTAAAATGAGGAAATCTATCATTTGCCATTTCTATTTCTTTAAATTGATAAATATATTTGAAGAAAATTATTTCCTCCTTATTGAAAGAATTTTGTTATGAAATATTCAGAATTCTTTCTGCCTCAGTACCAATGTATGTTAGATTTGGACCATTCATAATTCTTTCTAACTCAAAAAAGTGTCTGATTTAATAAATATGTAAAGGACTCATTATTATTAATGAATGTGGAAGAAGAAAATAAATCACCATGCTTCTGCTTCATAAATAGTGTGAAACAGGTAAAAAGAGTGATGGGCTCCGAGAGGAGCAGACCAAGTACAGCACCACTAGCAACAACAGCCAGGGGGTGGGTCAGGGAGGGCCTGGCCACTATCTGCCAGGGGAAGTTCACTTTGTCAGAGTCCTGATGAGACCTGGACACCAAACCCAAGAGGGGAAGTCAGCAGTCAAAGCCATATAAGTGGCGTCTCACTGCTTTACTCACTATTGGTGAAAAGAGAAATCCTTCACCATTTCACACTCCACATTCATGGGGGTTGAGTATTGCCTTCATCTGACTTTCATGCTTTATGGACTTTGCAGATGGTGACTAAAGTCATCTGAGGGAAGTCAGCCCCAAGTGACCAGAGTATTCTTCCTGGGCTCTTCTCTCATAAACCAGTACTTTCTTCTTTTAGAGGAACTCCTCCTCCTCCTTTTAACAATTTTGCAAATTATATAAAAGAGCAACATTGAAATTTGTTTCACAAATTATCCAGAGCGGGGTACTTGGTCCCAAAGTGATTCAGGTATTTGTGGTGGTTGCACCCATCAGCCAACCAGTGAATGTTGCTTTTGTCTCTCTGCCTCAGGGGAGAAATCTCTCCAGAGCCCTTTCTGTACTGGATGCCCAGGTTGCTGGGCTCTGCTAGGCACTTCCTATGTTCTAAGCTGGTCTTGGTTCTGTGCTTCACTCTTCACTCAGAAAATCTAGGGGTAGGTTTGGTGGTAGAGTATCCACACAAAGACACACATTACACACACACACATGTATTCCTTTTTAAAATTTATTTATTGAAGTATAGTTCATTTACAATGTTGTAGTTCTACGTGTATAGCAAAGTGGTTCAATTATACATACCTATATATCCATTTTTTAAATGTATTTTAAAATACTGAGTACAGTTCCCTGTGCTCTCCAGTAAGTCTTTGTTGGTTATACATACATGTCTTACTGAATACTGCAAAGGTAATCTGAACACAAATTCTGTAGGTTGTAGAGATTCACTTTAATTTATCAATTTAAAATTAGAATTATATGAACAGCTTTTCATTTTTTTAAAAGAGGGAACCCTCTTACACTGTTGGTGGAAATTTAAACTGATACATGCAATTATGGAAAATAGTATGGGGATGTTTTACAAAATAGGACTAAATCTACTGCATGACACAGCAATCCTACTACTGGGCATATACCCTGAGAAAACCAAAATTCTAAAAGACGTATGTACCCCAGTGTTTTTGCAGCACTATTGACAATTGCCAGAACATAGAAGCAACCCAGATGTCCACCAACAGATGAATGGATAAAGAAGATGTGGTGCATATATACAATGGAATGTTATTCAGCCATAAGAAAAGAATGAATATCAGTCAGTTTTAGTGAGGTGAATGAAGCTAGAGCCTGTTGTACAGAGTGAAATAAGTCAGAAAGAGAAAAACAAATATCGTATATTAATGCATATATGTGGAATCTAGAAAAACAGGATTGATGAACCTATTTGCAGGGAAGGAATGGAAACACAGATGTAGAGCATGGATTTGTGGCGACAGTGAGGGAGGCAGAAAGTGAGATGAACGGAGAAAGTAGCATCAACATATATACAATATTATGTGTAAAATGGATCGCTGGTGAGAAACTGCTGTATAAAACAGGGAGCCCAGCCCTCTGTTCGGCTCTGTGATGACCTGGAGGGGGAGAACGGGGGAGGGAAGGGAAGCTTAAGAGGGAAGGGATATATGTATAATTATGGCTGACTCTCATTACTGTATGGCAGAAACCAACACAACATTGTAGAGCAATTTTCCTCTTAAAAAAAAAAAAAGAAAGAAAGAAACATTTATTCTTAGATTTTATATATTGACATAAATATAGAAAAATCTCATGGACTCCATGCCACCCAATTCTTACTCAGATTTGGGAATTGTTACAGCTACCTAGAAAATTGTTCAATCCTTAGGAAAAGGTTTATACCAAAAACATAGGGTGGGGACTGACTCTAATCTTAAATGCTTCCTTTATTGGCTTTTTATTCTATAGTAAAATCTCTACAATAAAAATGTACAATCACTGAAATAAAGAGAACATGGAATAGTTCTTCTGGATTTGATAATAAAATGCAGAAAGAATATTAAAAAAAAAAAAAACCCAGCTTTCCACTTAACTAAGGCAATTTGAATAATGGGATTGCAAGAGAAAAAGAAAGTGAAAAGAAAAATCAGAATTGCTAGTTAAAAACAAATGTTTTAAGGGGAATATCACTCATCAGTCTGCATTCCAGTCAATAGATTCATATTAGATGATCTGAAAGTAACCTAAGAAATGAATTTTTACGAGTTAAAAAAGTTCTGTGCTGTTCTTAGTCACTCAGTCATGTGCGACTCTTTGTGACCCCATGGACTGTAGCCCACCAGGGTCCTCTGTCTATGGGGATTCTCCAGGCAAAAATACTGGAGTGGGTTGCCATGCCCTCCTCCAGGGGGTCTTCCCAACCCAGGGACTGAACCCAGGTCTCCCGCATTGCAGGCAGATTATTTACCAACTAAGCCACCAGGGAAATCCTAAAAAAGCTCAGTATTCAGTCAGTTCAGTTCAGTTGCTCAGTCGTGTCCAACATGCAACCCCATGGACTGCAGCACACCAGGCTTCCCTGTCCATCACCAACTCCCGGAGTTTACTCAAACTCATGTCCATTGAGTCAGTGATGCCATCCAACCATCTTATCCTCTGTCATCTCCTTCTTCTCCCACCTTCAATCTTTCCCAGCATCAGGGTCTTTTCCAATGAATCAGTTCTTCGTATTAGGTGGCCAAAATATTGGAGTTTCAGCTTCAGCATCAGTCCTTCCAGTGAATATTAAAGACTGATTTCCTTTAGGATGAATTGGTTGGATCTCCTTGCAGTCCAAGAGACTCTCAAGGGTCTTCTCCAACACCACAGTTCAAAAGCATCAATTCTTCGGCGCTCAGCTTTCTTTATAGTCCAACTCTCACTTCCATACATGACTACTGGAAAAACCATAGCTTTGGCTAGACAGACTTTTGTTGGCAAAGTAATGTCTCTGCTTTTTAACATGCTGTCTAAGTTGGTCATAGCTTTTCTTCCAAGGAGCACTCATCTTTTAATTTCATGGCTACAGTCACCATCTGTAGTGATTTTGGAGCCCCAAATATAAAGTCTATCACTGTTTCCACTGTATGTATGACCATTACTACATAAAACTAAGTAAAATTTTATTAAATTAACTAACTTAATATATAGTTTGTACTTTTGAAACACCAAGCAATATTTTTGAAATGGCAAGTGAAAATAAATGTCATATATCATTCAATGATAATCAACTTCACAGCCCAAATAATATCAACTTTATAAATTTTTATTGAAGTTGAATATCTGTTGTAAATTTATATTTTTCAAGAATAACTAAGGGTGTTTTCTTTTATCCTTATGATTAACTGAGAGTTATATTAATCATATATGGATTATCAATTTTCAGTTTCATATAATAATATAAAGACTCTGTCTACAAATCTTATTAAAGGCAATAAAACCTAAAACTCTTCTTTTTTTTTTAATTTTATTTTATTTTTAAACTTTACAATATTGTATTAGTTTTGCCAAATATTGAAATGAATCCACCACAGGTATACCTGTGTTCCCCATCCTGAACCCTCCTCCCTCCTCCCTTCCCATACCCTCCCTCTGGGTCGTCCCAGTGCACCAGCCCCAAGCATCCAGTATCGTGCATCGAACCTGGACTGGCGACTCGTTTCATACATGATATTATACATGTTTCAATGCCATTCTCCCAAATCTCCCCACTCTCTCCCTCTCCCACAGAGTCCACTTTTTTGAATTCGAAGTAAAGTATCCTCCTCTGGTAGTAGATATCTGCAGGGGGAGAAGGGGGGAACAGAGGAAGAGATGGTTGGATGGCATCATCGACTCAATGGACATGAGTTTAAGCAAAATCCAGAAGAAAGTGAAGGACAGGGAAACCTGGCATGCTGCAGTCCATGGGGCTGCAAAGAGTCAGCCATGACTAAGCAACTGAACAACAGCATTTGTGTTGTACAAGCAAGTGATTTGTTTCAAGGCTGAGTACAAGCAGTCAACAGAGAAAGAGGGATGCAACATGCATAGTATTTGGGAAAATGGGTGGAACAAATTTTTTAAAGTTTACAGAAGGAAACAGGATGAAGAGAACTGTGGAAAATAGTAAGCATTATTGGGGATCATCCTCAAGAAAAGGAGCTACAAAAAATAAATATGTAATAGTTCTGAAGTTGGAAGAATGGTATTTGAGCAAACTTATGTTTAGATCTGTGTTCATCTTAGGAATTCTCCTGAGAGCCAGGAAAAGTGACCATGAATTAAAGGATATGAGGAAAATGAGATTGGAATTAAATGGAAAATGTGATAGGGAGTTCAAAGAAAGAGGTTGACATATTTGCTGAGCAGCAGCGTGGAGGGAGACAAATGATACTAGAAATTATAAATTAGAGGACCTAATTTGCTACAGTTTTTTTATATAGTTGGCTTTTTTTGTTTGTTTTACTTTGTTGTTGTTTTTTTTTCTTTACCAGAACCCTGAAGAGGGGTTCTCAGGTGGTGCTAGTGATGAAGAACCCACCTGCCAATGCAGGAGACATAAGAGACACAAGTTTGCTCCCTGGGTTGGGAAGATCCCCTGGAGTAAGGCATGGCAACCCACTCCAGTATTCTTATACGGACAGAGAAGCCTGGTGGGCTACGGTCCATAGGGTCACAAAGAGTCAGACACGACTAAAGCTACTTAGCGTAGCATAGCACATGGAGAGGAGAGCAACGAGGTCCACTCAGGACTGGGGACAGTGACATAGAAATGACTTGACATCAACATGAGTGATTCTCAGTTGAGACAAGGCTTGGCTGCCATGGTCCAAGCTGGCAAAGATCACAGTGAGTGTAAGAGCCTGGAAGAACAGAGAGACCTCCAAGGGGCCAGGGTACAAAGAGGTTGGAGGCTGATTAGTGGCAAAACACCAAGAGGAACAGGAAGTTTCAGTCCATAGGAGCCTCTGCAAGTGGTGATGAGATTAGGGTGATCCAGCCTCCAACTGAACCTAAGTGGAAATTGAGGCTATAGAATTGTAAAAAGGACGATGCTGTTTTAACTGACAGTACTCCTCCAAAGGATTTGACTTAGCTCTGTGGCTTAGACTTGGGTTTTGAAACTTTTTGTTAATCTTCTTGTTTATTTAATATGCTTCAAAGCTCACAGAAGACAGAAGTTCCTGTGATAATGTCCTTTGGTCGAGTGAAAGCTAGTGTGCTGTTCTGGTTTCATCCCACTTGCTAATCTAAGTCTTGAGACTGGGCTATAGGGGTTGGGCTTTCTCTCCTTGGGAAAGATTGACACAGAGTGTCAGGGGCTTGGCCTGCATGCAGAGAGCACAGAGAAAGACACAAACTTCTCCGTACAAGCTGCATTAATGTGATAGGGCCTCCATTTGTGACTGCAAAGGCCATCTTTTCAAAAGATTCTCTAATTGTTGATGATATCTGCCCTCCTGCTTTTCTCCAAACCAATTCTATATATGAATTATCTGTAAGAGTAACTGTGCCTACCACAACAGATACCAATCTTTCATATGAATCCTTCTGACACCTCACTCTGCTGACATTTGTGAGCAGAGTGTATGAGCAAGCTATTTTGGGAAGTGTTTTGCTGTTTGAATTCTAATCATTCTGTCATGTTAGTAAAGTTTGACAAGTCACATTTCAATAAAGAAAAATATTAACACGCGGTATTTATTATTAGGATGGCTACTGATATTAGGTGCCAGCAATGGCAGCCTAGTCATTTCAGGTGTCTGCTCCTGTGTGCTCCTCCAAGCTGAGGTAAGTCCATGACAGCTAATCGCAAAGGGCTCCTTCACGAATAGTCATAACTCCTACACTCCCTTATCCATTAATACATTTACATAAACAGTTTGGGGCTCCACTCCCTGCCCAAAGGTACAAAACAGCCCATCAGACAGTTTAACACTTAATCCTTCATTGATATTCAAAACTACTAAGAGCAGATCATGGAGTCCTGCCAGCCTCTGCAACACTGGCATTCAGTTTAGTTCTATCTATATAAAAAATTAAGCAGCCTTTTAAAAACTGCAACGTGGTGCTGTAGTGCCCTTCTGTAATGCCTTGTTTCCTTTTCCTAAGGAGGTTTCAAGCAAAATCCAATGGATGAGAAGTTTAACAAACCAAATGAATATATCATTTTAATGATCCCAGATATTAAAAGAGATCCTCCTTTTCTCCAAGGAAGCCCCTAAACACAGAGGAATGCTTTGCTATCTGTCTGTAGCTTGAATACCAAGGCTTTCCTTGAGTGAACTTGGGTTCATTAATAAAATAACTTTTTTTTTTTTTTTTCCCAGCAAATCATATTATGTGAGGAAGGAGTTTAACCATTTCGACTAGATTTTCAAATTCATTTTTGTAAAGGTCTGCAAAGTACTCTCTGGTGATTTTTCAAAAATATTTTTCAATGGTGATGTACTTATATTTTGTATATTTGAGTTTTCTCCCTATATTAATCAAGCTAGACAGTAACTTGTATATTTTTAAATATTTTCAAAATACAGAATTTTTCTCTTTTAATTAAGGCTGCTGTTTATATTCTCCATGTCATTAATTTTTGTTTTTTTTTTTTATCTCCTTCCTCATGTTTTCTTTGATTTATTCTATTGTCTTCAATTCTTTAAACTGGAAATTTATTATTTTAATTATTTAAAATCTAATGTTAAAAGTATTTTAGTGTTACTGATTTTCCCCTGATCATTGCTTTCTGGTATGTGCTGTTCTCATTTTAATTTTTAGAAAACTCTATAATTTCAGTTTGCATTTTTCCTTTTGTTTGAGGTTTTTTTTTTTTTAACTTATTTTAATTGGAGTCTAATTACTTTACAATATTGTATTGGTTTTGCCATTCATCAACATGAATCCGCCACAGGTGTACACGTGTTCCCCATCCTGAACCCCCCTCCCACCTCCCTCCCTGTACCATCCCTCTGGGTCATCCCAGTGCACCAGCTCTAAGCATCCTGTATCCTTCATTGAACTTGGACTGGCGATTCATTTCTTATATCATATTATACATGTTTCAATGCCATTCTCCCAAATCAGCCCAACCTCTCCCTCTCCCACAGAGTCCAAAAGACTGTTCTATACATCTGTGTCTTTGTTTAAGGTTTGTTCAACATAAGGGATACTAATTTCCAAGTGGAAGGACTTTTGTGTGTTCTATTGGTAATTTCTAATTTTATTGAAATCAGAATTTGCTGATGTTTTCCATATGACCTAATACACATTTGTTAAGTTTCATAGGCTTGTGAAAAATAAGAGCATGCTTTATTATCAGGGTGTAGAATTCTACATGTTTCAATAAGATCCACCACATTGAGGATGTGGTTTAGGCTCTATTCCTTCATGTTGTTTGCTCGCTTGATCTGTCTTGTACTGAGAGTGGTGTAATAGTCTTCTCTTAGCAGTGTTTCTATGCATTTCCCTCCTATTCCTAAAGTTTTTGCTTTATGATGATGTTTGTTATTTGATACATAATATTCATTAGTATTATAGTTTCCAAATGGTGGCTTTGGTATGAATTTATGTGCTTCTTTATTACATCCTGTGATTTTTAGCTTAAATGCTACATTGTCTGACATCAAGTTAACTGCTCTTAAGTTTTCTTTTGCTTTCCATAATTCTGTCCATTATTTTGTTTGTAGTCTTTTTGAATTACTTCTTTTAGTTGTGTCTCTTGCATAGAGCATGGAATTAAATCTTGTTTTAAATTTATTTATTTTTAAAATTTATTTATTTTAATTAGAGGCTAATTACTTTACAATATTGTAGTGGTTTTTGCCATACATTGACATGAATCAGCCATGGGTATACAAATTGAAAATGCTTTTCCTTCTAATGGTTAAGTTCATTCATATTTATTGACATATTTATATAAATCTCAACTTTGTTATAATATTTTATAATTTTTTTATTTTGTTGTAATTTCTATTGTTTTCTCCATCAAATGTAGTTAACTTTGTATTTCACTTCATTTCTTTTTAAGATTTTTATCAACATTATTTTCATTGTTTCTTCTTTTTTTTTATTATTTTCCGTTTGTTCTTAAATTTCTAATACACACTTTTTATAATACACACCAATAATTGTTTACATATTCATCTATTTCCATGTGTAGTGCTATCTTTAAATTTTATTCCGCCCTCTTTTGTTCTGTGAGGGAGGAGTTTTCCTCTGTTGATTTGTGCTGAATTTTATCTTATAATTATTTTGCAGTAATTCTATGGATTGGTTAATCTTTTCCTTGTTACTTCTATGACTTTGGGAAGTTTTACAAGATTCTTAGTTCAAAGGCTCCCCTATCTGTAAGTTTGGCCAAATTCAGATACTTTAGTGGATTATGTTTTGTTTTTGGCTGGAGCAATATTGTATGTCCTCAATTCCTTTGGTATTCTTTTGTTTTACAGAACTCTAAATGTTTCCCTTTCCCTCTCTTCCACTTTTTTTGCCAAGCCACACTTCTTCCTTTCTTTTAGCCTTTTTTTCCCCAAAAGAGTCTCTGAGCCTGAAGAATGTCTCTTCAAATAGTGTGTACTTTTAAGTCTCTTACCAGAGACCCATGTGTTGATCTACACAGATATATTTTTAATATTTCTGTACATAAAATGGACTTAGTCTTTTTGGCAGTGGTTTTAAATCGAACTTAGTCTTCATTGACAGCTAACTTCTTTATTTTTCACGGCTTTTCTTCGTCTGTTTTTGCTCATCAAAAAGCTTTGTTATAGTCATGGGTACAGTGAGTTAAAATACAAATTGAAGTGCATTAACATTTTAGAAATTTACTTGAGTAAAAATTTATTTGAATTGGGCAGCATGAACCAAAAGTGATTAGAACTTCTCTGTTGACAGGAGCTGGGGGAAAACTCTTTAGAGAAAAGGCAGAAGCAAAATCAGGAAATAATTGTTATTCTTTACTTGCTAAGTCTCTGAAACATCATGGACTGCCACAAGGCCAGGCTTCCCTGTTCTTCACTATCCCCAGAGTTTGCTCAAACTCTTGTCCATTGAGTCGGTGATGCCATCCAACCATTTCATCCCTTGTTACCTTCTTCTCCTCCTGCTTTCAATCTTTCCCAGCATCAGGATCTTTTCCAATGAGTTGGTTCTTTGTATCAGGTGGCCAAAGTACTGGAGCTTCAGCTTCATCATCAGTTCTTCCAATGAATGTTCAGGGTTGATTTCCCTTAGGATTGACTGGTTTGATCTCTTTGCAGTCCAGGGGATTCTTAAGAGTCTTCTCCAGTACCATAATTTCAAAGCATCAGTTCTTTGGTGCTCAACCTTCATTATGGTCCAACTCTCATATCCCTACATGACTACTGGAAAAACTATATAGCTTTGACTATACAGACTTTTGTTGGCAAAGTGATGTCTTTGTTTTTAATAAACTGTCATAGCTTTCCTTCCAAGAAGTAAGTGCCTTTTAATTTTGTGGCTGCAGTCACCATCTGCAGTGATTTTGGAGCCCAAGAAAATAAAATCTGTCACTGTTTCCACTCTTACACCTTTTATTTGTCATGAAGTGATGGGTCTGCAGCCATGATCTTAGTTTATCTGAATGTTGAGTTTTAAGCCAGCTTTTTTGCTCTCCTTTTTAACCCTCATCAAGAGGCTCTTTAGTTCCTCTTTGCTTTCTGCCATTAGAGTGTTATCATCTGCATATCTGGAAGTGAAAGTGAAAGTTGCTCAGTCATGATCAACTCTTTGCAACCCCATGGACTACACAGTCCATGGATTTCTCCAGGCCAGAATATAGGAGTGGGTAGCCGTGCCCTTCTCCAGGGGATCTTTCCAACCCGGGGACTGAACCCAGGTCTTCCACATTGCACGTGGATTCTTTACCAGCTGAGATACCAGGGAATCCCAAGAATACTGGCGTGGATAGCCTATCCCTTCTCCGGTGGATCTTCCTGACCCAGGAGTCGAACTGGAGTCTCCTGCATTGTAGGTGGATTCTTTACCAGCTGAGCTATCAGGGAAGCATATCTGAAGTTGTTGGTATTTCTTCTGGCAGTCTTAGAAATTACTGATTGTTAATGGTTGCTTGTCCTTAGGTTTTTCTTGTGTAACCTTAGGATATTTACAAGCTTGAATTTTGGTTTGTTGATGCAAACACCCTAGGCATTAGAGTCATGTCAGGCAAATGACTTACTAAAAAAAATTATTTTAATAATTTCTCCTTTTTCATACATGATAGATTGACCAAAATTTGATATTAACACCACTTTTAGTGATCATCAGATTTAAATTGTTCCTGTCTCATCATGAAGCTCATAGGTTTTGATGTCAGATCTGAGGAAGAATTGCTTTTGCTTTTTATCCCATTGTTCATCTTGCTTTTGTTTCTCTAAGCACAGTGAAACCATCTGGTGTGTTGCAAATGGCTGCAAATACACAATTAAGGTCTTTGAGAGAACACAGCACACCAGGGAGACTACAATGATGACTATCAAGAGGAGAATACCAAGAGAATAAAGTATATACTGCTTGGCCAGAATCTTCATGAGCCAAACCAGTCCTTATAAAATAAATCAAAGAATGTGCCTGATAGAGTATCAACCTGTTTAGCCAAATAGCATGTTTGCTTCTCTGGTGCATCAGATGGTAAAGTATCTGCCTGCAATGCCAGATACCCAGGGTCAATCCCTGGGTCAGGAAGATCCCCTAGGGAAGGGAGTGACTACCCACTCCAGTATTCTTTCCTGGAGAATTCCATGGACACAGGAGCCTTCCAAGCTACAGTCCATGGGGTCGCAAAGAGTCAACAAGACTGATTGACTAACACTTTCACTTTCAGAGGCTTTACCAAGATACAGTAGGAGGTATTTGCTATGGCACAGACTCCTTCTTATTCAGCCAACATGTAATCTAAAGGAATTCTGTCATCTAAAACCACATTATTATCTAAAATAATGCCTGTTTTTAAAAAAACACACCAGGCTTCTCTGGTGGCTCAGTTGGTAAAGAGTCTGCCTGCAATGCTGGAGAATTGGGTTCAGTCCGTGGATCAGGATAAATGGCAACTCCAGTATTCTTGCCTGGAGAATTCCATGGACACAGGAGTCTTCCAGGCTACAGTCCATGGGGTCGCAAAGAGTCAACAAGACTGATTGACTAACACTTTCACTTTCAGAGGCTTTACCAAGATACAGTAGGAGGTATTTGCTATGGCACAGACTCCTTCTTATTCAGCCAACAAGTAATCTAAAGGAATTCTGTCATCTAAAACCACATTATTATATAAAATAATGCCTGTTTTTAAAAAAACACACCAGGCTTCTCTGGTGGCTCAGTTGGTAAAGAGTCTGCCTGCAATGCTGGAGAATTGGGTTCAGTCCGTGGATCAGGATAAATGGCAACTCCAGTATTCTTGCCTGGAGAATTCCATGGACAGAGGAGCCTTGTGGGCTACAGTCCATGGGGTCACAAAGAGTCTGACATGACTGAGTGACTAACACTTCACTTTTTAAAAAAAATTTTATTTTATTTTTTAACTTTACAATATTGCATTGGTTTTGCCATATATCAAAATGAATCTGCCACAGGTATACATGTGTTCCCCATCCTGAACCCTCCTCCCTCCCCATACCATCCCTCTGGGTCATCCCAGTGCACCAGCCCCGAGCATCCAGTATCGTGCATCAAACCTGGACTGGCGACTCGTTTCATATATGATATTATACACATTTCAGTGCCATTCTCCCAAATCATCCCACCATCTCCCTCTCCCACAGAGTCCAAAAGACTGTTCTATACATCAGTGTCTCTTTTGCTGTCTTGTATACAGGGTTATTGTTACCATCTTTCTAAATTCCATATATATGCATTAGTATACTGTATTGCTGTTTTTCTTGCTGGCTTACTTCACTGTGTATAATAGGCTCCAGTTTCATCCTCCTCATTAGAACTGATTCAAATGTATTCTTTTTAATGGCTGAGTAATACTCCATTGTGTATATGCACCACAGCTTTCTTATCCATTCATCTGCTGATGGACATCTAGGTTGCTTCCATGTCCTTGCTATTATAAACAGTGCTGTGATGAACATTGGGGTACACGTGTCTCTTTCAATTCTGGTTTCCTCAGTGTGTGTGCCCAGCAGTGTGATTGCTGGATCATAAGGCAGTTTTATTTCCAGTTTTTTAAAGACTCTCCACACTGTTCTCCATAATGGCTGTACTAGTTTGCATTCCCACCAACAGTAACACTTCACTTTTAAAACCATAATAGCAAGAGAGCCTAGGCCTTTTGCTGTGCAACTGTTACCTTTATCAGTAGACTCAGCAGTGGTTGCCAGCATTAAGAAGAACTTTCTATTTGTTTGTACTAACTCCAAATCAAGGGGAAAGGGCCTATCAAATGACATTCATCTAGGGGGTTAACATCTGCTGGTAAAATTGTTTTGGTTGACTGTATAAATTCATAAATTCAAAGAAGTGGACCAATGTTGAGTTTCTGAAGTATTAGGAAGGGATATATATATATATATATATATATATATATATATGCAATAGATCTTGTTTTTTATTCCCAGGGCAGACTTAAATTGAGGCAAGGAATAGGGATATATGGATTTAGTGTTTTAATTTATAAAAGAGATGTGTGGAAAAATTTAGGCATACAGTGGCATTGAGATTCCAGTGAGATTACTTAGAGTCATGCCACCAATACTTTTTCATAATTTGGATCATTTTATCTGGGCCATGATTAGTCCCAGAATGTAAAGCTTTGAGTAATGACATTTTTAAGGACTCAAGAAAAACCAGGCTGCTCTCCAGGCCCTCAGTGAGACCGCATTTAATATTCAATTTGCAACCCTGTTGGTATCAGCATTATTGTTCTAGCTCAGAAGTCTGGTTTTGTCTTTTATATAAATTATCATAAGTAATTTGGTTAGAATCAATCTTATGGAGTTTATTCAAGTTGTGTATTGGAACAGCTCTACTGCTGGCTGATTTAGCATGGAAGTCTGCTAGAGCATTTCCCTGATATTCATGTTCTGTTTTTCCAGGATGAACTTCAATTTCAATCATTTTAATTTGGTTAGGCAATAGAAAGGCAAAAGGCAATTCCTTTACTTGGGTCCTGCTAGAAGTGAAGATCCCTGTCTGTTTCCATAACATACCAAAGTCATGGAACACCCTAAAGGTATATTTTCTATGGGTGTAAATGTTTACTGATTTTCTTTTGGATAGATGACAAGCCCAAGGGTGAACATGTAATTCTACTGGTTAAGCATATTAAAACTGGGGAAAGATTTCTTTTACTAATCTTTCTTATTGAGTTGTTACAACATATTCTGCTTGATATTTCCCTTCTTCATTCTTAGCATAAGATTCATGGGCAAAGAGTATCAAATCTTGGTTTTCTAAAGGTGTGTCTTGTTAGTCTATGTCAGAGGTCAAGAACCTTGATACCACATCTGTAGGGTTACTGTGATGGGTAGTACCACCAGACAAGGGTAGAAGGGTTAGTAGGGTTGAGAAAGTTGCAGGACTCAAGATAGGGGTTAAAAAATGAAAGCAGAAAGAGCTCGTATAATTCAACTTGCTGAAAAATGTTGAGTTTGTTGTAAGTTTAGTAGATTCTCAATGACATGAGGTACTTGTAAGTATAAGTCACATCCTAAAAATTCAGCTGAAGCTTCCACTAATTTAGCTGCTGTAGCTACTGCTTTCAAACAGCTTGAATATGTTTGGGCTACAGGATCTAATTGAAAGTAAGCTACAGGTCTGTTTTCCTCCATAATCTTGTGTTATAATTCCTAGAGGCTAGTTTTCATGCTTGTGGATAAATAAGGTAAAAGGTTTTGTATTATTTGGGAACCCTAGGGCCAAAGTGTTTGGTAGGGCTAGACTAAAGACTTGCTTATGAGTTTGTTCCCATGGTAAAGGCTCTGGAACTGAGTTTAGTATCAACTCATGCAGGGGGGTGAAAATCAGATAAAAATTTGGAACCCAACATCTATAATATCCTTGGGTTTTTTAGTTAGAAATTTTCTTAGTTAGTTATAGGTCTAGGGAAGTATTAGATAGGCTTTATTCTTTCATATGAGAAGGGAATGACTTTTATAGTCAAATTATGTCTTAGGTAGTGGACCTTATCTTTTGAGAATTGAAGATTTTCCTTGGAGGCCTTATGGCCTTTACAAGCTAATTGCTATAATAAATAAACTGAATCTATTTCTGAGTCCTCTCTTGTAGGGGAACATAGCGATAAGTCATCAACATATTGAATGAACATATAGTTCTTAGGGAACTATAAAATTGCCAAGTCTTGATATAAAGCCTATGGAAAATAGGATGGGGTTTCAATGAATGCTTGTATTATTACAGCCTATGTATATTGTTAGTTTTATTGATTCTCTTTGTCAACTGGGATGCTAAAGAAAGCAAATCTTAATAAAGAAAGCAGAGTGAACCATTTTGAGTCTGTAGTTACATTAGATAAATATGTATTGGGGTTTGGAAACTTGGCATCATGACTTTACTAACTGCAGGCAAACGTTCAGTCTTGTCAATTTGGTTTTTTAATGGTGAGGTCAGGGTGTTACAGGGACTAGTGTGTGGAATTATAAGTCCTTGCTTAATTAAGTCTTCTACAATTGGTGAGAGCCCGCAGATAAATTCTGGTTTTAGTGGATGTTGAAGAAATTTAGGCAAGAGCTTGTAATGATCTGTTTGGATTTTTATGCATTCCACACTCTTAATTTTGCCTATGTGGGTTGAGGAAGAAGCTCACAGGCATTTGGGTACTTTAGAGAGATTGAGAATATCATATTTCAGAGCCTCAGTTGCATCAATTTCTGCTTCCAGAGAGCAAAGCAGCTCAGGAGAGTCAGGAAATTTGGAGATTATTTCTTCTTCTGAGTTAAATCTTATATGACTCCTTATTTAGAAAGCAAATCTTGAGTAAGTCAGACAGAGAAAAACAAATATCATATGATATCATTTATATGTGGAATCTAAAAAAATGATAAAGTAAACTTATCTATAAAACAGATTCATACTTAGAAAACAAACTTGTGGTTACCAAAAGGGAAAGGTAGGGGGTCGGGATAAATTAGGAGGTTGGGATTAACATACATATACTATGATATATAAAAGAGGTAATTAACAAGGGCCTTCTGTGTAGCATGGGGAACTACACTCAATAATTTATAATAATTTATGTGTGAAAAATCTGAAAACATATATATATGTGTAACTTAATCACTTTGATGTACACCTGAAACTAACACAACACTGTAAATCAACTGTACTCAAATATAAAATTAAAAAAAAATTTTTTTAACAGAAAAGAAAGCAAATCTCATCCTAACCATTTACTGGGGCAGTGTCATGCATAAGGAACTCCCCAGTGTCATCTGGACTAGTTTAGGCACAGGAATCATTTTAATTTTGTTATAAACCCCCACTGTGAAAATATTCCCTTTACTACAGGTATTTTCTAATTAAAAAATATTTTATATTGGAGCATAGCCAATTAACAATGCTGTGATAGTTTCTGATGAACAGGGAAGGGACTCAGGCATACATATACATGTATCCATTCTCCCTCAAACTCCCCTCCCCTCCAGGCTGCCACAAAACATTGAGCCATACACTAGGTTCTTATTGATTATCCACTTTATCTTTTTATTGACAGATAATTGCTTTACAATGTTGTGGTGGTCTCTGCTATACATCAATGTGTATCAGTCATCATATATATATATATGTATATGTGTGTGTGTGTGTGTGTGTGTGTGTGTGTATATATATGTACTTCCTCCTTCTTGAGCCTCCCTCCCCATTCCATCCTTCTAGGTCTTCACAGAGCTTTTCTATTTTATGAAAGTGGAGTTTAAGGCAGATGAAGTGGCTCTGGTATCCACCAGTACCATATAGGACTCTCCATTAATTTTATCTTAGTTTCCCCCTTTCTCATTTAGAAGAATCATGGGAAGCAGTTTACTGAGTGCTGCTCAGAGCCCCATCTAGGTTTATTAGTATTTCAGCAATCAAAGTTGTTAAGATTTCCCCTGATGGAAAAACAGTCTGAATTAACAGGTGAAAGTGAAAGTCACCCAGTCATGTATGACTCTGCGACCCCTATAGATTGGAGCCCATCAGGCTTCTCTGTCCATGGAATTCTCCAGGCAAGAATACTGGAGTGGGTAGCCATTCCCTTCTCCAGGGATCTTCCCAACCCAGGGATGGAACCCAGGTCTCCTGCATTGCAGGCTGATTCTTTATAGTCTGAGCCACCAGGAAAGCCTGGATTAATAGGTGAAGGTTTACCAAAGGGTGGGTTCAGCAGAGGGTGCTGCTTTTTCTAGGGCCTTGGTTGTTTATCATCAAGGCACGCACTTGGGGCACTGTATTCCTGAGTGGAGGACCTCTAGGTCCTGGCTGGAAATGTGTACATGAAGTTCCTTTCAACTCTTGGAGCTGTTGTAACTTCAGGGCCATAAATGTACTGGCTTTTTAAATTTTATTTTGTTCCAGGGTTTTTACAAACTCAGTTAAGGCTGTTAATTTACTAAGAAGGGTAGTTTCCTCAAGAGGGAGGGGACATATGTATACCTGTGGCTGATTCATGCGAATGTATGGTAAAAACCAACAGAATATTGTAAAGTAATTATCTTTCAATTTAAAATAAATTTTAAAAATAAATATAGAAAAAAAAAGAAGGGAATCTTCCCAGCCTGGCTTGTATCTCTTTTTTAGACTACTTAGTTAATGCTGGAACCTGCTAATGAATAAGAAAATTGGGATATAAGTGTGTCTGCATTTATTAAAGAACAGCCAGAATGTTTCACAAAAAGAACTTCCAATTTTGTCTTACAGTCTGAGACTGGTTCATCCTTTTTTGTTCACAAGGTTGAATGATAGACTAGTCAATGTTTGGAGGAAATACCTTACCAACACTTCCAAGGAGGTCCTGGGCTGTTTTTGTGCACATTTTGGGCTCACCCTGGCAGACTCATTAGTATTTTGCTCTTCTATATCACCCTTGGAATCTTTCCATTTGGCTTTAGCCATCCATTTTCAGGTGTTGCCAGGCCCTAACATCACATGAATTAATTGGGAAGAATCTAGGAGCCCCAGATTAAAAGTGTCAATTGAAATTCTAAATTCTTCATAAAATTTTAGGGAGTCTCTTCAGGGTTGGCAAAATCTTTGACGGTGGGCCTCCATTTGGCTTCTAACCAGGAAAAAAGAGAGTTACATTTGATATTCCAGGCTCAGTGGAAGGCTTCTCTTTAAAAGGCATTTGTTTATTGTATATTAATCCATATATGTGGAATCTATAAAAATGGCCCAGATGAACCTGTTTCTGGGGAAGAAACAGAGACACAGATGTACAGAATAGATACGTGGACACAGCATGGGAAGGGGAGGGTGGGACAAATTGAGAGAGCAGGACTGACATACATACACTGTTGTGTGTAAAATGGATAGCTAGTGAGAACCTGCTATAAAGCACAGAAATCTTGGCTCCATACTCTGTGATTACGGGGAAGGGGGGGAGAGGGGGAGCAGGGAGTTGGTGGGAGGGAGGCTCAAGAAGGAGGGGATATATGTATACATATAGCTGATTCACTTCATTGTACCACAGAAACTAACACAACATTGTAAAGCAACTATGTCCCAATTAAAAAAAAACAGTGTGTGCATGAGGGGGAGGCATTTGTTTAACCTTTGTCTCATCATTATAGTGAAAAGGCAGTTGCGTAAGGGAATTAGTAGGTTCAGGGTATTTGAGAAGAGGATGATAAAGGGAAGGAGCAGTTGGAGCAGTCAGAAGTCAAGTTAGTGTATGTTTCCTTACAGATTCACAGTCAACTTGTTGCTTAAGCTTTTCATTTACCTTTTGTAAAGACTCTTTAAAAGAGGGAATTTTCATTTATTTAGGATCTTAGAAGCTTCTGCATTCCAATTAAAGATGCATCTCATTGTTGGGGGAAATTTGGGACCAGTTATTCTCTAGAATACCTCATAAACGGTTAAACTTATCTAGGTTGGTAGTTTCCCTCTTTGGTTGCTGTTCAGTTCAGTTCAATCACTCAGTCCTGTCCAACTCTTTGCGACTGCATGAATTGCAGCAGGCCAGGCCTCCCTGTCCATCGCCAACTCCCAGAGTTTACCCAAACTCATGTCCATCACGTCGGTGATACCATCCTACCATCTCATCCTCTGTCATCCCCTTCTCTGCTTTCCCTCAATCTTTCCCATCATCAGGGTCTTTTCAAATGAGTCAGCTCTTCGCATGAGGTGGCCAGAGTATTGACGTTTCACCTTCAACACCAGTCCTTCCAATGAACACTCAGGACTGATCTCCTTTAGGATGGACTGGTTTGGACCTCCTTGCAGTCCAAGGGACTCTCAAGAGTCTTCTCCAACACCACAGTTCAAAAGCATCAATTCTTTGGTGCTCAGCTTTCTTTATAGTCCAACTCTCACATCCATAGATGACTACTGGAAAAACCATAGCTTTAACTAGATGGACTTTTGTTGGCAAAGTAATGTCTCTGCTTTTTAATATGCTGTTTGTCATAACTTTCCTTCCAAGGAGTAAGCATCTCTTAATTTCATGGCTGCAGTCACCATCTGTAGTGATTTTGGGGCCCAAAAAAATAAAGTCTGACACTGTTTCCCTATCTATTTCCCATGAAGTGATGGGACCAGATGCCATGATCTTAGTTTTCTGAATGTTGAGCTTTAAGCCAACTTTTTCACTCTCCTCTTTCACTTTCATCAAGAGGCTTTTTAGTTCCTCTTCACTTTCTGGCGTAAGGGTGGTGTCATCTGCATATCTGAGGTTATTGATATTTCTCCTGGCAATCTTGATTCCAGCTTGTGCTTCATCCAGCCCAGCATTTCTCATGATGTACTCTGCATATAAGTTAAATAAGCAGGATAGTTCAAGATTATCTTTGGTAAGGTTAATCCACTGATTCAGAAAAATACAAGTTGTTTATCCTTATGATTAGCCAGGGGTTTGGATGAAAGAGTCCCAGATTGTGTGGACTCAGAAGAGCTTATTTTTCTTTTATTTTCATTTTTCCTTCTTGCCTGAGGCCTTGCACTGGACCCAGTCCAACTTAAGTCAGACACAGTCCAGTTTCTAATACAGACCCAATCTTACCAGAAATGAGTCAGTTTTTATTCATTTAAGTCAGCTGACTCTGAACTCAGACTAGAGAAAGAAATGCTCAAATTAATTTGGAGCTCTTTCAAACGGAAAAACTGTGGAGCTCAGATCGCAGAGGGACTTACAACAGCCTCCAGAAGCAGCAAGAATGTCGTGAGCTCAGGAGGGTCGGTGTATGGTTACAGTGTATGGTCATTTGCATAGTTACTTAATGCTCCTGGAGGCTATTGATAGGAGTCTTGTTTGGGTCCTACTTCTGACATCAGAACTGTTAAAGGATAAACCGCGACATGCTAAAATTTTAGGAATTTGAGAAAATGATGTTTTGAATGAGGTAGCACCAACCCAGAAGTGATTAGAAGCATTCTGTCTAAGGAAACTGAGGGAAAACTTATAGAAAAGAAGCAGAAGCAGAATAAGAAAATTATTGATTCACTATAGCTTAATAGAGCCATAAACAGTATTTATTTTAAAACGTTAGACATAATAGATTAATAAAATATACAATGAAATTATTTAAAGTCTTCAGTTAAACCCTGAGAGAATAGAAAAAGAGCAGGGGGGAAAAAATAACCAAAGATCAAATGGAACAAATAGAAAATATTTAACAAGGTTAAGTGTTTTATTCATAGTATATCAATTACCACTCTGTTCATGGGGAATTTGAAGGCTAGATTTACAATACTGAGAATATCAGATTGTATAAAATCTACTATATGCCACCTTCAAGAGCTACTTTGACTATAACAACATAGGTTAACTAAATCGATGGCAAAAATGTACAGTGCAAACACAAACCAAAGAAAACTGGAATGGCTACGTTAATTTCAGACAAAATATATTTCAGAACAAGGAATATTATCAGAGATAAAGAGGGACATTGTATAATCCTAAAGGAGTCAATTCTCTAGAAAATAAAAGCTCTAAATGTATATATTCCTTGTAAAAGAGCTTAAAAAACAAGAGCCCTACACTGACAAATCTAAAAGGGAAAATAAGGAAATCTACAGTTATATTTGGAGATTCCAACATTCCTCTGTTAGTAATTCATATAACAAAGAGCCAAAAATCAGTAAGGATATAGATGACCTAAACCATATTGTCAAGTAACCTTGGCTGCCCTGTAAATAAATCCTTTCTCTGCTACAAACCTCTGAGTCTCAGTGTTTAACTTGCAGCATGTAACCTGACTCAGTAACAGATTCCACCAAACATTTGAAGTACAAATAATACTGATTCTACAAAATCTCTTCCAGAAAATAAAAAAGCAGTAAACTATTTTTAAAAAATTTATGAAACCAGAATTACCCTAGTACCAAAGACAAGAACAGAAACCTACAGATCATTTATAAACATAGAGGCAAAAATCCTCAACAAAATAAATGCAAATTCAGCAAAATATAAAAAAGGATAAGGACATCATGATCAAGTGGAATTCATCTCAGGAATTTAAGAATAGTTCTACATTTGAAAAACAGTCAATATAACTTATCATATAAAGGGATTAAATCAGAAAAAGAAAATATGATCAGTTCACTAGATACAGAAAACTATTCAGCAATTTTCAACATCCATTTATGATTTTTAAAAAACAAAACTCTCAGCAAACCCAGCCTTAAAAAGGGCATCTTAGTCTAATAAAAATTGTCTGTGAAAAAACCTCCAGCTATTATCATACTTAATGGTGAGGGATTGAATGCTTTCCCCTACAGTCAAGAACAAGAAAGAATGTTCATTCTCATTGCTTTGATTTAATGTCATTGCTGGACCCAGTGTCCACACCATTCCCAGTGCTCATGTGAGACCTAATCTCCAGCCTCAGTCTCGTATGACATCACAACTGGTTCTTGGGATTCTCTAGAGAGATGTCTCTTAGGAGCATTGACCAAATATATGCAGAGGATCCCATCATGAAAGTCATTGTAGAAAAGCTGCCCCATCCCATGCTGTCCTGGGTGGGGAAAAGGATCTTTCAAGAATCTTTTCTCATGGCAGGAATATCTCCCTGCTATCTCTAGGGCTGCCTGTGATCTCAATTGGAACCTCAGGTATGATGCATATTCAGGTTCTATTCTAGAAAAAAAAAAAAGACCTGGAAGAAGGTCTAACTTGCAGGATGATTCTAGGGTGACTGAAGAACTTAACAACAGAATAACCATATTAAAAACTTGCATAAACCACAGAAAAACTCAATAAAACTTCCAACACTCCATCAATGTGTCCTATGTTTTCCCTGTTGAACCAAACATTCAGTTCAGTTCAGCTGTTCAGTCATGTCCGACTCTGAGACCCCATGAATCGCAGCACGCCAGGCCTCCCTTGTCCATCGCCAACTCCCGGAGTTCACTCAGACTCACGTCCATCGAGTCAGTGATGCCATCCAGCCATCTCATTCTCTGTCGTCCCCTTCTCCTCCTGCCCCCAATCCCTCCCAGCATCAGGGTCATTTCCAATGAGCCTCATCTTATTACTGAATCTGGAATAAACAGTGATCTGATGAAAACCTAGATCATAGGCAAGGGTGGAGATGTGACTTTCTGTCAATACTGCAGTTTAGAACTGATGCATGAAAAGCATGATGCTTGTCTATAATTTTACCTACTCATGAAGGAATCCATGCTTTGGGTAAAACATGGTCCAAACCACAGGTGCTTTGATCTTCAGGCTTTTTAATTATCCACAACACATAATACTTTTGTTGAATGCAAGATGTTTAAAAGGTTGGTTATTTAACTATGTAACTACAGGAAGATATATTGTCACTCAATATGCTTTTTTCTCTTTTTTACAAGAATAACTATCCAACCAAAATGAGCTATCGGCCAGAGCAAGACAGTACAATGGACCACACTCTTGAGGAATGTTGAGGGGAAGCTCCTGTGATAAAGTAACCCTCACTAAAGACCTCTGACATTGATCCTTGATCTCCACCCGTCACCATTTTGAGATGGGGAAGTAAGATGAGGCCAGGAATTCACCTGTTCTTCAACCAGGGTGACGCTGTACTACCTGCTTTATTCGTCTACATCCTGGAAGAATTTTATTCAGATTTATGTGCCCTGCAAAAAAGTTTAACCTTACTGAATGAGGTGTAAGTTCTAATTTTGAAGTCTATGATACCATGTTAAATGAGTATAATCTCTCAAAATAGTATAATTGATGTTAAATTAAAAAGCATACTTCTAGCTAATTCTCTCAAACTTAGATATTTAGAAGAGTTTGCAGTTTTTCTTAATTATCCTACAATTACATTTTGATTTTTTTTTAAAAGTTTCCCATATAGAATGCTATAGGACTTCCCTGGTAGCTTAATGTTAAAGAATCCACTTGCCAGTGAAGGAGACATGGGTTTGGTCTGTGGGTCAAGAAGATCTTCTGGAGAAGGGAATGGCTAACCACTCCCATATTCCTGTCTGGAAAATTCTATGGATAGAGGAGTCTGGCAAGCTACGATCCATGAGAGCCCCAATCAGACATGACTTTGTGACTGAACAACAACACAGAATGCTATATTAGCATTAAGTAAAGAAACGGCAATAATGCAAATTCAGTGAAGCTTTTAAAATTTAATATTTTAAAGATTGAGGCATGGTTGATTTATGGTGTTATATTAGTTTCAGGTGTACAACATAGTGATTCAAATTTTTTACAGATTATACTTCATTTAAAGGTATTATATTGGGGACTGCCTTGGCGATTCAGTGGTTAAGACTTTATCTTCCAACGCAAGGGGTGTAGATTTGATCCCTGGTCAAGGAGCTAAGATTCCATATGTTTCATGTCCAAAAAAAGAAAAAAAAAAAAGAACCAGAAGCAATATTGTAAGAAATTCAATAAAGACTTTTAAAATGATCTACATCAAAAAAATCTTAAATGAAGTTATTATAAAATATTGCCTATATTTCCTGTATGGTACAATATATCTTTGTAGCTTATTTATTTTATAGTACAGTTTTGATATCAGAAACTAAGAATTTAGGGGCACCTTATAGGTGTGAACAGATCATCAACATACTATTTATACACACATGCATACATTTTCCCTTTCACAATTAAAATAAAACTGAACCTTGCCCCTCAAAAGTCACTTTAAAATAAAACACTATTATTTAATACCTGATTTAACATATTTTGTCTCTTAGTAGCCCCATAAAATCATTTACAATCCAATAAAAATATAGATACTGCATGTTAGTATTTATGCAATTTTCCAAAAGGATGCAATTTTATGTGAAGATGTCTGAACAGTTTGGCAAAATACTCATACTTAATGTGGTCACCGCCGCTGGCGCCAAGTCGCTTCAGTCGTGTCCGACTCTGTGCGACCCCACGGACTGCAGCCCACCAGGCTTCTCTGTCCATGGGATTCTCCAGGCAAGAACACTGGAGTGGGTTACTTAATGTGGTAGGAAGACCCAATGACTGTTCAATAGTGCAACCCATGATCAGAGAAAACAGATGGCCATGGGACACTAAGGGAATTCCTGGGGTCTCCCACTTGCAGTTCTATTTAGAATGAGAGTTAAAATAATTCAGACTTTTCTGAAATTCAGAAGGTTGTGATACTTTCTGAAAATCTCATTAGATTTTAGTGATATGTAACATTCCCAGAGTGGATGAGCAATATTTTATTTCTACATGGATCAACACCAAGGGAAAAGTTAAGAGACTGAAGAAGTTAGCCATATGGGAGTTATTTCCAGTATCCCTGAATTAATTGGTTCTACACTTGTACACCAGACATTCAACTATCACTGTTGGGGACACAAACAAGATACAAGTCCCCAGGCATGGCCTATGAAGGCTATATAAGCCCATAAAAGGCATCATGGAACCAATGGGTTAAACTGTCAAGGAGAGAACAGAGGCCTCCTCCCAAGGATGGGAATTTATAAAGTGTCTGTCTCAAAAGATCTGAAATCGCTTTCTGTTTATTGTCTCATTAATCTCCCAACATCCTTGTGACATGTGAGGACCAATTACCAGCTAAGTACTAGATCTGTAAAGTTGAGTGGCAAGGTGTGAACACTGGGTCCCTCACATTGACTTCCTGGGAGGACTATTTAGTTAGAGGAGTGACGGGTCCTCCCTGAAAAGTGCTCCATTCTAACTGCTATTCATTTAGTCCTCTGCTTAGCCCCACATCTCCTATTGCTTCTTTTCCTTGGAAAATATCGTTTAACTATGTCATCTGCAGCTCAAAAACAACTAGACTGCAAAGGTCTCATGGCTCTGGTTTTTGTAATAAGGACTTGTCTGGGGCTTCCCAGGTGCTGTAATGGTAAAGAATCTAACTGCAACACAGGAGACACGATATGTGGGTTTGATCCCTGGATTGGGAAGATCCCCTAGAGGAGGAAATGGCAACCCATTCCAGTATACTTGCCTATAAAATCCCATGGACAGAAGACCCTGGTAAGCTTATAGTCCATGGGATCACAAAGAGTCAGACACGACTGAGCAGCTGGGTATTTATGCACAAATGACTGTCTAGGTTTAGACTTAAAAGGTATCAGAAGTTTGTTCCCAGTAAGGGAAAGGAAATAAGAAATTTAGATTGCTTAATGTCTCCAAGAAATCATGCATTGGCTAAATCTCCATACAAAAGCAGAGCAAAATGTCAAATAACTGATTGCTGAATTTGAGCCACCGGGACAACCTAACCAACCAGAGTAACTGCATCCAGAGAAACTGTCCCCAGTGTATCCCCATCACCTGAGGTCATGTGTAGACTGCCAACTACGGTACATCATGCAGCTTATTTCACTTAATGTAGTTATTTACTGCTTTTACTTAGGAATAATGTCTCTTGATGTCTGTGAGTAATTTTAAAGTAATTTTCATTGGAGGGGAATTGTCTCTCCCTGGTGCCAGCTTGCTATGTGAATCGGGCCAGCATACACATTTTAAAAATTTGATCATCTTAACAAAAATGATGTAAGCAATTAAAAAAAATCTCAGAAAACTACAAATACTTATATTATTGGAGAATCATTTATTAAAGGTTTTGACATAATTTTGAATTATATTAGGTTTGGTTTAGAAGCATTATACTGATGAGAAGAGATACCTATGTCTATTAATTAATCATGTTTAACATTTTCTCCATGCATTACCAAGTTGGAAAGCATTGCATTTTCCCACTAAAAATGCTTTGAATATATTACTTTTTTTTTTTTTTTTTAGCTTAGCTCTTGCCTACAAGATAAAATGCTGTTTAGAGTGCAATTAACTTTGGCTCTTGTAAGGAAGGATGGTAGGTGGACATGAAATCTTCCAGAAGTCTATGCATCATTGTCAGGGATTCTGACAGTGTCACATTACCCACAAGCTTCTGTGTATCAGATTTATAACAGCCACCATCACCCCAGAGGCCAGAGCAAGGTGAGTGGATGTGGGCCTGGGTCTCTCTTGGCTGCAAACATGAGGTAAAGCCTTTATCCAGGAGGTACTGAAGTTGGAAGAAGTTTTACAATAAGAGTTCATGGCCCTTCTAGGATGAGCACAAAATCTAAAGTGTGTGTATGTGTGTAGTGCTGGGGCCTGCAGAGCCAAATTAGGAGGCAGAGAGAAGCAGGTATGGGGCATGGCAAATGCTGTGATGTTGAACCTGCTGTGTCTTAAAGTGCTTCAGGCCTCTGCCTGCTGAGATCCAAAGAGTAATATCCTCATTTGTGCAGCTCTCTGCTCTATAAAATCACAGACTCTGAATAATTGGGAGGCATTAAAAAGCCACAGACTATTTCTAAAGAAGTTCAGCTTTATTATTTGTGAGAAAATGCAGTAATGAAGGAGCAGGTGACCAATTACTGGAGGAAAGGTCCTTAGGAGACCAGCCTTCATTACCCAACAGGAAAGATTTTTCTTTGCTCTATCAACCGCTTGTATACAAATACAAGATTCTCAAGAATTTAAGGGTCTTGCAAAATTGTATGTCTTTGTCATTAAAATATTCCATCTCCTCATGTCTCTTATCGAGACTAGATTTTTACCAACCCCCAAATTCCTTTTTTATTCATTGAAAGGTTAATTTTAGCCAACTTTCTTGTAAATTCTTAGAGCATAATTGCTTGTTTGTTGTTTAGTTTTGTCTTATTCCTTGTACCTCAGAAAGAAAATGAAAGCTGGAGCAGAAAGAGAAGCAGAATTCTTCCAGGAGATCTTTAATATAAATAAAGTGATGGATATCACAGTCCCAACCAAACCTTACCACATGTCCTTGGAAGGACAGTCACAGGTGTACAAAGTTCTAGATGGGGTCTATATTGAATTTGCCAAGGAAGAGCCATCTTTCTTTAGTGACATTCAGTTTCTAGTTTCTCTGCTGATCATCAGGAGTGTGACACAAGTTTATGATATTTGGGCAGAAATCATGAAACCCAGCAACAAAAAGTGACTTCCACAGATGGAAACTTCTGGGGTCAGGAAGGGGAGGGAGAGCAAGGAGATCATCCACAGTTATAGGGAAATGCCACTGGGACCAGGGTGTTGTCCAGTCACCTTCCCACCCAATCCGGGGAGTCAGATGAATACAGACAGCTCCAGCCAGGGCTCCAGATGTCTGAGCTAAACCAGAGCCCTGACCACAGAGCTGCAAGGCAGGAGAGAAAATCCAGACCATTGTAGTTTTTTACCTTTGTCAAGAATGGAATAATCTCTAATGTATTCTGCTTTGGTGAGCCATAGAAAGTGTTTGTCGTTCAGTTGTATCTGACTATTTGGGACCCCATGGACTGTAGCCTGCCAGGCTCCTCTGTCCATGGAATTCTCCAGGCAAGAATACTGGAGTGGGTGTCCATTCCCTTCTCCAAGGAGATCTTCCCACCCCAGGGATCAAACCCAGGTCTCCCTCATTGCAGGCAGATTCTTTACCATCTGAGCCACCAGGGAAGCCCAGCTGTAGAAGTCTCTCCTAAAATTCAGCCTTGGTCTGTAATCACACAGTCCCTGGATGCTTCCACGTGGAGCTCTCACTCATCAATCCAGTGAAGCCAGAGTTTTCCCTCAAAGATGTCCATTTTGAAATTTCCCTCCCTGCAGCTTGACCTTGGTGTTAATATGCTTCTTCTCATTGCATCATTACCCTAGATAGAGCTTTGGTTCTCCTTTGTCCAGATTTCCAACAGATTCATAACTGAATCATGAGGCTCATGCCTCTTCTCTCTGGTTCGTTATCTGCATACTCCTGAGAGTCTCCTTAAAAACTTAAGCAGATTGTCTTGCTGCCCTGTGAGAACTCTTCTTTGACTCTACTACAATTAGAATAAAATCAGATCTGGCATTCCCAGTGGGTCCCAGCTTAACTGACCCACCTCCCTGTTGCCCATCTCTCTCACCTCACTCCCATCATGCTCCCGTTTACCATCGAACTAGAATTTGTTGTTTTAGTTGCTAAGTCATGTCCAACTCTTTTGGTACTTTATGGACTTTAGCCCACCAGGATCCTCTGTCCAAGGGACTTCCCAGACAAGAGTACTGGAATGGGTTGCCATTTCCTTTTCCAGGTATCTTTCCAAACCAAGGATAGAGCCTTCATCTCCTGCATTGGCAGGTGGATTCTTTACCACTGAGGCACCCGGGAAGCCCTCACAGTGGCCTGTTCTCCATAATTTCCTGGCAATGCCTGGCTCCTCCCACCTCTAGGGCTCCCCACCTCTCAGGCTGGTTAATTCTTTGCCAGTCTGCATGCGGCTCTCACCTTGTACAAGCCTGGGGAATTAAGATCCTACTTGCCACTGAGTATGGCCAAAAACCCAAACAAAACAAGCAAACAAAAAGAAAAAACAACAGCAGAGAAACTTCCATTCCTGTTATTATTACCCAGTGTATTTCCTTCCTGTTACTTAACTCAATTGGAGTTGTTTTATTTCATGCATTTCTGTCCCTGAGTTGTGTGTCTCTGGGTCTCTAGATGGTGATCTCCAGGAGGTGTGGACCACACCAGTCTTGTCCAGAGTTATAAGCATAGTGCCTGGCCCATGATCTGACCCCAAGGGTGTGTTCTGTCTTTAGTGAAAGATTATGTTAACATGCACACTTAACTGTATATCCTCACACAGGTTATCACAGTCTGAGGTTGTTTTTTTTTTTTTCTTTTTCCCCCAAGCTGTATAAAAAAGATTAAGAAGAACTCATTTCATTGTATTAAAAAGTTTGTAAAAAGACCTCATCCATGAAGAATTCTTACTCTCTATATTATAAACATCTGTTTTGCTTTTAGTTGTGAACTTTAAAAATACGATTTTATGTTTCTTTTCTTTTTTGAATATTTGAAATATAGACACATTATTTTTCTGTCAACTTTCCAAAATCTGACACAAGTACTGAAAGAAAAAAATATTTGTTTAGTGGACACTTCTATTAATTGTTTCTTATTTCTTCTTTGTTTTATTCTGCTTCTTAGTTCAGAAAATGCCTGACTTCCTTTCCCCCGACATGCAATCCCAGAGTGCCTCCTGGGAGGAGCAGGTCTCAGCAATCAGCTCAACTGGGTGAATGTGAGTGGAACAGCTGTCCTGAGGCTGCTCACATGTCCTGGGCACTGAGCACTGCCACAACTGGTGGAGCACTTGAAAACACTTCAGTTACATAATTCTTTCCCAAAGAAGTCCTCTCTCAGGCCACCTGTCTCTAGACTTAGGAGAAGAATGACTGTCCTTCCATGGCCAGAGGAGTGACCTGGGACCTCAGACCCGGCTCACTGCTAAGCCCATCACTTTGGCTGGGATCTCTGGCAATTCCTAGACTCATAGAAAGTACAGGTGGTGGCTCCTTTCTCTTTCCCTGCTTTTCAGATCCTTATTCCTCATCTGGAGCCCAGGACCAGCCGAACTGCCTGGCACCTCAGTGAGCTGTGAGTCTGCAGCTAGGCTCTGGATCCTGCTCTGCCATTCCATTTACACATTTTTTTAAAGTTAGGCAGCCAGGAGTCTGAGACTGGGGTTGGCTTGCTCCAAATGGGACCTTGTCACCTCCTCCTGCCACGGGACCTGGAAAAGGTACAAAAGGGAAATAATGATGTCTATCACATACGCTGAGTGTGAAGAATTGATGCTTTTGAACTGTGGTGTTGGAGAATACTCTTGAGAGTCTCTTGGACTGCAAGGAGATCCAATCAGTCCATTCTAAAGGAGATCAGCCCTGGGATTTCTTTGGAAGGAATGATGCTAAAGCTGAAACTCCAGTACTTTGGCCACCTCATGCGAAGAGTTGATTCATTGGAAAAGACCCTGATACTGGGAGGGATTGGGGGCAGGAGGAGAAGGGGACGACAGAGGATGAGATGGCTGGATGGCATCACTGACTTGATGGACGTGAGTCTGAGTGAACTCCGGGAGTTGGTGATGGACAGGGAGGCCTGGCGTGCTGAGATTCATGGGGTCGCAAAGAGTTGGACACGACTGAGTGACTGATCTGATCTGATCACATAGGCAAGTAGAGAGGGTCAGAGAGCTGGTTGATGTGAAATGCCCATTGGTCATCAGGTACCTGATGAATGCTCAAAGGAACACAAGCTCTTCAAAGAAAAGAAAGTTAAGTCAGATTCAGTGATACCTACCATTAAGATAAAATCAAACTAGAAGATCCATGGTTTGCTGTGACTCCTACATGGACAGAAGGGGCAGGTGGAGATGGGCAGAGAGGGTGAGCTGCAGTGTGTCTTTGTCCAGCAGAAGTTACTCATGCTGTTCGGTTGTCCACATCACAGGACTGTATTTCATACAGGACAGATCATTTTCCTCTGAGCCAAAATCAATCTTTCTCCCAAACCAGGGGTCATAAAACAATCTTCAGAAGGAAAGAATCAACCTTCAGATGCCCATCATCCCTTTTGAGACAGTAAATAAAATATGAAAACACGAAAAAGGATCCAAGACCAACAGGACTGCAACTGGTCCCAGGGGATTTTTTTCATCATAGGCTTTGATTGAAGTAACCTGTTAGCCAGGTAGGGAAATTCTACAGCCCTAGGGATGTTCAGTGACCCAGTGACACTCTGTGCAAATAACACAGGTCTTCATCTTTCTTCCAACTCAGTTCCAGCCCTTAACTTTGAAAAATGTGACATCATCAAGTATGTTTTATATCAATAATAGTTACCCTGAAGTGAATTCCTAGCAGGTAGACTCACAGGAGTTTACTGTGTACAGGCTGTAGGCTCAGTCATGTCTGATTCCTTGTGACCCCATGGACTGTAGCCTGCCAGGCTCCTCTGTCCATAGGAATTTTCAGGCAAGAATACTGGAGTGGGTTGCCATTTTCCTCCTCCAGGGGATCCTCCCAACCCAGGGATCCTACCAATGTTTCTGTGTCTCCTGCATTGTAGGCAGATTCTTTACCTGCTGAGCCATCAGGGAAGCTTGTGGACAGGCTGGGTCTGGGAACTGTGTAAATAACTACGGTGGCTTTAAACCCTCAAAGCAACTGTGCACATTACCTGGACATCCCATCTGTCTTTTGTTTCTTTCTGTTCCTATTCATATGCTTCTCATAGCATTTTAGGGAAACAGCCCCAAATCATACACTTTGCTTTCTCACTGGAATGACGCCCTGATCTCTCAGCATTGGCAGAGCTGCCACTGTGAAGACCAGGGGAGCCTGCTGCCCAGAGTCTGCTATGCAACTCCATCAGGGAACCAGGGACGTTTATGTCTGGAACAGCAACAGAAAACTGTGACCCAGGAGGCCTGAGCTCCCTCAGGCACCTGTCTTGTTTCTGGGCTGTGACGCTTGTAAGTGATAGCACACTCTGTGGCCCTGAGTAGGCAGATGTGTTGGCAAAGATGGGTTCCAGAGACTTGCCCACATTTATTCTCATCAAATAGGGAGCAGAGTTAGGCCAGTGATAGTGCATTGCTGCCCTCTTGCCTTCTCTGGCTGGGTCTTAGGAGGAGCACTGTGTGAATGGTGTTTAGGACCTTATGTCTGAAGAGGGGTTGAGGATGAGAGGTGCAGCCTCTCTGAGGATGGAGATCATTGGAGCTGTGGCAGATGGCACAGCCCTCCTATTGGGCTGAAGTCTTGTGGGCTTCCCCTTCTCCTCTTGCAGCTTTGACAGGAACCAAACTCAAGTCCCTGTCTAAGCTTGGATCATCATCACAGCTCTTTCAACAATATTAGGTTGGATTGTGAGAGTGTCTTGTCCTGGAGATGGGGAATGAGTAGTTAATTGCACTTCTCCCCATCCTCAAATAAGTGACTTGTTTTACTTTTTACAGGGCTTACTGTTTGAGGGCTGCCCTGAGCTGCTGCATGCAGCCTTTTGGGGGATTAATAGCTCTGATTAGTTTCCATGCTTCTCTGCCACCCTGAGAGGCTGACCTGGCTCCCAACCCATGTCATCTGACCCTAAGACACATTCATTGGCTTTAAGCCACACAACTGCTTGCCCTTGGCACATGCTTTTCTTTTGTTTGTTTGTTTGTTTCCTCACTTTATGCTTATTTCACTTGGTTACCTCCCTAAAGAGGAAAAATCATTCTCTCTCCACCCTTTAGAGTCCTTGGTTGAGAGCCTCTTGTAACAAAAGACTGATTAACAAGAGAAAACAAACAGAAGTTTAGTAACATGTAAGCCTCCCACAGGAGGGCCGAGAGGAGCTACTCCACGTTCAAGGTCAAGAGGGGTGGCGGTGAGGAGATACCCCTCGTCCAAGGTAAGGAGCAGCAGCTGCGCTTCGCTGGAACAGCCATGAAGAGATAACCCACGTCCAAGGTAAGGGAAACCCAACTAAGACGGTAGGTGTTGTGAGAGGGCATCAGAGGGCAGACACACAAACCACAATCATAGAAAATTAGTCAATCTAATCACACAGACCACAGCTTTGTCTACCTCAATGAAACTAAGCCATGCCGTGTGGGGCCACCCAGACAGGCGGGTCATGGTGGAGAGGGCTGACAGAATGTGGTCCACTGGAGAAGAGAATGGCAAACCACTTTAGTATTCTTGCCTTGAGAACCCCATGAACAGTATGAAAAGGCAAAATGATAGGATACTGAAAGAGGAACTCCCCAGGTCAGTAGGTACCCAATATGCTACTGGAGATCAGTGGATAAATAATGCCAGAAAGAATGAAGGGATGGAGCCAGAGCAAAAACAATACCCAGTTGTGGATGTGACTGGTGATGGAAGCAAGGTCTGATGCTGTAAAGAGCAATATTGCATAGGAACCTGGAATGTTAGGTCCATGAATCAAGGCAAATTGGAAGTGGTCAAACAAGAGATGGCAAGAGTGAACGTCGACATTCTAGGAATCAGTGAGCTAAAATGGACTGGAATGGGTGAATTTAACTCAGATGACCATTATATCTACTACTGCCGGCAGGAATCCCTTAGAAGAAATGGAGTAGCCATCATGGTCAACAAAGGAGTCCAAAATGCAGTATTTGGATGCAATCTCAAAAACGACAGAATGATCTCTGTTCATTTCCAAGGCAAACCATTCAGTATCACGGTGATCCAAGCCTATGCCCCAACCAGTAACGCTGAAGAAGCTGAAGTTGAACAGTTCTATGAAGACCTACAAGACCTTTTAGAACTAACACCCAAAAAAGATGTCATTTTCATTATAGGGGATGGAATGCAAAAGTAGGAAGTCAAGAAACACCTGGGGTAACAGACAAATTTGGCCTTGGAATGTGGAATGAAGCAGGGCAAAGACTAATAGAGTTTTGCCAAGAAAATGCACTGGTCATAGCAAACACCCTCTTCCAACAACACAAGAGAAGACTCTACACATGGACATCACCAGATGGTCAACACTGAAATCTGATTGATTATATTCTTTGCAGCCAAAGATGGAGAAGCTCTATACAGTCAACAAAAACAAGACCGGGAGCTGACTGTGGCTCAGATCATGAACTCCTTATTACCAAATTCAGACTTAAATTGAAGAAAGTAGGGAAAACCACTAGACCATTCAGGTATGACCTAAATCAAATTCCTTATGATTATACAGTGGAAGTGAGAAATAGAGTTAAGGGACTAGATCTGATAGATAGAGTGCCTGATGAACTATGGATGGAGGTTCATGACATTGTACAGGAGACAGGGATCAAGACCATCCCCATGGAAAAGAAATGCAAAAAAGCAAAATGGCTGTCTGGGAGTGGGGGAGGGGGATGGGGGTGGCGCTTACAAATAGCTGTGAAAAGAAGAGATTCAAAAGGTAAAGGAGAAAAAGAAAGATATAAGCATCTGAACGCAGAGTTCCAAAGAATAGCAAGGAGAGATAAGAAAGCCTTCCTCAGTGATCAATGCAAAGAAATAGAGGAAAACAACAGAATGGGAAAGACTAGAGATCTCTTCAAGAAAATTAGAGATATGAAGGGAATATTTCATGCAAAGATGGGCTTGATAAAGGACAGAAATGGAATGGACCTAACAGAAGCAGAAGATATTAAGAAGAGATGGCAAGAATACACAGAAGAACTGTACAAAAAAGATCTTCACGACCCAGATAATCACGATGGTGTGACCGCTCACCTAGAGCCAGACATCCTGGAATGTGAAGTCAAGTGGGCCTTAGAAAGCATCACTACAAACAAAGCTAGTGGAGGTGATGGAATTCCAGTTGAGCTATTTCAAATCCTGAAAGATGATGCTGTGAAAGTGCTGCACTCAATATGCCAGCAAATTTGGAAAACTCAGCAGTGGCCACAGGACTGGAAAAGGAGAGTTTTCATTTCAATCCCAAAGAAAGGCAATGCCAAAGAATGCTCAAACTACCGCACAATTGCACTCATCTCACACGCTAGTAAAGTAATGCTCAAAATTCTCCAAGCCAGGCTTCAGCAGTATATGAACCGTGAACTTCCTGATGTTCAAGCTGGTTTTAGAAAAGGCAGAGGAACCAGAGATCAAATTGCCAACATCCACTGGATCATGGAAAAAGCAAGAGAGTTCCAGAAAAACATCTATTTCTGCTTTATTGACTATGCCAAAGCCTTTGACTGTGTGGACCACAATAAACTGTGGAAAATTCTGAAAGAGATGGGAATACCAGACCACCTGATCTGCCTCTTGAGAAACTATATGCAAGTCAGGAAACAACAGTTAGAACTGGATATGGAACAACAAACTGGTTCCAAATAGGAAAAGGAGTATGTCAAGGCTGTATATTGTCACCCTGCTTGTTTAACTTCTATGCAAAGTACATCATGAGAAACGCTGGGCTGGAAGAAGCACAAGCTGGAATCAAGATTGCTGGGAGAAATATCAATAACCTCAGGTATGCAGATGACACCACCCTTATGGTAGAAAGTGAAGAAGAACTAAAAAGCCTCTTGTTGAAGGTGAAAGAGGAGAGTGAAAAAGTTGGCTTAAAGCTAAACATTCAGAAAACGAAGATCGTTGCATCTGGTCCCATCGCTTCATGGCAAATAGATGGGCAAACACTGGAAACAGTGTCAGACTTTATTTTGGGGGGCTCCAAAATCACTGCAGATGGCGATTGCAGCCATGAAATTAAAAGACACTTACTCCTTGGAAGGAAAGTTATGACCAACCTAAATAGCATATTGAAAAGCAGAGATATTATTTTGCCACAAAGGTCTGTCTAGTCAAGGCTATGGTTTTTCCAGTGGTCATGTATGGATATGAGAGTTGGACTGTTAAGAAAGCTGAGTGCCAAAGTATTGATGCTTTTGAACTGTGGTGTTCGAGAAGACTTTTGAGAGTCCCTTGGACTGCAAGGAGATCCAATCAGTCCATTCTAAAGGAGATCAGCCCTGGGATTTCTTTTGAAGGAATGATGCTAAAGCTGAAACTCCTGTACTTTGACCACCTCATGCGAAGAGTTGACTCCTTGGAAAAGATTCTGATGCTGGGAGGGATTGGGGGCAGGAGGAGAAGGGGACAACAAAGGGTGAAATGGCCGATGGCATCACTGACTCGATGGACATGAGTTTGGGGGAACTCCAGGAGTTGGTGATGGACAGGGAGGCCTGGCGTCCTGCAATTCATGGGGTCGCAAAGAGTTGGACACGACTGAATGACTGAACTGAACTGAAGGCCCCCACATTCATGGGAAATAATCAGGAAAAGTGAATAGCTCTTTAACAGACCAAGCCACCACCTTAAATTAGTTTTGTTGTTGTTGTTTAGTCGCTAAGTTGTGTCAGACTGTTTGTGACCCCATGGACTGTACCCCACCAGAATGCTCTGTCCATGGGATTTCCCAGGCAACAATACTGGAGTGAGGTGCCATTTCCTTCTCCAGCGGATCTTCTCGACCCATGGATTGAACCCTCCCTCATCTATTGCATTGGCAGGCATATACTTTGCCACCAAATACAGACCGAAGAAGACGATTTGTGTGAAGGGGACTGATTATGGGAGATAATCAGTAAAAGCACAGTAAACAAGGTAAAGGTTGTTAAACAGAGTTAAGTCCTTGTCTACTCCATTGATGAGAGTTTCTAGGGTTTTAGTCATCCTCCTCTTCCTAGTACAGAGGAGACAACCTTGCAAATGTCTCTTACAAAGGGTCACTACTACTCAGTTTTTCAGAGCTTTTCCTCTCTCTGGTGTTTCTTAAAAATAATCAGCCCCAAACAATCCCCATGCCAAAGGGGTGTAACTGGGGGGTAGCATATTCTGCTCCCCTACACTCCCAAATTTGCAAATCCAAAGTCCATGGTGATCCCCTGAGATGACCATGAGAGCCAGAATCTATTAGATAGCTGATAAAATCCCATTTGAACAAACTTAATACAGGACTAAAATTGCTTCATTAAAAAGCAATTACAGTTTAAAAAAAAAACAAAAACAGTGTTGAGGGAGAATTATTTTTACTTGGCTGAAATTTTTGTAAAATTCAATCAGTCCTTGCTCTTGACCAAACGTTAGGACCTGGCCTCTTCCCAATGTCCCACCTGTTTTCTTCTCAGCATTTTAAGTCCCTTCTGTGTGTTTCAGTCTCTCTTCCTCTGCTTGCTGGTCCACGGCCCAGCTCCAGCTCATTCTAGCTCATCCCTTCCCCAGATTTATGCCAAGAAATCTCTCCAAGAAAATCTGCATAAAATGCAAATACAGCCCAAACAACAGATTGACATAAAAGAAAAAAAAAATTGTACAGGATATTTATTCTGAGCTGCTTTCTTTTGTTTGGGAATTAATTAAAATGAGATCAACTGCAAGGGGCCTTCTCTAATTCAGGCTAAACATTGGCCACGAAGGTGGGGGCTGAGGTCCCAGAAGGACCCAGTCTGTTCATTCCCCATTCCAAGTGCTGTGATCAAAGCCTGCAAAAGAAAGAAAGCAAATAGGAGTCTTATGAGCAATGCATGCTGGAACGTGTTTTAGTAAGATGCAAGTATACTCAGTTGTGTCCAACCCTTAAGGACCCCATGGACTGTAGCCCTCCAAGCTCCTCTGTCCATGGAATTTACCAGGCAAGCATACTGGAATGGGTTGTCATTTGCTCCTCCAGGAGATCTTCCCGAGCCAGGGGTCAAACTCATGTCTCCTGTGTCTCCTGCATTGGCAGGCAGATTCTTCACCATTGCACTACCTGGGAATCCATAATTTTTATATTAGCTATTGCTTTCAATCTTAATGACTCATTCGCTTTTTTAGAGAGCGGCACAATCAGTGGCTCTTTCCTGCCTTCATTGCTCATTAAGTGTTTTTTAATTTAGGTCTCAGGGATAAAAACACACATAATGTGCATTTGGGTTTAGAAATCAAATATTCCAAACCTGACAGTCTTTTCTGCGGGATAACACACTGTCATCCCCTGGACCACTGCTGCCTGCCTGGGCCTTTTGTCCCAGTACTGTTGCTTCAGTTCTGTGGACTCTGCTCTGTGCTTCCCACTCCCACCTCCTGGCAACTGGCCTTGTCAGTGTCCATAGGGAGCCTTGCCATAGCTTTCTCTGTCATCTGCATGGCATGATCCAGAGTCTTCAGTCCAACATCACAGAGGATGGCTATTCGCATTGTCTGTCGATGCAGACAATGATCCGCCCACTGATCCTAAGCTGCAAACAGTAGTCACTGTAGAGGCTCAGCTGCTGCATTTCAGGAATTCCTACCTGACAGAATGATGGAAGACAGAGATTCACAAACAGATCAGTTGCAGTGTAAAATAGTCAAGAGCTACATAAGAAAATAAATAAGTAACTTTTTGCAATGTGGGGAATTTATTTGAATTCTTATTTGAACAAGTTGTAATTTTTATAAAGTGTTAGGTATTTTTTCAGAAAATCTCAGTGATTTTTTTTTTATGGTTATTAAGTAATGAACACCCTCTTCCAACAACACAAGAGAAGACTCTACACATGGACATCACCAGATGGTCAAAACCAAAATCAGATTGATTACATTTTTTGCAGCCTAAGATGGAAGAGCTCTATATAGTCAACAAAAACAATTCTGGGAGCTTTCTGTGGCTCAGATCATGAACTCCTTATTGCCAAATTCACACTTAAAGAAAGTAGGGAAAACCACTAGACCATTCAGGTATGACCTAAATCAAATCCCTTACTATAATACAGTGGAAGTGATTAAGAGATTTAAGGGATTAGATCTGATAGACAGAGTGCCTGAAGAACTATGGACAGAGGTTCATGACACTGTACAGGAGACAGGGATCAAGACCATCCCC
>NW_011494789.1:867692-867869 GCF_000754665.1 Bison bison bison
GAGAGTCCCTTGGACTGCAAGGAGATCCAATCAGTCCATTCTAAAGGAGATCAGCCCTGGGATTTCTTTTGAAGGAATGATGCTAAAGCTGAAACTCCTGTACTTTGACCACCTCATGCGAAGAGTTGACTCCTTGGAAAAGATTCTGATGCTGGGAGGGATTGGGGGCAGGAGGAG
>NW_011494789.1:867976-901993 GCF_000754665.1 Bison bison bison
CAGAAGCAGAAGATATTAAGAAAAGGTGGCAAGAATACACAGAACTGTACAAAAAAGATCTTCATGACCCAGATATTCATGATGGTGTGATCACTCACCTAGAGCCAGATATCCTGTAGTATGAAGTCAAATAGGCCTTAGGAAGCATCACTACAAAGTTAGAGGAGGTGATAGAATTCCAGTTGAGCTATTTCAAATCCTAAAAGATGATGCTATGAAAGTGCACTCAATATGCTAGCAAATTTGGAAAATTCAGCAGTGGCCACAAGACTGGAAAAGGTCAGTTTTCATTTCATTCCCAAAGAAAGGCAATGCCAAATAATATTCAAACTACTGCACAGTAGTACTCATTAATGCTTGCAATTGCAAATTAATGCTCAAAATTCTCCAAGCCAGGCTTCAACAGTATGTGAAATGTGAAATTGAAGATCTTCAAGCTAGATTTAGAAAAGGCAGAGGAACCAGAGACCAAATTGCCAACATCTGTTGGGTCAGCCATTGAAAAAGCAAGCAAGTTCCAGAAAAACATCTATTTTTGCTTTATTGACTATGCCAAAACCTTTGGCTGCGTGGATCACCACAAACTGTGGAAAATTCTTAAGGAGATGGGAATACCAGACCACCTGAACTGTCTCCTGAGAAATATGTATGCAGGTCAAGAAGCAACAGTTAGAACTGAACATGGAACAACAGACTGGTTCCAAATCAGGAAAGGAGTACATCAAGGCTGTATATTGTCACCTGCTTATTTACTTATATGCAGATTACATCATGCGAAATGCTGGGCTGTATGAAGCACAAGCTGAAATTAAGATTGCTGGGAGAAATATCAATAACCTCAGATATGCAGATGACACCACCCTTATGGCAGAAAGCAAAAAACTAGAGAGCCTGTTTATGAAAGTGAAAGAAGAGAGTGAAAAGGCTGACTTAAAACTCAACATTCAGAAAACTAAGATAACGGCATCCAGTCCCATCTGCTGCTGCTAAGTCACTTCAGTCATGTCCGACTCTGTGTGACCCCAGAGACGACAGCCCACTAGGCTCCCCCTGGGATTCTCCAGGCAAGAACACTGGAGTGGGTTACCATTTCCTTCTCCAATGCATGAAAGTGAAAAGTGAAAGTGAAGTCACTTAGTCATGTCCGACTCTTAGCGACCCCGTGGACTGCAGCCCACCAGACTCCTCCGTCCATGGGATTTTACAGGCAAGAGTACTGGAGTGGGGTGCCATTGCCTTCATGGCAAATAGATGGGGAAACAATGGAAACAGTGCCAGACTATTTTTTGGGGCTCCAAAATCACTGCAGATGGTGATTGCAGCCATGAAATTAAAAGACACTTAATCCTTGGAAGAAAGCTATGACAAAACTAGACAGCATATTAAAAAGCAGAGACATTATTTTGCCAACAAAGTTTCTTATAGTCAAAGCTATGGTTTTTCCAGTAGTCATGTATGGATGTGAGAGTTGGACTAAAGAAAGCTGAGTGCCAAAGAATTGATGTCTTGACCTGTAGTGTTGGAGAAGACTCTTAAGAGTCCCTTGGACTGCAAGGACATCAAACCAGTCCATCCTAAAGGAAATCAGTCCTGAATATTCATTGGAAGGACTGATGCTGAAGCTGAAGCTCCAATACTTTGGCCACCTGATGCAAAGAGTTTACTCATTGGAAAAGACTCTGATGCTGGGAAAGATTGAAGGCAGGAGGAGAAAGGGATGACAGAGGATGAGATGGTTGGATGGTATCACTGACCCAATGGACATGAGTTTGAGCAAGCTCTGGGAGATGGTGAAGGACAAGGAAGCTGGTGTGCTGCAGTCCATGGGGTCACAAAGAGTCAGACTTGACTGAATGACTGAATAACAACAACAAAATAATAAACATGATTTTATTCCTAAATATTTTTCATGATCCAGCTAAAAAGTTATATTTGATGACTTTATTGTTTAGAGTATGATCTTATTTTGCACCTCATCAACAGTACTTCTCTCCTTATAATGGAAGTGTCCTTTACAAGCAACTATTAATTAGAGATGTCTGTAATCTCAAAGTGGTTGAAGTAATCTATTTTTTAAATTTTGGGGGTAGTATGGTTGTTTTACAATATTATGTTAGTTTCTGATGTACAGCAAAGTGAATCAGCTCTATGTACACATACGTCCCCTCTTTTTTGGATTCCCTTCCCGTTTAGATCACCACAGAGCACTGAGTAGAGTTCCCTGTGCTATACAGTAGGTTCCCATTAGTTGTCTACTTTTCACATAAAAGTGTATATATGTCAAACCCAATCTCCCATTTCATCTGTCCTCACCTTTCCTTGCTTGGTTTTGAAAAGTTAAAATTTAAAAGTTTGGTTAACAAAGTTGGGGAAAGAGAGACAAGAGGAATATAATATGACTGGCTTCCCAGAGAAGGTTAAATCAAGAAAGACCCCCATGGGACCTTCCCAGGAACAAGGCCCTCCATGGGCCTTGTCTCCTGTTTGTTGCAAAGCTTTAGCATCTGAGGCCTCCCCCACTCACAAAAGAGCAGGCTCAAGCAGTTATGATTAGGACAATAGAGTCGCAGAATCTTTAGTTCTCCCCTGAAGGACGTCAATAACAGTGTCTGATACATATTCCTGAGTTGTTATAACCACTATCAGAGGGAAAATGCTAACTGCATGATGGCCATATAACCTTGACATAAACTGCTTCATCTCAAGCAGTACTGAATCTATGACTTGCATGATTTCAAGAACTGGCCTCAAGGGAAAGGGAACGAACCAACACTGAGTTGAAGATCAACTGAACTTAAAATAATCAAGATGATACAGATCAGGCCCTACATGATCAGTTTCAAGATGACCATCAGGGCTAACTGTGCTGTTTGCACATAGGCCTTACCTGCTGCTCTTAGACAGCAGACCACCTGACATCAGCAGACTTTAGATCACCATACTCCCCTATTTCAAGGTGAATGGGATTGGTTTGTTGACCTATTTTCTTAGATCCCCTCTGAGATTAGGATAAGGCTTAAAGGAATCCTTCAGTTGGGATGAACTCTTTTACTAATTACTGTGGGGTTTTATCTTCTAGCCATGTGTGTGTGCTCAGTCGTATCTGAATCTTTGTGACCTCATGCACTGTAGCTCCCCTGTCCCTGGCTCCGCTGTCCATGGGATTTTTCCAGGCAAGAATACTGGACTGGGTCACCATTTCCTTCTCCAGGGCATTTTTCTCAACCCAGGGATCAAACTTACATCCCTGCATTGGCAGGTGGATTCTTTCCCACTGAGCCAAAGGGTGTCATGATTAGCATGACAACTCTTTGCAAAAATAACTAAAAAAGTGAGTAATGAGAAGCCTCTTTTGGAATTCAAAGCAGCAAATGGCGGAACCAAAGAAAAATTTTTATACCGTGTCAGATCCTTTCATTCTAAAAATCCTTGTCACCCATGTTCAGCTTGAAAAATTTATAGAAAACAGATTTTTATCCCATTTCTGTAAAATTGGAAGGAAAATCTGGCAATGGGGAGTGTTACTGAGGCAGTGAGATTATAACTAGGGATTCTCAGCAATTTGTTCTTTGTTCCTTTTTTCTTGCTTTTCAGGACTAGCTATCCAGAGATTTATGACTTAGATAACATTCCAGCTGCAAGCATGACTTGATGGCTATTTGGAGTCACATGACCAAGACCATCATCTCTGAAAATAGAAGATTGCCTCTTCCCCAACATATAGCCTTTCCTCTTTTCCCTATATAATCTTGGAGCAACAACTCTCCCAGTAAGTTGAGAGGGCCTGACAGAGAGCCAGCAGAGCAGTTCCACATAAATGGGTGGGGTGCAAGGACAGAGCAACAGGGCTACAAGATCAGGTGCTGTCGTTTTGCCATAGAAGAATCCTAAATTCTAATGCCCTCTCTGAATTCAGGACTCCTCTTGGGACTTACCCAGTTGACATCTTCCTCCCAGTCCTGCCATGTGCTAATCTGCCTCTCACGTCTCTTGGCATGTTCCCAAGAAAATGCCTCCAAAGACTCCAAAATAGTCAGGGATAATCAGCTAAAATGTCTCTGGCCTCACTTCATGTCAGTGCCCCTCAAATCTTCCTGGTATTGAGGAAGGAATTCATAGGGCCTGGGCTCCATCTTAGGCCTGTTCATGCTGATCATGCTCGGCCACCTTTCCAATGGACTCTGAACTCTGTGTTTAGTGCCTATGAAAACAACAACAGAAGGATAAGACCCCCTCCAGACAGGGGAACCTTGAAGATCGTATCTGGGTTACTCATCGCCTAAGAGAAAACATATAATAACACTAATAACCCCTTCCTCCAGACAGGCCATACATTTTTCTGTATCTATTGGAGTGTAACCTCGGGCTTATTGATTACTGGCTAATTGTTTGACTGTTGGAGCACATGAGCACATAGCACGTGAATGATGGGGTTATTGGGATTGTATTTTCCTTGGTTTATGTAAGTCTTAAGGAATTTGGGGTGGTGGGTTCAGACATGTATACGTGGGGTATAAAAGATTTTCACAGATGCTGGTCAGGGTCCTTGGCTAAGAGGAGACTCTGCCTTGGGCCCGCCGGTGTAATAAACTGCACTCCACTATCTGCATTGTCCTTCTGAGTGAGTTTGTTTCCCGGAACGCGTGGCTACAACAGTATCACTGTTGATGCCAACATTGTAACATGCTTGCTATTGTATATATGTGATAACATATGTCTATAAAATGTTACATGAAACATGCCTCTGCAGAAGAGGTCACCGAATCTTTCTTTTCACCTTAATCATATGGCAAGTAAAATATTTCTGTAGAAAAAAATGTGAAAACGGCAAAGTATTCCTATCTGCTTCTGAAGATAAGAATAGCACAATGAACTGGAAAGAACGCTAAGAGCATTAGTATCAGATGACCTGTTGTTGCATCCCAGCTCTGTCCAGTTACTCTGTGATCTCCAAAGAGTCTCTTTGACACAGAAAGCTTTCCCATGCACTCCAGCCTCTTTTACATAAACACAAGTTATTTACATGAACATGAAACATTCACACAAACATAAAATGTTTACATTTATGTATTTTAACTATTGAAGAAAATATGCTTGGTATCTAAATCTGAGTAGTCACCCCACAGATGGTGATAAAATTTGGGGGGAATGATGCAAGGGTGGCAAATAAAGATACTGTGATTAAAATCCACTTCGTATTTGCAAACCACAATCCTACTGTGATATTAACAAACATATTTCAAAAATTAATGACAAAGTTTGTTTTCTCTGCACAAATTCTAGCCCTTGACTTAAACTTGTTTGCTGTCTCACTTGTAAAATATTTACCAACACTGAAAATGAACAAGATAAGCAATAAAGGTTTATGAATACAAAACAGTTCTTGAGAGTATGCCAACAAAGACAGAATAATCTTTAGGTTGCAGATGGATTTTGTGACAATTGAGGGAAAAGACCCAGGCTATGGCTGTTTAGCTATTGTTTGGTGAGTCTGTTATCTAGAATCCAGATGCTGCCTAGCTGTCTCTGGAAATGGAAACCATGGAGGCAGTTCAGCAGGATGGCCTGAGCCTGGACCCCCACGAAGGTAGGAATGGGAAGAAGTAGCAAAGAGCCCAACATAACAGATGTGCAGCAGGAGAGTTCTCAGGGAGCTGATGAGCTTTTATTAGTGGCATAATGTTGACAAGAAAAAGATTCTGTAAGTATGCCCTAACACTGGGACTGAAGTGGCCTGAGTGCTGATTTACACTGGGAAAACCAGTAACCCACACCAGAAGGCTCTCTATCCCTGGAGTTCTCCATCAGGATGGCTTCTCAAAGTCGCCTTGCTGTTATACTCTACAAGTCTTGTCCCTCCCTCACAAAGCAAAAATTGGAAGAGTCTTTCCAATGCTAACTTCAAGGCTAAAGCACAAGAGGTGGAAGGACAGTTTTTTTTGCTTCAAAGTGCATGTGTCCAAATTCAGACCTTAATCACAGTGGGAATACTGACCTGGGGACCCTGCACAGCAAAATAAGGAATCTTTGATCTTTGGGAAAGTAAGGGTCTCTTGTATCAAGATTAAATGACTATCTCTCCACCCAATAGAAAGGGTCCTCAGGCATCTTGAGTATCAAAGAGATTCTAGAAGACAGAATTTTGATGAGGAATAAAAAAGGAATGCATAATATGCAGCTATTCTGAATCATTATTCTGTAGATTTCAAAAATAATAAGTACAAAATTTGGTAATTCATGTTTCTTGTGGCCTAGGAGACATTTAAGTTTTCAGGGGAAAAAAAAAAGTCTTTGCATCTTTTGCCATTTCCAAGTTACCTTGGGTCCAGTGACCTTGAAACTGGAGGGTAATAAATACATTAAATTGAATGAAATCAACGGCTTGCCAAGTAGCATTTCTCATTACATGGTAAAACTCTTGGGTGTCAGATCAGTCAAACCGGGGGAGAACAAAAGAGTCCTCTGTAATAGACATCTCTGATTCAGAGGAAGGAAGGTACAAATGGCCAGGTCTACGTCCAAGAGGTAATTTTAGGAGGATACAAAGGAGTTCATGTCTTCACGTGAAAAACTTAGATGAAAGCAAGCATCCCCGTACCACTTGGAGAAATGACCATGTTAAAATTATTAACCCCAAAGGACATATAATTGAAAAACACCTACTAACAGGAATTTTTATAAAATAAACCAAAACAAAAAGAAGAAAGTATTGTGAATTGAATGAAAATAAAATGCAGTATCAGACTGTGTAGGATGCTGCTAAAGCTGTATTTAAGGAGAATTTATATTGTAAATCACCTGTACTCTAACAAAAGAAGGGTCTCAATCAATGATTGCAGATTCAACCTTAAGAAATAAAAAAAGAAAATTAAATATAAAGTAACCAGGTGGCACAGTAAAGAATCTGCTTGCCAATGCAGGAGACACAGGAGACCTGGGTTCAATCCCTGGGCCTAGAAGATCCCCTGAAGGAGGAAATGGCAACCCACAGTTGCATGGAGAGAGGAGTCTGGTGGGCTACAGTCCATGGGGTCTCAGAGTCAGACACGACTTAGCACGCATGCTCAAGTCCCAAAAAAGAGAATAGTTAAAATCAGTGCAGAAATCAAAGCAAGGAATACAAAACAGAAAATATAGAAAATCTTTAAAACTAAGATTTGATTTGTTGGAAAGATCAGTAATATTGAAAAACCTCAGGAAAGAAGAGAGAAGCAAAAAACTAACAATCAGAAATGAGAGAGGTAACATTACCACGTGTGCATGTGCTGCTCCTGCATGCTAGGTTGCTTAAGTCATGGTGTCCAACTCTTTGCAACCCCATGGGCTGTAGCCCCCCCAAGCTCCTCTGTCCATGGGATTTCCCAGGCCAGAATACTGGAGGCCATTCCCTTCTTCAGGAGATCTTCCAGATCCAGGGAAGGAATCCGTGTCTCCTGTTGTCTCTTGCATTGGTAGGCAGGTTTGGTTACCACTAGCACCACATGCTGCTGCTGCTAAGTCGCTTCAGTTGTGTCCGACTCTGTGCAACCCCATGACGGCAGCCTACCAGGCTCCTCTGTCCCTGGGATTCTCCAGGCAAGAATACTGGAGTGGGTTCCCATTTCCTTCTCCAATGGGAAACTCTAAAGATATTGTAGTTATTATATTTGGAAACTTCCCACAGAGAAAACGCCAGGCCCAGAAGGCATGTATTGTACCAAATATTTAAGGAAGACATAATACTAAATCTACACAGACTACTAAAATTCAAAAATTTTAAATATTATGAGAATAGAAAAAATATAAACAAAAGTACATATCAATATCCCTAATGAATATATATTCAAGCATTATAAATAAAGTTTTAGGATATCAAATACAACAATATAGAACAATGACAATGCCTCACAACCAAGTGGAGTTTATATCAGGAATGAACATTTGTTTGCATATTTAAAAATCAATGTAATTCATTAATGTTAATGTACTAAAAAAAGGAATAATAGAAAAAGGTTTGGAAAAAAAAAATCACCACTCATTCCTGATGAAAATTTTTAGCAAACTTGGTATCAGAAGGTACTTTCCCAAACTGAATAAGAGCATCTATAAAAAACATAAGGTTATGTTTTTTTTTTACTAAGTGGAAAAGGATGAATGTGTTTCCTCTAATAGTCAAGACCAGGAACAATATATGGATGTCCATTTTCATCATTACTACTCAACACTATACAGTGCAATCAGGCAAAAAAAAGAAATAGAAGGTACCCAGTTTGGAAATACAAACAAAGAAGATTTCTTTGTTTGCAGAAAACATCATTTTCTCTGTAGAAAATCTGATGGTACTGTTAAAACCATCGCTGGACAGAAGTTAAAGCAATGAAAGAAGATTTTATCAGGAACCAGTTTATTCAGGAACTCAGGGAAAAGAGACCTAAGGATAGAACTGGACTTAATCCTGAATCAGCATGGACAAGTGGGGATTTATAGCCAGTTTGCATGGTAGGGTCAGTGGGTAGAAATTTACTGAGGAAACATCAGGGTAAGGAGGTTTCTGACTAAATTAATATCACAGAAGTCTGGCTGAATGCAGGCCAGGATGAGAAGATATCACATAGGGATAAATAATTTGATCAGCTATCTAGAATGATCAGATATCAGGATTGAGAGATTTCCATAAATTGATTTAGTAAGATTCTTGCTACTGTTGGGTGCTGCAGGACTGACAAGACCAGATGCCAAGATCAAATCCTATAGGGCTTGGAGCAGCCTGGCTGAAGTTTAGTCAATGACACAGTCATGTCAGTATCTACCAAAAAGAAAAAAGCTACAAGAAGAAGCAAGTTTAGAAACTTTGCAGAATACTAGATCAATGTACAAAAATCCATAATTCTCTACTTAGACAGTAAGTAAACCACAGCCTGTGTGCCAAATCTGACCTACAACCTGTTTTTGTACAGTTTGTGAGCTAAGAATTATTTTTACATTCCTGTTCTCAACAAAGTCATCATATTTACTAATTTTAAGGTCTATTTACATGAAAGATGTTCATAATTTTCTTTGTTTTTACATTTTATTTATTTATTGGCTGGGCCACAGGGCTTATAGGATCTTAGCTCCCTGATGAGGGCTCAGACCTTGGCCCCAGCAGTGAGAGCGCCAAGTCCTAACCACTGGACCACCAGAGAATTCCATTTTTACATTTTAAAAGTTCTTAAAAAAATAAAAGAATATGGAACATTTGCACATGGTGCACATTTACAACTTGCCCCCACCAAGAAAAATATCAAAAAAGGAACACCAACCACTTTCTATATAAAAGCAATTAGCATTCAGAATTTGAAGTTTTAAAAATTATTTATAGTAACATCAAAAATATGAAATATTTTGGGATAAATCTGGCACAAGATCTACCACTTCTGTACGTAAAAACTGAAAAATCAAAAAAAAAAGAAAAACTGAAAAATCATTACTAAGAGAAATTAAGGAACACTTAGATAAATGGAGAGATACAGCTTGTTCATGAGTTGAAAGGTTTAGTATTGTAAAGTTGTCATTATCCTCAAATTGATCTACAGATTCAATACACTCCCCATCAAAACTTCAGTAGATCTGTTTTTGTTGTGTGTGTGTGTGTGTGTGAAAAACTGATTCTAAAGTCATATGGAAATACATAGGACCCAGAACAAAAAAAAAATTGAAAAATGACAAAGTTAGAGGGCTAAAAACTCCCGATTTTAAGATTAATTATAAAATTCTAGTAATCAAGAGTGTGGTATTGGCATCAAGATGACAAACAGCAGTATAACTGAATAGAGTTCAATAACAGACCCACACATATATAGACATGATTTTTTACAAAAGTGCAAAAACAATCCAGTGGAAAAATAGCTGTCTCTTCAAAAAATTGTGCTGGAATAATTAAATAACCACAAACAAAAAATAAATTCTGATCTATGCTTTGAGCCATATTAAAAAAATAGCTCAAAATGATCATAGACCAAAATGAGAAACCTAAGAGTATCCATCTCCTAGAAGAGAAGTCCTTGTGGTTTTGAGTTAGGCAAAGGTTTCTTAGATATTAAATGAATCAAAAAGTGTGAGCCACATAAAAAATTCAATACACTGAACTTTATCAAGATTAAAAACTTCTGCTCTTCAGTAGACACTGTTAGTACATTTGCAATCATATTAATATATCTGAAAAAGGTCTCATGCCCTAAAAACAACAACTCAATTAAAAATAGGCAAAAGTTTAAGAAGACATTTTACTAAAGAAAATAAAAAAATTATAAATATATTGAAAAATATCACACATTATTCATCATTAAATAAATATATGTTGAAACCACAATGCCCATATCACTATACTCGTAAGAATGCCTAATGCCTAAAGTTAAATAGATGGACTGGACCAAGTTTTGGCATTGATGTGAAGCAAGTAGAATTCTCAGAAGCTGCTGGTAGAAATGTTAAATGGTGTAATCACTTTGGAAAATTGTATCTTAATAGTTAACATGCTTTTCCCTATCATATGGTGACACCCTTTCCTCTTAGATATGTACTCAAGTAAAAAAAAAACCTTAAATTCATACAAGGATTTATACACAAATGTTCATAACAAGTTTATTTGTAATGGCCTAAAACTGGAAACAACAAAATGCCCACCAACGCACAAATAGATAAAGAGATTATGGTATACTGTATGGCAATAAAATTAACTAATAATGATGCATGTGAAATCTCAAAATAATTGTTAGGTGAATGAACAAAAGACAAAAAGGAGTATGTATATTACAAACAAACAAAAATCCTGGATGGCCTTTTTGGTAAGGAAGCAGGAAATGCCCACTGACTTAGATCTGAGATATCTGTGGCTCCATATATGGTTTCTGACAATGGCACCAGGAAATTCTTTTGTAGAAGACCCTGTCATTCAATATGTCAACTGCAAAAAGTTAAGTTCTCTTTCTTCATTTATAACAAATGACTTAAAGTGATAGTTTAGGTATAAACTATTATAAGTTATAAATATTAATTATTCTTCCCTGCTTCTAGGCATCTTCCAGAGCCCACAACATCTGTATTGGGAAGTGCAAACCAGTCTGGAAAGGAAGTGTTTTGGACATGTGCAGCTTGCATTGATTTAAGATGGTCTGGAATTAAAGCACAGTGAGCTTGAAGCTCCAGGATGACACATGTTTGAATTAAAAAATCTCTGCCAAGTACAGCCAAGCATTTTCTAGGAAAATCCACTGAACTGGGCTGAAGTGACAGGGGTACCTGTTTTTGTCTGTTTATTATTAATTGAACAGAATTCCTTTCAGATGTCTTTACTAATCAGAATTTTAGGCCACCTGGAAATGTTACCAGTTTTTCCTTCAAGAAAAATTGTAGGGTTGAAAAAAGAAATGCACTTCTGTGCTTTTTTTCCTTTTGCTTTAAAAAAATCTCCCCCTTAGAGAGTACTAGACTCTTAAGATCAACTGAACTTCAAACTCATATCTTCCAGGAATATGAATCTCCAGTGAATAATGAAAGACAAATTAAAACAGTCATAAGCATATTCCACTAATGTAATACTCAGGAGTTCCTTGTGCATATGAAATCTCCAATTTTATTCTTTGAATCTATTTATTATACTCTTTGAAGCAGAACCATACAAGTGAAGGTACAATTTAGATGTCTATTTGATATGAGAACTTAAGAAAAATAAAATGTAGTTAAGCAAAAAAAGTTTAGAGTGGATTTCTGAGCAAAATTAGATTGCTTTATTTTCCACTTCAAATGTACTCTCAAGTATCATTTGGAGTATATATTAATGAAAAGAATATTGGCTTTGCAGATTAATCTTAGCTATGTTCAAATATTAGTATCATGAGAATCAAGGTGAAAAAAAACAAAAGATAATAAATATGCAATCTTTTTATGAATATGTTTATATTCTTAATATTTGAAAAAATATTCCTAAGAGCTCCCATTTTCCTATCTCTACCTAGAGACTAGTTCAGTTCAGTTCAGTCGCTCAGTCGTGTCCAACTCTTTGCGATGCCATGGACTGCAGCACATAAGGCCTCTCTGTCCATTACCAACCCCCAGACTTTACCCAAACTCATGACCATTGAGTCAGTGACGCCATCCAGCAATCTAATCCTCTGTCGTCTCCTTCTGCTCTCACCCTCAGTCTTTCCCAAGATCAAGGTCTTTTCAAAAGAGTCAGTTCTTCGCACCAGGTATCCAAAGTATTGGAGTTTCATCTTCAGCATCAGTCCTTCCAATGAATATTCAGGACTGATTTCCTTTAGGATAAACTGGTTGGATCTCTTTGTAGTCCAAAGGACTCTCAAGAGTCTTCTCCAATACCACAGTTCAAAAGCATCAGTTCGTCCTTGCTCAGCTTTCTTTATAGTCCAACTCTCACATGCATATATGACTAATGGAAAAACCATAGCTTTGACTAGATGAACCTTTGTTGGCAAAGTAATGTCTCTGCTTTTTAATACGCTGTCTAGGTTGGTCATAACTTTTCTTTAAAGGAGTAAGTATCTTTTAATTTTATGGCTGCAGTCACCATCCATAAAGTCTGTCACTGTTTCTACTGTTTCCCTATCTATTGGCCATGAAGTGATGGGACCAGATACCATGATCTTAGTTTTCTGAATGTTGAGCTTTAAACCAACTTTTTCACTCTCTTCTTTCACTTTCATCAAGAGGTTCTTTAGTTCTTCTTCTCTTTCTGCCAAAAGGGTGGTGTCATCTGCATATGAGGTTATTGATATTTCTCCTGGCAATCTTGATTCCAGCTTGTGCTTCATCCAGCCCAGCCTAGAGACCAAAAGTCAGCAAACCTTTTGTGTAAAGATCAACTAGTGAATAATTTAAGCTTTATGGACCTTACAGGGTCTGTCAGGATGACTCCACTCTGTCCTTTTAATACAAAAGCAACCACAGACAATGCATAAACAAGTAACAATGGCTGTGTTCCAATATCACTTTCTTTACAAATAAGCTGTGGATCACATTGGGCCCATGAGCCATAGTTTTCTGACCCCTGATCATCTGCCTTGACTGTTGCTACTGTCTTTTATACCGGTGAGGAGCGGCCCACTATAAGGGCATGAGTGTAGAGTACCTGTTTGGAAGTTGTAGGTTTCAGCAGAGATGGAGCTGCAACTATCCCAAGATTGTCTGCAGGAAACTTTCAAGCTCCATCAGAATCACAATGGTTATATAAATGAACCTTGACATAAAAACAACTGGAATTCTTATTGAAAATAATTTGAGGATTTATTTCTATTTTATTTCAATGGACTATATATCTGTTTTTATGTCATGGCCATACTGTTTTGATTATAGTAGCTTTATATTAAGTTTTAAAATCAGGAAACTTTGTTCTTCTTTTCCAACTTTGTTCTTCCTTTTCAAGATTGTTCTGATGAATTCCACATGAATTTAATGGGGAAAGAACAATTTTTTCCACCAATGATACTGTTTGGTGGAAAAGATTTTTCTCTGATGCTGTGAAAATTGGATACTCATATGCAAATGAATAAAGTTGGACCTCTACCATATACTGTATGTAAAAATTAATTCAAATGGATCAAATCTTATATTTACATCTAAATGTAAGAGATTAAACTCTAAAAATCTTGGCAGATAAACTTGTATAAATCAGAAGACACTATTAAGAATGTAAAACACATCATACAGAGTTTAAGAAAATACTTGCAAATCATATATCTAATAAGTTAATATCCATAATATATAAAGAAGTCCTACATCTCAATCACAACAACAAAAAAACCCAAAACAATTAATCCATTTGAAAAATAGGTGTTCCTCCAAAGAAGATAAACAAAAGGCCAATATGCTGAAATTCTCTACTCATTAGGACGCAAATCAAAACCACAATGAAATGTCACTTCACACTCAGGATAGCTATTAGGATGGCTATTATCCAAAATAAACAAGCAGGCAAACAAACAAACAAAAAAACTAGCAAGTATTGTTGAGAACGTGGAAAAATTGGAACACTCATGCATTGCTGATAGGAATGTAAAATGATACTGCCCCTGTGGAATGGAGTTCGATGGTTTCTCAAAAAGTTTAAACATAGGATTACCATATCACCCAACAACTAAAAAAACATATTAGTCACAACCTGTAAACAGAGTGTTGTTTTACTTGGTAGGAATGTTTAGGACACAGAGTTTAGGAGTCAACATCTCAGTAGCTCTGAGAAAACTGCCTCAAAGAGGAGAGAAGTGGACTCAGGCTACATACAAGTTTGTAAAACAGGAAGCAGGCAGTCTGAACATCAAAGATTTCTGTGAGGTAAGGAAAACCAGATATCAAGTTAAAGAATTTAGTGTTCTATGTGTGGGAAGATGCAAGACTCTGGGCTAACTGAATGCATTCCTTTCATACGCACCTTAGTTCTCTAGGACGAAATCCTGTTCCCTAGTTCACCTTAATGAATGCCAGATGGGGCAGATGGCTGCTTCTTGCATCTCAACCCCAGCTCCTCAGCAATCACCGTGGAGGGTGGTGGTGGTATCTTCTGGATCACAGGCATTGTGTTCCATTTTGGGAGGCTTCATTCACATTTGAAGGCCTAAAATTGTTGATAGTTGTGACATTTCTTGTTTATTGATATGGCAGGAGAAATTTCATTTTACAAACCCAACGATTTCATTTCTGCTTATATATCCAGAATAACTGAAACCAAGGACTCAAAGAGATACTTGTGTACCAATGTTCTGAGCAACATTATTCACAATAGCCAAAGAGCGGAAACAACTCAATGTTCATCAACAGATGAATGAGTAAGCAAATGTGGTATATGCATACAATAGAGTATTATTCAGTCTTAAAAAGAAATGAAATTCTGAAACATGCTACAACATGAATGAGCCTTAAAAACATTATGCTATGTGGGATAAACTAGACACAAAGGAAGAATTGTATGTTTCTATCTCTATGAGGAACCTAGAATAGGCACATTCATAGAGATAAAAAGTAGAATAGAGATTAAAAGAGGTTATGAGGAGTGGAAAATAGGGAGCTATTGATTAACGATTGCAGAGCTTCTGTTTGGGAGGGTGAAAAATTCAGGTAGTGACAGTGTTGGTAGTTGTAAAATGCTGTGAATGCAGTTGATACCACTGAATTGTACATTTAACAATTAAGATGCTAAATTTTATTGCATATATTTTACTATAAAAAGTCTGAAAAGAAGCAAGTTTACACATCCAGGCTTAAAATGCTAAGGTTGCCAATTTTCTAGGATGAAATAAATAGTTATAGACATTTAGAGCTGAAAGGAATAGAAGAGATCATCTGTGTCAGCCACTGAACCTTGGAATAGCATTTTATTTTAATAAAATAATGAGAACTCTTGAATCTTCAAAAAATTGGTGGTTTAAGAAATGCTACATGGAGACCCTGTTGGATAGCAGCCTGGTTGGTCAATATTACTTGAAATTGTGTTTGCCTAGAAAAAGCACACTGTTTTTACTTAGAATGTCTGTTAAATGGCAATAAAAAAGCAGTTTTTAAAGATGTTTTAGTTATCACTTCAGATAAGATTATGGAAACAATACATCAATCGGTTATCTTAAGAAAGAATATTATTATCGTTGTTTTAACAGGCTATAGAATTTGCATGACTATGGGCGACAAATTATTTCACTCCTAGTAACAGGCAGTGGAGAAGGCAATGACACCCCACTCCAGTACTCTTGCCTGGAAAATCCCATGGACAGAGGAGCCTGGTAGGTTGCAGTCCATGGGGTCCTAGGAGTCGGACATGACTGAGTGACTTCACTTTCAGTTTTCACTTTCATGCATTGGAGAAGGAAATCGCAACCCATTCCAGTGTTCTTGCCTGGAGAATCCCAGGGACGGGGGAGCCTGGTGGGTTGCCATCTATGGGGTCTCACAGAGTCGGACACGACTGAAGTGACTTAGCAGCAGCAGCAGCGGTAACTGGCAGGGCCCTCAGCCACCCCTCCACCCCCAGTTCATTAGCCTTCTTTTTCAAGACTTACTGAGAATCCCTCTTTTGACCTGTCATCTCTTCCCAGCTGTCACTTTCCATATTGCCCTGATAATTTTTCTCTAAAAAGTTAAAGCCAGACTAGAGCTATGGCTTTCTATCTTCTTTTTTCCTATCTGGTTCGCCAAAGAGGCCAACCAAAGTTTTTCATCTTAAGGAATTTAATCACTAGTCACTCTAGATGGATGAATAGGGAATAATAAAAGCTATACATTGGAAGGAAATTTCAAGACAGGTCAAAAGAGTTTGACTTCAGTGTTTATTAAAATAAATGGTGGTCAGCCTGTGTAATCTACCTTATTACTCTATCTATCTGTGATTTCCTATTAAAATTTCCATGGAAACTGCTTACCTACCTTCTTCCATTTTCCTTTTACTCTTATTGATGGAAATAACTTCAGCATCTAGTGGACAAACCCCTTTCCTTAGATCTTAGTGTTACACATACCCTGCAAACAACCTCTTTGAGATGTTTTTAGGGTAGAATATGGCATTCAAACATTTAAATCTTCCAGCAGTGGGCAAAATTTAAGAGTGTCACTGACATGTTGGTGGGAGAGTCTTAACATCACTGTTGTGGAAAATCACTAATCCAGATAAAAAGCAACCACTCCTGATTTTTGTGACTACCATTGCCTGATTTTTTTTTTTGGAGGGGGGAATGCCTCTTCCCTCTGAACCCATCTGAGTGGCAAGGAAGGCACATGATTCATATATTAGTACTTTAAATCATTCTGGTGTCAGTGATTGGGTAATGACATCTTGGCTGATACAGAATCCCCAATATTTTCAAGAAGGAAGGGATCATCTACTATCCCTTGCCAAGGATTCTCTGGGACAAAGAAAGTGTCAAGAAGATGTCCCCCATTTCTAAGGAAGCCTTGGGATTGCCAGAAAGAAAGTGAAGTCACTCAGTTATGTCCAGCTCTTTGTGACCCCATGGACTGTAGCCCACCAGGCTCCTCCATCCATGGAATTTTCTAGTCAAGAGTACTGGAGTGGGTTGCCGTTTCCTTCTCCAGGGGATCTTCCTGACCCAGGGATTGAACCTGGGGCTCCTGCATTGCAGGCAGACGTTTTACAATCAGGGAATCTTCTGGAATTGCAAGAAGAGGGTAAGAAAATCATATTGGGTTAAGCATGACATGTCAGTAATTGGAGAGAGTCTTTGACCAGTGCCTATTACATATGATCTCAGGTGAGCACCCCTGGCAGGGCACTGCATCATTGGTCCAGCTAGACATCAACCACTCTAGCCTACAGGACAGTCCACTCTTCCCAAAAACAAGCTCCATCTCAGAATTTCTCCTTCAACAAAAGCACCAGATTCTTGCTGGAGAGCTAGGCTCTGACCACCGTCTTAACAAGTCTTCATGCTTTCAAACTGTATGACCTTTCCCTACAAAGGCAGATGATGGTAGATGAAGGTTGATTTTTTCATCATGAAAAGAAAGAAATAAGGTTACCTCAGTAGGTCAGTTGAAGGCAACCTTTTTTATGTGGTCCTATAACCATAAGCAATCAATCAATTGTAGGTACTTGAACACTTTGTGTGTGCTTATCATTGTGCTTGGCTCGATACCAGCTCTCAGAGGGTTTACAGAAATTAGGAATTAAATCAATCATACTGGACCAAATTGAGACTAATTCATTCTTAAAGTTCACAGTTCTTACTGTCAGTAAGGGCGGCGAGGGCAGGCTTTTTCATCATATAAAGGTCATTCTAATCACACAAGCTTGGCAAGGACAGCTGATGGGGGTACCAGGATATGCACAAAGTCCTGGTGTGATGAGTTTTGAGAAATTCCATTTTACAGATAGATTATTCTACACATATTCTGGTATACTTCCATTTCTGTAAGACTTTACATTTTACAAAGCACTTTCACATTTATTGTCTCATTTAATTTGCTCAGTGACCTCATGGAGTCTATTGTCTCATTTTTAGATGGAAAACATGTGTCAGAAATGGATGAGCAACTTTCCCAAGTCCACTCTGCTGACTGGTAATCAAATCAGGAAAAAAATTTCCATCTTCACTCAAATCTCAGAGCTGTTCTTCATGCCACACCACAGCTGGGCACATGCAGTCCACTTGACAATGAAATTCCCTTTTTTTGGTTATTCATCTTTGATTATTCCACTGCAACTTCCTTTCTAATGACTAACAATTTGAAAGGAGAGCCCAAGTCTACCTTTCACTGAAATTATGTATTTTCAGTAAAGCCCAACGATTTGAGAATTCAGTGTGAAGAAGAAAGAAAAGAAGCTGCTCCATTATATTTAATACCATATCTAAAATATTCCATAGATGAAGATAGGATTAATTATACTGTCATATTTTAGTCAATTGTTTTCTGACTCCCTCCCCCACAAAAAGATTTCCAGTATTTTTAATAAGTTATTCTGCATTTTAAAATTGTCCTTGTATAACAATCACTAATGGAGGAACAAAGTAAATTCACCACATTCTCTACCACTAGCTAATTTAATGACCATTTCAGGAGAATGACTTTATACCTGTTTCAAAATGTCATGGGATTATGATTTCTTATCCTAAGGGATGCTAAGGGAACTTAGCATGCTAAGGGAAAGGAGAAAGGTGATTTGTTTCATTTGCTTTACTTTAAGAATTTGTACCAAAACAAGTTGCTGCTCAAACAGACCTAGTTGTTAGCTAGCAGGAAAACCAGCATCTCAGAGTTGGTAGTGGCACATATTTCACCTGCTAGAGTATTCTTGGCATTTAAATCTGGAGTCACAGCACTGTCATCTCTGTAATTCCTGTCTTTTAAAGATATTGGCTTAGAGAAATATTTCTGGGGGATGCAAAGGTGACCATCAATGGTAACTGGCATGAGACAAGGAGGGTCCATGAGGCTCTGTGCTGTGCTGTGCTTTGTCACTCAGTCATGCCTGACTCTTTGCGACCCCATGGACTGTATAGCCTGCCAGACTCCTCTGTCCATGGAGATTCTCTAGGCAAGAATATTGGAGTGGGTTACCATGCTCTCCTCCAGGGGATCTTCCCAACCCAGGGATTGAACCCAGGTCTCCCACATTGCAGGTGGATTCTTCACCATCTGAGCTACTGGGGAAGCCCAAGAATACTGGAGTGGGTAGCCTTTCCCTTCTCCAGGGGATCTTCTTGACCCATGAATCAAACTGGGGTATCCTGCATTGCAGGGGGATTCTTTACCAGCTGAGCCACCTAGGAAGCTCCTCATGAGGTTCCACAAACCATTAAACACATGCCTTTCCCAAGACTACACTTCTCTAGACCTAGATATGCTACCAGACCAGACACTCTTTTTGAGAAATTTAGCATCTTGGTTTTCTTCAAAATCACGTGATTTTTAATACTGTCCAGCTAAACAAAACATGTTGCCTAGACATGTTATCCACCATGCCATCAATTCTTGTCCCTTCTACTTTCACTGCCCAGGAAAGCCAGGCACTATTCCCATTATCCTAACCCTCACCTAAGCAGAGCAAATGGTCCACAATGAACCATGAGGACAGTGGAGCAGCTAAAAAAAGCTAGACTCTCAGAATCACTTTTGAGGCCAAAATGTCCATGGGACTCCCTTGGTGGTCCAGTGGTTAAGACTCCATGGTCCCCCCACAAGGGGCACAGATTCAATCCCTGGGCAGGAAACTAAGATTCCCAGGTTGCACAGCCAGAAAAAGAAAAAAAAAAGCTTTAAAGATTCTGGGCTATAAATGAGTTTAAAGAAGGCTTACTTGAAACCTGAGGAAATCAGTGTGAATTACCTTTATTTAAGCTAGAGGGAAAACAAAGTTTCAAATAAGTAATTAAAAAAAAAATCTTAGTTTCCAGAGTAATGGACCTAATCATTTTTTCAATTTCGATGTTTCTTTAATACTTAGTCAAAATCTATGCCTTATAAGAACAGTTTGATATTTATGTTTATATTCTATATTTATCTAAGCATTCCATTGAGAGAAATTGTTCAGTTATCTCTGATTGAATATTTTAAAATCTTTTAAATACTTTTAGAGATACTTGTTCCCTCTTCAGCTAAACGGGGCAAAAATTACTAATTTTTTCAATTAATACATATTTTGGTTGTTTGTTTGCTTTTTAAAACATGTATGTATTTATTATTTCTGGTTGTGTTGCATCTTTGTTGCTGCACACGGGCTTTCTCTAGTCCCAGCAAGTGGGGACTGCTCTTTGTTGCGAGGCAAGGACTTACTGCGATGACTTCTCTTGTGGATCATGGGTTCTAGCACTCCAGTTCAGTAGTTGTGAGGCATGGGCTTAGTTGCTCCTCGGCATGTGAATCTTCCTGGACCTGGGATCGAACCTGTGTCCCCTGCATTGGTGGGTGGATTCTCATCCACTGTACTACCAGGGAAGTCCAACACATCATTTTTGAAGGCCAGTGATACACTATGCAGGAGCAGGACACCATACTACACGGTGTGTCTGTACATGGAAATGTTTCAGGAGCATCCGGGTGGAGAAGAGGGAATTCACAAAGGCTGTTGAATTAAACCTTAGGCTTGTATGGGGTGAGGGGTGAAGTTAGGAGGACTGCTGTTTTAATGCATGACAAAAACGCAAAACTCTTTTTTTTGAAAAGTGTCAAGAATTTCAAAATAGCAACAGAACATTAAACCAAATGTGGGCTCTTTTGCAGATGGGGACCATGGAGCCGCTCTGGCTGAAGCCCTTCCACCTGATGAAACCAGGTTTGTAGGTACAGAGAGATGGAGGACAAGGATATTTTTAGGAAGCGGGGAGAAGCAGATGTCCTGAATGTGGTGTGTGTGTCATATCCAACTCTGTGACCCCGTGGAGTGTAGCCCACTGGGCTCCTCTGTCCATGGGATTTTCCAGGCAAGAACACTGGAGTGGGTTGCCATTTTCTTCTCCCCTGAATGTAGCCTTGTGTGGAAACTCAGAGCCTTGAGGCCTTGCTGGGAAATTTGGTCTTCACTTTGTAGGCAACGGGACATTATGGGAAGTTCCCAGGAGAACCAGACATCTTTAGAATTATACATGTGGTAGCAGTAAGAATAAGACAGAGACCAGGGGCAAGACTAGAGGAGGGAGACCCATGAAGCAGCTCTGGTAGGCTCAGGTGGCAGATCATCATGAATGCTGGAAGACACACTGTGCACATTACAAAGGGAGTGGATACTGTATGAGGTTTCAGTCCAGAAGAACTGAACTTGGCATGAGCCCTTGCTAAATCATCTGCAAGGCCCACATCCTGTCAGGGCAGGAGGAACACTGACGCATGGTGCTGCTGTGAAACCAGGGCCCCAGGAGCGATTTCTCAGCAGGGCTTGTTGTAGGAGTGGCATTGATGATTTATATCCAGTGTCAACTACAAGTTGGCACTTGCCATCTACCTCTACAAGGATTATATCATGTGCTGCTGCATCTGCTGATTTTCAACACACCACTGAATGGAGTTCAGGGTGGAGAGCAGAAATGAAGCATTCTGTGCTCTGGAAAGCAGCTTCCCAGGCGGCAAAGTGGTAAAGAACCCACCTGCCAATACAGGAGACACAAGAGTTGTGTATTTGATCACTGGGTCAGGAAGATCCCCTGGAGGAGGGCATGACAACCCACTCCAGTATGCTTGCCTGGAGAATCCCATGGTGGGCTACAGCTCACAGGGTCACAAAGAGTCAGACACGACTAAACTGACTTAGCATGCATGCACGTGCTCTAGAAAATGGGCAGAACAGGTCTTTAGATAGTTAGATGTTTTCAGGAGCTGATTTTGTAAGATCATTTATTGTATCTCCTCATATCTAGAAAAGCACTAAAATCCTTCACAGTGACAGCTGCTCCCTGTGACTAGCAGAAAACCTTCTGCAAAAAGTAGTGGTTGATTTCATGTACTCCCTCTTCGCTAAAATCACGTATATACTGACCTCCCCCCTCCCTTTGGAACCACTTCTCAGAGCTATCTGAGGTGCTGTCTCTTGGGCTACAGTCCTCATTTTGCCCCAAATAAAATTTAACTTGCAACTCACATGTTGTGCAGTTTTTTAAGTTGACACCAGTCTTGGTGAGACCTCCAGAGGCCTCTGTCTTTGGGGTCGATTTGGCTCTGAGCTAGCATTTTGTGTCCACTGTGTAATGCAATGCACCCTCAGACATCAGTAACAGGAGGGAGTGCACAGGCATCTCGATAGAACCCGAGTTTACACTCTCTCTAAGATGTCAAAATGCCCCATTTGATTTGCATTGGATCCAGCACGTCTCCAACGGCCCGTGTGAATATGTGTCTTTCCATTTCTCTATGGGTTTCCTCAGCTACACCTGGTGCAGCAATAATGAGGAGGAGGATTGTCTCTTTTCCACAATTGACAAGGAATGAGTCACATGTCAACCCACTCAACTAGGAAAATATTTGACAAGAAATAGAACTGAAGAATTTTAAAACACTTATCCCAAAGCCTATGAGATAGGCAGAAAATATAACACTGAAGACCCCAAACAGATAATTTCTTAAGTATCATAACTTCTCTTTATTGATGTCCAAAGTGTAAATGATAAATGAAAGAACAGAATGAGGTCTTTACATTTGGGTGTTTTATCTGGCCTAAATGTCTTCGTATTTTTCATATCAGGAATATTCAGGAACGACTTTCTAACTTACCTTTTAAAATGGGATAATTCATGTGAGTTAAAAACGTTGCCTGCAATGTCAGTAAACAAAGGATGTCGCAGCCAAAGAGTCACTACAGGATGAGCCCTGGGGGTATTCAGGATGGAGAAAACAGGATACTGGCTTCTAGACAGCTAAGGTGCATACCAAGGAAAGAAATGATAGCAATGAGCACATGTTCTTGCTCTTGCATCTTCCCATACACAGAAAAGAAAAGTACTCAATTCATTAACTCACCATTAACTCACCATATCTGGTTTTCTTTCATTTCTTTAACTTTTTGATGTTTGCACTGCTGCTGCTAAGTCACTTCAGTCATGTCCGACTCTGTGCGACCCCATAGACGGCAGCCCACCAGGCTCCCCATCCCTGGGATTCTCCAGGCAAGAATACTGGAGTCTCTCAGAGCTACCCAAAAGGCTGCACCCATGGCTTGAATTCTTCAGAAAATCCACTAAATAAAACAAATTCTCAACTATTAGGTTGTGCTTTTTTTTTTGGCCGACACTTCAAAGCTTATCCTAGTTTTTCAAACAGACATCTGGAATAGCTCAGAGAGACTCCCCTTGGGAAGACAGCATGCTTTCAGCCTCCCACTAATGATTTTGAGACCCCCATGGGTTATTTAAAAGTTTGGCCTCTACTGTGGCTCAGACAGTAAAGAATCTGCCTGTAATGTGGGAAGCCCAGGTTTTATCCCTGGGTCAGGATGATCCCTGGAGAAGGAAATGACAACCCACTCCAGTATGCTTGCCTGTAGAATTCCATGGACAGAGGAGCCCAGTGGGCTATAGTCCATTGGGTCACAAACAGTTGGACGTGACTGAGCAACTAACACTCAGTTCACGTACTAGAGCTTGGGTTTTCCAGAAGGTAACCCTTGCCTGAAGGACATCCATAATCCCATTTGACGGCTTGTTAAAATAAGCCATCTTTTTTTTCCTGTGCACAGATCAATTCAAGATCTTTCTATTCATGAGTCTCTATTTTCTATTCTAGAGTCTCAGGAGTTCATGGGCAAGAATATGGGCTCTTAAGGTTTTTAGCCAAGTGTATGTGAATATGTGTGGTGGAATGTCAGACACAAGCAGGCATCAGCTTAGTCTTCCATGAGGGTGACTCAAAGATTTAGGACTAAATCAGCAGAATTGAATTTGAATTTGATTCTTTCCTCCACATCTAGGACTAAAGACTGAAGAATTATAGATGCCCTTGAGACTTGTAGAAATAGAGCTGTAAAGAGCCTCCTTGTACTGGGGAAGCTAAGCAGTACTTTATTTATTTATTTTTTTTAACATGGTAAAAGTCACATAATATAAAACATACTATTTTAACCATATTCAATTGTACAGTTCAATGGCACTAAGTACATTCACACTGTTGTGCAGGACTCACCATCTGTCTCCTGAATTTTTCACTTTCCTAAATTGCATCTCTGTCCGCTTTAAACACTCAGTCCGCCTTCTCCCTCTCCACCCCACCCCCAGCCCCTGGCTGCAGTATTTATTGATAACTGGGACAGTTTGCTGATGAGAGAAGACGGGATGCACAATATCAAACTGTTCCAACCTAGAGAACCAAGTATACAATAAAAGAACGTGTCACCTTGAGCCAAAGATTTCTTTGGGGGTAGATCATTTTGAATATGTATTTGTTCATTTTGAGGTGTTCTGGGTCTTCGTAGCTGAGTGTGGGTCCTCTGTAGTTGTAGCAAGCAGGGATTATTCTTTGTTGTGGTGCTTGGGCTTCTCGTTGCAGTGACTTCCTTCTCTTGTTGGGGAGCAAGGGCTCCCTAGACATGTGGGCTTCAGTAGTTGTGACTCTGGGGCTTGAGTTTTTTATTTTTAATACAGCATCAGGTGACTTTTTTCTTAAGCTTAAAATATTGCCATTAGATTTCTTTTTTGTTTTTACCAGAACCCAAAAGGTCTTACTTAAAAATACAGCCATTGAGTTATCAATTCAGTTAGGTGGCCTTTTTTCTCCATATATATATTATTGTATTTTATTTTAATTTAATAATATATATTGTATATTCATGTTATATTTATATAATTATATACTTATATTTATTTATATGTAAATTATATTATAATAGGTGTGTCCGCTTAGTTGCTAAGTTGTGTCCAACTGCTTTCGACCTCATGGGCTGTAGCCCACCAGGCTCCTCTGTCCATAGGGATTCTCCAGGCAAGATCACAGAAGTGGGTTGCCATGTCCTCCTCCAGGGGATCTTCCTGACCCAGGGATCTAACCCACGTCTCCCGCACTGCAGGCCGAATCTTTATCTGAGCTACCAGAGATTTTTAATTGTGGTAAAAAATACATAACAATAAATTTACTACCTTAGCCATTTTTAAGTATACAGTTCATTGCCATTAACTATATTCAAATGTACTGCAACATATCTCTAGAATTTTTCTGTCTTGGAAAACTGAATCTCTATAGTTAACAAAAAACAACTTTCCACTTCCTTCCCCCAGGCCTGGCAACCCATTTTTTCTATGAGTTTGGGTACTTTAGATTCTTCAAGTGGTATTTTTACCCAATGCAAATTCATGTGCCCAAGGCATAATGTGGCCAAACAAACCTAAACATCATAGACTGGAGCAAAGAAAGATGTATTGCTGGGCCAAGTAAGGAGAATGGGTGACTTTTGCTCAAAATGCCCCCAAACTCCACAAATAGTTTCAGCAAAGCATTTTTAAAGGCCAGGTGAGGGAGGAGGGGGTCTCAAGCCAAGTGCCAAACTTGTACACAATTCTCTGATCGATTAATGGTGAGGTAACAGGGCAGTATCACAGGGGCTAACATTATCAATCCTTAAGAAATCTGGAGGCCATATGTTCATGATCATCAGAGAGTTGATTTCTTCCATTTGGTGGTAGTTTTAGCATCTGAAAAAACTCAGGAAATACTCACTAGAGATTATTATTTAGGTATTTCAGGGAGGAGCTAAAGCAGAGGATATAGGGGAGGGGTCTGGCCCTGGAATTATAAGCCTGGTTTATTTTGCTAAGTATAATGTTCTTTGGAGGGCTTCCCTGATAGCTCAGTTAGTAGAATCCGCCTGCAATGCATGAGACCCCAATTCAATTCCTGGTTCGGGAAGATCCGCTGGAGAAGGGATAGGCTACCCATTCCAGTCAGTATTCTTGGGCTTCCCTTGTGACTCAGCTGGTAAAGAATCCGCCTGCAATGCAGGAGCCCTGGGTTTGATCCCTGGGTTGGGAAGATTCCCAGGAGAAGAGAAAGGCTACCCATTCCAGTATTCCGGCCTAGAGAATTCCTTGGACTGTATATAGTCCATGGGGTCCAAAAAGTTGGACACGACTGATCAACTTTCACTTTTGCTTTCAAAGCTTGTTGGTTCTGTAACATGCCACTGTGCTGCCTTTGTTCTCACTGGCCCTTAACCTGCCATGCCCTTTAGTGCCCTGAGTCTTCCAGACCAGGCCCTGGGGAAGCCAGAACTTCCAACTCATGCCCCCTCCTCCTCTTTCCCTCATGGAGGCGCAGCCAGGAGTTGGGAACTAGACTAGGCTGCGGTGGTAAGGAGGAGGAACTACAAAAGTCAATACAAAGAATTTCCTTACGCACCCTTTTGTTCTTGGCTTTGTCCTTACCTGCTGTGCTGCTATCTCTTAACTGGTTGTGCAGTTATCTAAAAGGCAAATAATCCTCTATATTATTTTTAAGAATGTGTCTCCATAGCGGGTGGGGGTGGGTGGAATGAGACTTTCTAGTCTACCATGTTGCTGATATTATTCTTGTTTTAACTCAATTAAATTTCCTTAAATACCTTGCCTTTTACATCCCAAACTTCCTGGTATCCCTTTAGAGAAGTTTAGTAGATCTAAAAACAGCAGTGCTTAAAATTCAGAAATAAGGTAAACAAACACTCCACAGAGACCTGAGCTCTATGTGCAGAGGCATCCAGCCACTGACCCATATGACCAGGTCATGTGCTACTTCAAAGGACAGAGTTTTATGCATTGTAATTCTATAATACCTGATGCTTTTAGGCTTCTCGTTGAATAAAATCTGCAATTTTTATTTGTTCCTTTTTTTCTGTTCCCTTTTTATTTGTTCCCTTTATTTTATCTTGTTCCCTTTCTTTAAAGATAATTTTCAGTGTAAATTTTAATTTTACTCAGTAATTGGTGTCTTATAAGAGACGTTAAAAGGACATTTGTGGTAGTCCAGTGGTTAAGAATTTGAGTTTTAATTCAGGAGACATGGATTCCATCCCTGGTCTGAGAAGATCCCACATACCCAAGGCAACTAAGCCTCTGGGCCAGAACTAGAGAACCCACACTGCAACTAAGACCTGATGCAGCCAAATAAATTAAAAAAAAATTTTTTTTAAGAGAGATGTTAGAGGCCTCAGTTAGCTATTAGCATTTTTAGAGTAACAGATTCCCTTGACAGCTGTTCTCTGCTATCTTTTCCCTGAAGCCAGTGAAATGAAAAGGAAACAACAATTTAATACCAAATTAAAAAATAAATAAATAAAGAGAAATAATGTCAAAAATATTTTTAAAGTAGACACACAAATATGTTTTTTTGGTGTAGATCTGAATGTTAAAATTTAGGGAATGTTAAACACTTCTGGAACCTAATTAACAATTACCCTTAGATAAAGTTTTAATAGAATAGAAATCTGCAAATCATAGAGAATCTGTACAGAATCTAATTCAAATATCTTAATTACTGCTTTGGTCGGCAAAGAAAAACAATCCAAACATCCACTCTGGAAAAAAATCAGAAATGATTGGAATTAAGAAATAAAAAGCACCCACATTTGCTGAGCTGCTCTGTGCCAGCTACTGTACCAGAAAGAAGGCAATTCAGCTTCATCCATTGTTATCAGGGTTGTTTCATGTAATTGCCAAAAAGTCTAGAAATTTTTATTTCTATTTAGCTAGTTAGAAAAAACATATCCTTTTTGATCAGAATACTTACAAATTATCTTATGTGCAAATCAGCTTTATAGACTTATAGAGTGATTGAAAAACTCTCACATCTCAACTGAGCCACAGTTAGAAATAGCTGTTAAAGTGTTATGGAATCAGGGTCGATTGGACAAATATAAAGTGCTACCAACTTGTAAGATAATAACAAGCATCAATTTTTTTTAAGACTCTGTTTAGCTCCATGTAAAACTCAAACCCAGCAGCAAAATGGCTTTATTGAGATACAAACAAAATTACCTTTTATTATAAAGAGTCTTTTTTTCATTTTTGTAATCAGAAAAGTGAATGTTAAGGTATTGAACAGTGGATAACAGGCTCACAGAGATTAATTGGGTAGTTATAATTCAGCTAAAATCTCAGTATTTCCAAGATCTCTGAGGCCATTTGAAATCTGGAGGCAATTATATTTCAGTTACTAGACTTTTTTCTTTCTTTATGCTTATTTGTGAAACAGATGTCAATAAAAATGCATGTTTTTGAGACTACAAATAAATTCATTGAGGACTTCTGTAGGAAATTTTTAAGATTTTTATGTAGGACAGAATCAAGAAGATCACAGTGACATTGCTTGGGAAGAAAATAAATGATTGATAGATATAAGGGTCACTTTCCCCATTTCCTTATTGAGGAAGAAGAGAAGGCATGGTTCATTCATAAACACTTGACAAATATTTCTGATTGAGTCAAAGCTGGTTCTTGTTATAAATATGAAGCTCTTGTTTTGGTAAGCAGAACTCATATGGTTCCAAATTCTCTTAAGAATTTTCCACAGTCATCATTATTTTCAGATTTCCTAAATATTTCTTTTCTTCCAAAACCTTCTTTGGATTTTTGCACTATCCCTTATTTGCTATACATAAGTAGGATCATTCAACCATTTTGTATCCAAAGCAATTTTTAGTCAATGAGAGGAAAATTCTAGCATATGTGAGTCTTCTTTTGGTGAAAATAAAATTTTTGTGTTTTTGTACTTTGGCTTATACACATAGGATGATTACATTTTGCCAAATATTAAATCATATAACAAAAAAATGCTGATATTTATAGAAGATTTCACAATAGTTTATGGTTCTATGTATCATACTTTAGAAATATTTCATCATAGTTTTCCACTTATGCTACTGGGAAATAGAGACAAAGAGGGACATGAATGGGGGTGACTGCAACTGGTGCATGGTGTTGTTTGGTGGGTCAGTTACAACTCAGGTCCATTTCTCATAAAGAACTAATCACTGGAACCACCCTTCCAGGCTGAATACATGCCAGGTGCAGAGAAGTGTCTGATTAAATGAATTTATATTCAATTCTAAAATTCCTGCATATTTCAGGTGACTCTTCTTTATTTAACTTAATACAGATTGTTCACTATGGCACACACTATGTATTCGCTAAATTCTGTATTAGCATACTGTGCAAAAGCATTGCTTAGAATTTTATTTTTCAGATACTGTGACCCTCAACTTTACTGCTATGACTCAGCACTATTCCCACCGAGATACCTAAACTGCTTCATTTTCCATCATGATGTGGCCCACGAATGTTCTCTCTCTACTCTTCTCTTCTTATCCCAAATTATAGAATTCTCAACCTGACATCTGAGGACCCATCACCTTCTCTAACCAGTTTCACACTCTTCCCCAACTTCCAGAGGCCAGAGTCATCATTATCCCTCCAAACTGAACATGTCTTCAACTGATTTAAAGTAAAATACCTTTACTCCTCTCTTCTTCCTGGCCATATCCTTCCTGCTTCAAGGTCTACCGCAAGCTGTACCACCTCTAAGCAGCCCTCCCTAACTACATCACATTAATTTTCCCCATGACACTCCTATTGCACCTGTTGTTTGTCTTATTTATTTTCATCCTTAGTCATGTATTACTTTGCACTCTAATGCCTTTCCAAAACAGCTTTATCAAAGTATAATTGACATACAGTGCAGGACATATTTTAGGCATACACTTTGATGCATTTTGACACGTGCATACACCTGTGAAGCCATCACCAGAGTCAAGATAATAAACATATCTATCAATCCCCAAAGTCTCCTCATTTCTCTTCCTGATGGCTGCCTCCCAACCCTGCATCCCCCAGAAATCACAAATATTTTCTATCCCTCCAAGATTAGTTTGAATTTTCTAGAATTTTGTATGAATGAAAATATATAGTACATGCTCTTTTTTTCTGGTCTCTTTTATTATTTTGAGATCCAAATTGTTATTGTTGTAGCAGAGAAGTGTAGCTATTTTATTATTTGTTTGCCCTGGCCCACATACTTAGTAACGATGCTAGAAAGAAGGACCCTCTTCAGCACAGTTCCCGTAAAGAGATATCTGAGGGATGTTTATTGGCCTTCAGCCCAAAGGCAGTTAACACTGTAATCAGGTATTTTAACAACATGAAATCAATCTATGCAATGATAAGTTGCATTAATGGGTCCATTGCAAGCATTGCATTCCAGTCTGTGTGCCATGTTTAAATGTCTGTTCATATCATAAGATGATATGAGAGGTCCAGAACAATGTCATGTTGAGATACCCTAGGAGAATCAGTGTCACTCTTAGATAAGACATGGGAGAACACCACTGATTCCTTCAGCTCTCTGTGGTGCTCAAAAGTAGGCGAGGAAATATCAGATTCCTCATTAGCTCCAGTCACGGATATAGGACTCCGGATGGCCTGGCAGGAAGATGATTTTGGTTCAAGTAATATATTCTAATATTTAGAGATTCACATGAATAAAGAGTCCTTGACACCATCTGAGTAGAGATGGACGTCCAGTGTAGGAGAATGTTGGAGGGATTCTGACCCCAGAAGGAAGGTTGCACTGGAGGATCCTTAAATAACTGCTCTAAAGACAAATGGAAACATTAAGACTGAAGAAGGGTGAATGCATTTTCCCTTGAGGATGTGACCTCTGTCTTGGTATCTGAGGTTTGTACTCATTTTCAGGATGGCTCCCATCAGCACCCTATTGACCTCCTTTTACCCTCAAACACTCCTTTAGCCTATGAGATGTTCTTGATGTACACTACCACAGAAAATGGCAATTTATTAAAGAGATGTGGATAAAAAAGGATGAAGCCATAAATAACGTCTTTACCCTTGCAGGTTTTCTGCTTTTGCAACCTTATACACTCTTCAGTGTCTATGTCATGCCTCTCTTTGGGCCAGTGTTTAATGTAAAGCATCAGGTCAATTTTGTCCTGAACTAACTAGAGACAAGCAATTGTTAATTTTGGGCACATTAAATCTACAGTAGGATTTGCTAAGGGGAAACAATAAACAAATAACAACATCAACAGTGGCCACAACAATGATAAAAAAAGAAGCCATTGAAAAGAATTTCTTGAAACTTCTCAATAAAGTATCCGTATCTGCCTCAACCATAACTGTTTCAGGATCTAGCACATGGCTGGTTAGGAGAAGGAGTGTGTGTGTGTGCGTGTGTGTGTGTGTGTGTGTTGGGTGTGGGTGGGTGTGGGTGACTGAGACTGTGTTATGCATAATAGATGATCAGTGAATTCTACATCCTCTCATGTTTAAAACAACAAAATAATTATAAAATAATAGCTTGCATTGACTGAGCCTGCCATATGACAAAGTGTTGCAGGCTAGTTATCTGGGAAGCTGATACTAAGATGGAGTTAGACGTTCAGATGGTAACACTTAAAAGAGAAAGAAAGAACTGGGCAGGGAGAGCCATTAGGCCATGACTCACCATTGATAAATTGTCTCCCTGATTAACAGTGGCCTCCGGAGCACAGCTTCCCAGCTAGAAAAGTCCCTGTATGTTGAAAATGTCTAGGCCTTGCTATCCCTCCTTTGCTGAAGAAAACCACAACCTTGGCTATCAATTCCTTTCTGAAGTAAGAAGAGTGCAACTTCAGCTCAAAACTAAGGTGGACCCTCAATAAGCCACCTTTCTTGAGAAGGTCTCAGCAGGGTGTCTGGATATCTGCCACTGGAGACGACTGACTGCTCTGATCTTCCTAGGGCTGTCCTGGATTTGGCAATAAAATCTCCGTGTCCTGGGAATGCCCTCAGCCAGGAAATCAGAATATTGGCCAGCCAGAGGCCACAGTTAGGAGCCAGACTACTTGCTTTACATTTATTAATTCAATCTTAATCTTGAATATGATTCCATTTTATGAATGATGAGACTGAGTCTCAGAGTGGTGGGTGACTTGCCTGGAACCTACACAAGTTAAACTAAATTAACATAAAACAGATTAGGATCCAGTGGAAATCAGATTAGGTTACAGATTGAATGTTATTCAAACCTTTTATAGGTAAGTTTGTCCTTTTTTTTTGGACAGGTGTGCAGATTCTAAAGTCTTCAATGTATTATAAGTCATCTTGCATTTCATGCTAAGTCACTTCAGTCATGTCCGACTCTTTGTGACCCTATGGACTGTAGCCCACCAGGCTCCTCTGTCCATGGGATGCTCTAGGCAAAAAATACTGGAGTGGGTTGCCATGCCTTCCTCCAGGGAATACTTATGGTACATAGAACTCTATTTTACCCACACAAAGGACCCCAAGCTGCATCCCTTCAAATTTTTTTAGATAAGGTATAATCAGACAGGACTATGACCCTGTGATTTCAGGGTTTACTAAATTTATAAAGATGAAAAATGTTGAAAAAGAGCAAATGCCGGGAATGGTGGCTGAGATGTGAATTCAGCGTACTGCTGGTGGGTATGGAAACTCTGCAGCATTCTGGAAGGCAAGCTAAGGTTAAGTTCTGTGTGCTGGTTGACCCTCAAATCCCATTTCTGGGAGGAGGGTACTGTAAAAAACAGATCTGTGAGGGAACTAGTCCACAGATGAAGCACAAGTGGTGGTGCATATGGCAGTGGGGAATCTCGGATCATCTGTGTACCTGTCATGAGAGGCTTAGGTAAATAAAGCGTGGTGGACGGATGTGGTGAAATGCCGTGTAGCAGCTGGAAACAGAAAGCTAGAACCTCAGCCACAGGATAAAGCTTAAAGGCACAGTGTTGAAAAAGGCTATATAGGAAGAAGTAAAAAGTAGAAGAAAACAATAAATGCAGTGAATATCTATGCAAATTCAATAATCACATGCAAAATAACCTACTTAACAGAGATACATTCATATTTGAGAACATTTATAATATAAATTTGTTGCTCTGGGTGGGAGGAATAGAGCAGAGATAGAAAATGAACAGATAGATAACTGGTCAGACTACGATTGTTCAGTTGCTAAGTTGTATCCGATTCTTTGTGACCCTCATGGACTGCAGCACGCCAGGCTTCCTTGTCCTTCACTGTCTCTCAGAATTTGCTCAAATTCATGTCCATTGGGTCGATGATGCTATCCAACCATCTCATCCTCTGTCATCCCTTTCTGCTGCTGCCTTCAATCTTTCCCAGCATCAGGGTCTTTTCCAATGAGTTCAATCTTTACATCAGGTGGCCAAAGTATTGGAGTTTCTGCTTCAGCATCAGTCCTTCCAATGAATATTCAAGATCAAGTGCCTTAGGGTTGGCCAGTTTGATCTCCTTGCTGTCCAAGGATCTCTCAAGAGTCTTACCCAGCACCACAGTTCAAAGCATCAGTTCTTCAGCACTCAGCCTTCTTTATGGTACAACTCTCACATCTGTACAACAACCATAGCTTTGACTAGATGGACCTTTGTCAGTAAACTGATGTCTTTGCTTTGTAATACACTGTCTAGGTTTGTCATAACTTTTTTTTCCAAAAAGCAAGTCTTAATTTCATGGCTGCCATCACTGTCTGCAGTGATTTTGGAGCCCAAGAAAATAAAGTCTGTCCCTGTTTCCACTTTTTTTTGCCCCATCTATTTGCCATGAAGTGATGGGACTGGGTCATGATTTCAGCTTTTTGAAAGCTGAGTTTTAAACCAACTTTTTCACTCTCCTCTTTCACCTTCATCAAGTGTCAGATTGACAGAATGGCTGCTATCCAATAGTCTGCAAGCAATAAATGCTGGAGAGGGTGTGGAGAAAAGGCAACCCTCTTACACTGTTGGTGAGAATGCAAACTAGTACAGCCACTATGGAGAACAGTGTGGAGATTCCTTAAAAAACTGGAAATAGAACTGCCATACGACCCAGCAATCCCACTGCTGGGCATACATACCGAGGAAACTAGAATTGAAAGAGACACGTGTACCCCAATGTTCATCACAGCACTGTTTATAATAGCCAGGACATGGAAGCAACCTAGATGTCCATCAGCAGATGAATGGATAAGAAAGCGGTGGTACATATACACAATGGAGTATTACTCAGTCATTAAAAAGAATACATTTGAATCAGTTCTAATGAGGCGGATGAAACTGGAGCCTATTATACAGAGTGAAGTAAG
>NW_011494789.1:902093-937300 GCF_000754665.1 Bison bison bison
TTATACTTCAGTAAGCCAGAAAGAAAAATACCAGTACAGTATACTAATGCATATATATGGAATTTAGAAAGATGGTAATGATAACCCTGTATGCAAGACAGCAAAAGAGACACAGATGTATAGAACAGTCTTTTGGACTCTGTGGGAGAGGGAGAGGGTGGGATGATTTGGGAGAATGGCATTGAAACATGTATATTATCATATGTGAAACAAATCGCCAGACCAGGCTCGATGCATGATACAGGATGCTCGGGGCTGGTGCATTGGAATGACCCAGAGGGATGGTATTGGGAGGGAGGTGGGAGGGGGGTGCAGGACGGGGAACACATATACACCCGTGACAGATTCATGTTGATGTATGGCAAAACAAATGCAATATTGTAAAGTAATTAGCCTCCAATTAAAATAAATAAATTTATATTAAAAATAATAATAAAATAAAATGCTGATACAGGAAAAAAAAAAAAGAATCAGACTGAGAGACTGGCAGATAGACTGAGAGATGGGCAGCCTGATGATATTAGCAAGCTGTTAACTGACTTACATGGTTAACCAAGCCTTCATCTAAGAGCAGAATATAAGTGAGAGGAAGAAAGAGATGTAATACTTGAATGCGAATTAATATTTATGAATTCAATTAAGTTCAGTGTAATACTTTATCAGAATCTGAGAAGTGAATTGATAGCTGTATATAAAAGGTTGTTGTAAAGAATAGCTTCTACAGAATACAGAGCCTGGAGTTTATAGGAGGAGAATGAACACAGATCAGATCTAGTGAAAGATCTATCAATCAAGTGTAGGTTACCCAAGGGGTTAGGGGCTCTTGGAGAACAAAGGAACGAGCATAAGTGCAAAAAGTTTAGAGTTTAGTTTACCGTATTTATAAACAAGTAGGAATTTATATACATTTATTTTCTATAAATAGCACTTAGAATTTAAAATTTGTGAAGTATCATTTTTCTTTCCCCTGAGAATCTTTAAGAACAGAACATTAATCTAGCTCTCTCACCAGGGCAAGGTTTCTTGCAACACCAGTGAATGATGGATACTCTGTTCATTTAATTTTAAAATGCAAATTTGAGATGCAAAATCCCAAGTAATATGGACATAAACTTTACAAAACATCATAAATATCCCTAATGAGGTTTTAGCTCCTAGTCATGGTTTCTCACTGGTGGCTGAGTTCTCTGTCTTCATATGTTTGTGAATTCTGATGGATTGAGTGAGCATGTGAGTATATTAGATGAAAGAACTGGGGCTAGGGGGTTGAAAAACTTGGTAAATTAATCATCAATAATTTCCCAGTGTAGAATGTCTGTCTGGAGGATAAATTAATGGATAAATTAATTTTTCAAATTGAATGTTGCAAATATTCCACGATATCATTATAAGAGAGTGAGAATAATTTTGCAGACCCCACAGGAAGAGAATGTGAAATCCTGGCTGTTTTGCTGACTGGAATATTCATTTATTCCGTAAAGCCAAGGTCTATAAGGTTATGTAACATCACCGAGTTAATTAAAATATATAGCTTACACTCCTAATTTTTTCCAAACTATTCTGTTTTTAATTGAGAAGGCAAAAAATGTAGGGGCTAGGAGATGAGTTTTCCCAAATTAACGATTAAGCTTCAAATACAAAGTGAACACTTGGTCTCTGCCCTTCTGAAAATAATGATCTCAGCTTAGCTCTAAAGTCTTTAGATTAAGGGCTTCATTTGTATGAAAAGGGTTTCCCAGATGGTGTGAGCACCTGCAGATACAGGAGACAAATCTATGTATTGGCTTTCCAAAATTATATGATCAACTCTAATTAAAAATAGAAATGCAATATATGAGATAGACGCATAAACTTTAACATTGATTATTGATGAGCTCTAACAGAAAGTTACACAGTTTCCATTTAAATCATATTTTAATTGTAGTTAAAATTCTTTTACAGTTTATGTCTTAAGCTCATTAAGTTCCTGTACCTTGTTATGTCAAAGACATTTTTCCCTCAGTTAATCTTGATACTTGCAGTTATGAAAGAATTAGTTATTAATTCCAATATTTGTAAAATCAAGATTTGCTTTATTAATTTTTTGAGTGATTTATTTTACTAAGGTGAATGTATTTTTTAATCATTTATTGTCTCAGAGATATTAAAAATTTTTAAAGTCTGCTTGTTATAAACAAAAAGTAAAAGAACCAGTGAGTGGCTATATGTATAATCAGTTGCACATGAAGATAATCAAGGTCAGTTGATTATCTATTTTTATTTTTATAAGTTGGCATCGTGATAATAAAATGTTGAGATACATATTAACAGTTCTGCTGACTGGGAATGAGTGATGCTTTGTTTTCTTGTAGATTACTATTATGATGCCATTTATATTGTATGCATATCTTATATAAACTGGGGATTCTGAGGATGAAAAACTCAAATTTATGACATTCCAAGTATTCTGAGGATGACATTCATGAACATAATATTTTACTGATAGTTTCTTTCTCATAAGGTTTATAGTTTTTCAAACATCATTGTTTTCCCATTTTATACTAAATCGTCAATTTTTAAAAAGTCTTGATACAATTTGGCTTTATAACTCTATACTCTGACTTATTTCTTAATCAAGGTATGCAAAATATAGTAAATGTGGTAAAAACATTTAATCTATACCCAGAAAGATTGTTTATTTCCTTCCCAAGTGATCAATTGATTGAGTAGAGCCAGCAATTAAAAACTCCAGCTTTGTGGGAACATGGTGAAAAATTACTTATAGTTTTAAAAATGGAAAACATTTAAAGAGAACAAACTCTGACTCTGCAGATTAAGTCAGACCTGGGGCAGTACCACAGATGGGGAGCAAAAGCTCTAACCCTTAACAGAGCATGCAATTAAGATACGCAAGGTATGCTTGCAAAACATTATTGTATTAATGTATGTTACAAGATCAGTTTGAAAAAGTCTTTGGAATGGTCAAATTAAGAAACTGTCAAGGAAGATCTGGAAGGAAAAACCCTCTGAGCTTCACTTGGAAGGGCTGTGTGTTGGAGGTCAGTGCAGAAAAGATGAGTGAAGCTGCAGATAGAGTCTGAGGCAGAGTAAGAAGATGCTGAGAGCTCTCTCAGTCATGGTCCACTCATCTGTCACTGCATTACAAATCTTTCCGAGACTTGAAACAACAGCAGGTATTTTACCATCTCTCATGGTTTCTTTGGGTCAAAAATTTGGTGAGGGATTGGTTGAGTACTTCAGGTGTGGGTCTTTCCTGTATTTGCAGTAAGAAACCTGTGGAAGGTAACCTGCAGGGCTGGATTAGAAGGGGCTGGCTGGGCACCTGCTCCATCTCTTCATGCAGTCTCAGAGCATCTCCTTGTACTCTCTCCACACCATGTAGGTGTGGCTTCCTCAGTATCCATGTGACAGTTTGACTCCTTGCATGGTAGCTCCAGCTTTCAGCATGAGTGTTCCAGTGAGTGATGAAAGTTGCCTTGGAAGTTGTAGCCTTGGAATTCATGCAGTGAAGCCTCCTGTGATTCAATAAAGAGACACAGACTCATCCAGATTCCAGAGGAGAGTTATCAGGCTTTACCTTGATGGGGAAATGGTAGGGTTCTGGTAGAGTACATGCTATGAAGGATATTGTTACAGCTATCTCTGGCAAGTTAAATCTACAGTCAGTCTTCAGGCAACAGTTCTTACACTTCTCACATACAAAGCACATTCACCTTCACTTAAGGATACTCCCCCAAAGTTTTATCCCATTCATGGCATCACTCTTAAGATGTTGCAAATCTATAACAAGTCCATGTACAGCTGAATCTTTTCAAGTGTGGTTCTTCAGGTGCAACTTGATTTGTGAATCAATGAGGCAAATTATGTGCCATTCCCCCACATCCCATAGATAATCTTGAGACAGGAGTAGGCTAATCACTATAGGTACTCCTGTTCAAAACAGGGAATTGATGGGAGACTTACAGCCATCATTGGTGGTGGTTTAGTTGCTAAGTCATGTCTGACTCTTGTGACTCCATGGACTGTAGCCCGCCAAGCTTCTCTGTCCATAGAATTCTCCAGGCAAGAATACTGGAATGGGTTGCCATTTCTAAAATGCACCTAAGAACATTTTTCAAGTTTGTTGATTAAGGCTAAATCCTACTCTCTGGGAGTTATTTCCTGTGGCTCTTGGCCCTGCATTCTGGCCACTGGGCACCACCCTCTGAGTCCTCTTTCCTTTTCTACAGAAAGGGGACCGTATTTACAACCCGAAAGTTTTCTCAGCCTGCTTCTTGGTTATAAAAGTTTGAGTCTAGAAATCTTTTTTCCTATTTCATTGTCTCTGTCCCCTGGAGTCCAAGCTAGCAGTGCTTCCTCTGAAACAATTCTCTTAAAAACTTTGTGGATTGTTTATGAATCATATTTGGGTTCATAGATAATATTTGAGCCATAGCATAAATATCTTTGAGATAAGCCTTTCCCAGTTGAGCTTTTTACTGAATGACAATGTCCTTCAAGTTTAGAAGCTCCACTGTGTAACGAATAGAATCTGTGCAGTACCCTTAAAGTTCTTAGGGGGGCCTACTGTCTGTCTGAAAGCATCTATGAATTACTGTCTTAGATTTTAGTGAGGTCTTAATGAAGTATTTAATTGTTCCACTATAGATTTGATCATTGGCTAAAGGCTTTTTTCCTCAAAGTTTTTAATTGAAGGATAATTGCTTTACAGAATTTTGCGGTTTTCTGTCATACATCAACAAGAATCAGTTATAGGTACACCCACGTCCCCTCCCTCCTAGACCTCCCTCCCATCTCTATCCCCACCCCACCTTTCAGACTGTCACAGAGCCCCTGTTTGAGTTCCCTGAGTCATAAAGCAAATCCCCATTGGCTATCTATTGTACACATGGTATTATAAATTTATATGTTACTCTCTCCATACATCTCATCTTCCCTTCTCCCTCCTCTCCTCCCACATGGACCATAGGTCTGTTTCTCCATTGCTGCCCTGAAAATAAAACTCTTCAGATTCCATATATATGTATCAGTATACAATATTTATATTTTTATTTCTGACTTACTTCACTCTGTATAATGGGCTCTAGTTTCATAAACCTCATTAGAACAGATTCAAATGTGTGCCATTTTATGGCTGAGTAGTATTACATTGTGTATATGTACCACCGCGTATCCATTCAACTGTTGATGGACAACTTGATCATGGTATATGAGCTTTTTAATGTGTTGTTGGATTCTGTTTGCTAGAATTTTGTTAAGAAATTTGCATCTATATTCATCAGTGATATTGGTCTGTAATTTTCTTTTCTCATGTTGTCTTTTCCTGGTTTTGGTATTGGGGCGATTGAAGCTTCATAGAATGAGTTTGGAAGTGTTCCTTCTTCTGCAGAAAAACAGGGATTAGCTCTTCTCTAAATGTTTTATAGAATTCCTCTGTGAAGCCATCTGGCCCTGGGCTTTTGTTTTTGGAGAGATTTTTGATCACTCTTTCAGTGTTTATAATTGGGTTGTTCATATATCTGTTTCTTCCTGCTTCAGTCTTGGGAGGCTGATCTTTTCTAAGTATCTGTTCATTTCCTCTAGGTTGTTCATTTTATTAGCATATGGTTGCTCATAATATTTTCTTATGATCCTTTGTATTTCTGTGTTGTCTGTTGTAACCTCTTCTTTTTCATTTCTAATATTATTGATTTGATTTTTATACTTTTTTTTCTTGATGAGTCTGGCTAGTGGTTTGTCAGTTTTGTTTATCTTCTCAAAGAACCAGCTTTTAGTTTTATTAATCTTTGCTATTGCTTTCTTCATTTCTTTTTCAGTTATTTCTGTTCTGATTTTTATGATCTCCTTCCTTCTGCTGACTTTGGGAGTGTCTTGTTCTTCTTTTCCCAGCTGCTTTAGACTTAGAGTTAGGCTGTCTATTCATTGCTTTTCTTGCTTCTTGAGGTGTGATTGTATCACTCTAAACCTCCCTCTTAGAACTGCTTTTGCTGAGTCCCATAGGTTTTGCGTTATTGTGTTTTCATTGTCATTTGTTTCTAAGAATCTTTTGATTTCTTTTCTTATTTCTTCAGTAACCTCTTTGCTATTTAGTAACATATTGTTTAATCACCATGAGTTTGTGTGGTTTTTTTTTTTTTTTGGTTGTTGTTGTTTTCTCCTGTAGTTGATATCTAGTCTCATAGTGTTATGGTCTGAGAAGGTACTTGATACAATTTCAGTTTTCTTACATTTACTGAGGCTTGATTTGTGGCCCAAGATGTGGTCTATCTTGGAGAATGTTCCATGTGCACTTGAGAAGAAAGTGTATTTTCCTGCATTTGAATGGAAAGTCCTGAAGATATCAATTAGGTCCTTTTGGTCTAATGTTTCATTTAAGGTTTGTGTTTGCTTACTGAGTCTGTTTTGATGATCCGTCCATTGGTGAAAGTAGGGTGTTAAAGTCCCCTACTATCTTTGTGTTGCTGCCAATTTCTCCTCTTATGCCTGTTAGCATTTGCCTTATGTATTGAGGTGCTCCTATGTTGGGTGCATAGACATTTACAATTGTTATGTCTTCTTCTTGGATTGATCCTTTGATCATTATGTAGTATCCTTCTTTGTTTCTTATGATATCCTTTATTTTAAAGTCTATTTTATCTGAAATAAGGATTGCCACTCCAGCTTTCTTTTGGTTTCCATTTGCATGGAATATCTTTTCCCATCCTTTTACTTTCAGTTTGTATGTGTCTCTAGGTCTGAAGTGGGTCTCCTGTAGGCAGCATATATATGGGTCTTAGTTTTGTATACATTCAGTCTGTAACTTTTGGTTGATGCATTTAATCCATTTACACTTAAGGTAATTATTGATATATATGTTCCTACTGGCATTTTCTGGATTGTTTTGTGTTTGTTTTTGTAGGTCTGCCCTTTCTTTTGTGTTTACTGGCAATCTAAGTCCCTTTAGTATTTGTTGCAAGACTGCTTTGGAGGTGCTGAATTCTCTTAACTTCTGCTTGTCTATAAAGCTTTGATTTCTCCATCAATTTTGAATGAGACCTTTGCTGGGTATAGTAATCGTGGCTGTAGGTTTTTCTCTTTCAATACTTTAAGGTTTCTGAGGATTTCTCAATTCTTTTCATTTCACTCTTCAGCAGTTATTTCCACCATTCTATCCTCCAGCTCACTTATCTTTTCCTCTGTCTCTTAGTCTGCTATTGGGTCCTTCTAGCGTATTTTTAATTTCAGTAATTGTATTATTCATCCCTGTTTGCTTATTCTTTATTTCTTCTATGTCCCTGGTGATTGTATTAACTGTATTAAAAATGCTTCTTGCATTTTCTCCATTCTATTTTCAAGTCTTTGGAGGATCTTTACTATCATTAATCTGAATTCTCTTTCAGGGAGATTACTTGTTTTCTCTTCATTTATTTGATCAAGAGTTTCTACCTTGCTCTTTCATTTGTGCTGTCTTCTCAGTCTTTCAGCTTTTTTTTTTTAAATTTTCCTCTAACTCGCTCCATTTGTGGTCTCCTTTCCCCAGGCTTTAGGGTTGTATTACTTCTTCCTTTTGATTTTTGCCCTTGGAGGGAAATGCTGGTTAGATGGTTTGTGTTGATTTCTTTTGGGGGGTGATTTGTGCCTGTGTCTAGTGGGAGGAAATCAAGTAGGTAATTACAGAAATACTGGGCCATATACACACACACTTCCACACATACAGTTATAACCAAAGTGTTCTAAAGAAAAGAGTTCAGGAGGTTGACTTGGTGAGCAAGGGAAAGAGGTGATATCAACCAATTGAAAGCAGAGTTAGCTAATGCCCAATCTGGAAATCTGAGCATGAGCAGAGGGCTAACTGGGGAATATAGCACACAGAGCTCAACAATTTAACTTACTTGGTGAAAGAAGAAAGAGTGAAGGAAAAAAGGGAGAATAAAAAAAGAGAGAGAGAAAAGAAAGAGGAGAATGGAGGGAAAAAAGAAAAGGAAGGGGTGGAGAAGAGGATTAAGAAATTAAAAAAGAGAGAAAAGAAAAAATAGAAAAGGAAAGATGAATAGATGTATGTGGATATATATATATTTGGGAATAGCTACAGCCAGTAAAGAACTGTAGGAAAGGCAATTGAATATATCAAAAACAAAATCCGAAAAACTTATCAAGAAGAAAGAAGTAAGAAAGAGAAAAAAAAAACTTAAAATGAATTTTTTTCTTTCTTTTTTTTTTTTTTTTTGACAAGAAACACAAAGAGGAAAACTCCATAGCACTGCAAAAGGCTAATATGGAGGTGGAAATATGTAGGGAGAATAAACAGTGTGATTTATAAGAAAAAAGGAAAAAAAAGTTTAAGTGATTTTTTTTTTTTAACAAGGAAAACTCCACAGCACTGCAAAAAGCTAGTGTGCTGGTGGAAATATGTTGGGGAATAGGCAGTGTGATTTATAAGAGAAAGACTCTTAAAATGATATATTTTTTAATTTTTATAACAAGAAAAACAAAGAAGAAAACTCCACAGTACTGCTAAAGTCTAGTGTGTAGGTGGAGATATATTGGCGGAATAAAGAATGTGATTTATAAGAGAAAAAAAAGAAGAAATAATTTTAAAAAGGTTCTCAAGGTTGTAGTTCTTGGCCGTGGAGTCTGCCCCTGTGGATGGGGTTGGATTAGTGTCGTATAATATTTTCCTGGTTGGTGGAGCTTGTGGCTGTGTTCTGGTTGATGGAGCTGGATCTCCTGTCTCTGAAGGACAGTGCAGAATCCAGTAGTAGGTTTTGGAGTGTCCATAGGTTCAGTATGCCTTTGGACGTCGTTCTAGCTTTTGCGGTGTTAGGCTTAGGAGCGTCTATTTCCGCAGCTGCTTCAAAGCGGCCTTCTCAGCATAACTGCAGTGCCACCAGCTCCCTACTTGTCCCTGGGATCATTGCTGGTGCTTGTTTCCCTGTCCCGCCCTGCACTGCTGGCTGAGCTTGCTAGGTAGGTGCTTGTGTGGATCCTTCTGCATCGCGGAGACTTGTGTGGGCTTCCCTCAGCCCCGTCAGCTCACTCTCTGTGTCACGGGGCTTGTGTGCATTTGACTCAGTGTCCAAGGTCCACCCTTTGCGTCGCAGGGCTTGTGTGCCCTTGTTTCAGCTCCCCGGGCTGGCCTCTGCGTCGTGGGGCTAGTGTGGACATATTTCGGCTCACTGCCTGCATTCTTGGTCGCAGGGGTTATTTGTTCTTCTTTTGGCTGTGCCGGGAGGGTTGTGCGCGCTGCCCAAGTTTGTATGCCTCCCCTCTGTGGGCACCCTTGTCCCGCCCTTTGCGCAGGCTGTGTTTGTCTGCTGCATCACACTCGGCTACCTGGGCCTGCCCTCTGTACTGCAAGGGTTGTGTGCGCTGGTTTGTATGCCGCGCCATTCTCGGTCCTGGGAGCCAGCCGTCTGTTTGGGGCCACAGTCCACGAGCTGTTAATGGACTGAGAGGTGTAGCTTTCTCTGTTTACTGCCCTTCAAGTCCCTGCTTTGCCTGGTTTTCCAAGACTTCGGCAGCTCCCCTTTGGGCCCGCCAGTGAAGGAGTTTCCCTGTGCACTGGAACTCCTGTTTCAGGGCTCCTTCCCTCCCTTAAGGCACAAGCTCTTACCCAGAAGTCTTCTGTCTTTTCCCTTTTTATGTCTCCCTCCTCTCTGTTACTTCATTTCTGGGAGATTACCTGTCCCCTTGGAGGCCTGGGGTCTTCTGCTGTCTCCTATAGGTTGCTTTGTAGGAGATGTTCCACATCTTGATGAGTTTTTGATGTATTTGGGGTTAGGTTGGTGATTTCCCCATCTTATTCCTCCACCATCTTCTTCTGTCTCTAGGCCTTATTTTTATTTTGAAATTTCTTTAATTTCTGAAAGAGGGAAGAAAAAAATCTGTTTTTAGTCTCTTAAATTTCCTCTAAATTCCATTCAGAATTAAATAATTGTTCTTTAGTTTATATCTCCTCTGTCTCATTTTATCCTTGGCAGAAAGGATAAAAAAGACTGCATTTTAAATATTCTGTCTGGGAATTTGCTTAGCTGGATGACTAAGTTTGTGAAATATATTTCCTATATCATCCTTGCTACCTCAGTTAACAGTTTTGTCAAATTCTCTAGTCAAATTCTAGTATAGAATGAGAATCTCTTTTCTTCCAGCTTCCAGAAATATTTTCTTTGCTTTCCTTTAAGCCGTTACTGACAGTTTCATGGAGGCTTATTAGGTTGCAATATCCATCTCTTCAAGGTTCTTTTAGCATCTGTCTACCTTCCTTTCTCAAAGGTTTAGTTTTTTGTTGCAGCAATTACCCACTTTCAGATACCAACATTTATTCTTGTTATCTATTGCCATGTAAAAGCAAACAAAAAAAAAACTTACCCCCAAACTTCACAGCTGTTGTGGCTTTAAATAATAACAATGATGTGGTTGTCTTGCATGGTTTCTGTGGTTATAAGTTTGGAAAGGACTAGATCTGGTGGAATTAGCCTTGAGTCTCATTGCACACCTTTACAACACAGTGGCCTCTAGGCAGGAGAACTATTTACATGGCTCTTTTTGGAGTGCCCTACCAACCATGATGGAAGTAATACCTCTGTTTCTGATCTAGTCTTGGAAATCACACAGCAATGTTTCGGGCTCGCAGTGAAAGGGCATTGGAGTCCACTTCTGATGAAGAGGTAGCATGTTTCCAGGAGAATATATAGAATGGGACATAGTTTTACAGTCATCCTTGGAAACTGCAATCTGCAACAAGTCATTTATGAAGTTGTCTTTGGATCTAAATGTGATGGGGGTGCAATAGGAGTTGGAAAGAGGCTGAGAAAAAGTACTGTGTTGACTGTAACAGAACACATTAAACATTTTGTAAGCTACTTCAAGACGTGGGAAGATTTTGGGAAACAAAATGCTCCTCTCACACTCCTCTTTTATTCTTATTTCCTTTTTTCTTGTATATTTGAACAAATTATTTTAAAATCTGTATCCTTGTAAAACAACCTCGCAGAAGCAGCACAAGTAAATAATGCTGTTTTACATATCTGAGACTACAACAGATAGTCTTCCTCAGTTTTTGCTGTCACCAAAAAGTTTTTGTCACATTTTCTGTTAGCTTTTTTTCATCTATTTTGGGACTCTGTTGTTAGAAGTATATAATTATAATTGTTACATCTTTTGATGGACCGATCTCTTATCGTTATAAAACATCCCTCTTTGCTCTTGTAAAAATTTTTGTCTTAAAATCTGATATTAGTGTAAACACTCCAGATCTTCTTGGGTTCATGTTTGCATGCTATTTCTGTTTTTATCCTTTAACTTTTCACCTATTTGTTGAATCTAGATGGTGTTTCTGTAAGTAACATATAATTGAATTTTTAGAGAAAATTCAATTTGAAATTTTATACATTTGACTGGATTCTTTAATCCATTCACATTCAATGTGGTAGTGATATAGGTAAGGGATAAGAGAGACAAAGCCGTGCTTATTAATTGGGATAATGATTACCAAGATTATAATCTTGATATTAACTACTGTCTAGTTATGTCCCAGAAAAAGGTAGGTGATGTGGACTGGGATGAGGACACTGGGCAAGGAGATAGACATGATATATAATCAGATAGGCCTTTGATTTCAACAATTTATGTTGAACCTTAGTCACAGTGAGAGTGGAGGTACTTCCTTTGAGGGAGGGTGTCTTTCAATTCACTTGATCCATCTTGTGTTTGGCTTGTCCAGGGCAATGACCATTTAGCTTGGGGGCAAAATCTAGGGCTCTTTTATCCTAGCAGATTCATTGAACTCTATGAGACATCCCAGAACAGACATGAACCAGACCTCCAAAGGGGGACAAACCTAAAAGACCATGTCCTATGGAAATGAGGATTTTTTCTTTATTCCTTTTCACAGCAGCTTAATGATATCCCCCCAGCTTTATTGAGATATAATAAACATGCAATGTTGTGTAATTTTATATAATATGATGACTTGATATACTTTTTAAAAGTCTACTCTCTTACCAACTTTTACAAGTGTAATACAATATTGTTAACTATAATCACAGTGTGCAGATAAGATACAAAAACATTCATCTATAATTGAAAGTTTGTGTTCTTTGATATTTCCCTATTTCCCCCACTCCAACCCATGGCAACCATTATGCCACTATTTCTATTAGGTCAGCTCTTTTAGAGTTCACATATAAATGATATCTTAGCCACCAGGTACTTCCCTGGTGGCTCAAATAGTAAAGAATCTGCCTGTAATGCAGGATACCCAGGTTCAATACCTGGATCGGGAAGATCCCCTAGAGAAAGGAATGGCTACCCATTCCAGTATTCTTGTCTGGAGAATTCCATGGACAGAGGAGCCTGGCAGGATACAATCCATGGGATCACAAAGAGTCATACATGACTGAGTGACTAACACTTTCTCTTTCACTATAAGTGATATCATATAGTAATGTCTTTGTCTATTTCACTTGGGATATTGCCCTCAAGTCCATCTATGCTGTTGTAACTGGCAGGATTTCCTTCTTTCTATGGCTGAATAATATTCTATTCTTATCCATTCATCTATGATGAACATATCTTAGTTGCTGTGAATAATGCTGCAATAAACATGGAAGTACAGATATGATGTAAAGATCTGAATTGTATTCCTTTGGACATATTCTCAGAAGTGAAATTATTGAATCATATGATCATTCTGTTTTTATGTGTTTTTTTTTGAGAAAGCTCCATTCTGTTTATCATAATGGCTGTACCTATTTACATTCCAATCAACAGTGCATAAGGGTTCCCTTTTTTCTACATTGCCACCAATTGATATCTCTTTTTGGTGGTAGCTATTCTAAACAGGTGTGAAGTAATATCTCATTTAGGTTTTGATTTGCATTTTGATTAATGATGCTGAGCATATTTTCATGTACCTATTGGCCATTTATATGTCTTCTTTGGAAAAATATGTATTCAGGTTTTCTGCCCATTTTTTAATTGGATTGTTTTATTAATAGCTGTTGTGTTATATCAGTTCCTTATATACTGTTGACATTAATTCCTTATCAGATACATGGTTTGCAAATATTTTCACCCATTCAGTAGGCTGCCTTTTCATTTTATTGCTTCTTTTGCTGCTCAGAAGTTTTTTTAGTTTGAAAACTTTTTATTTTTTCTCTTGCTACTTGTGCATTTGGTGTGCACAAATGTATGCTTTTGCAGCTTATGTTGCCAAGATGAAAGTCAAGGAGATTTTAACCAAAGTTTTCCTCTAGGAGTTTAATTGTTTCAAGTCTTATGCTCAAATGTTTAATCCATTTAGAATTAATTTTTGTGAGTGGTGTAAGATGTGCTGTGCTTAGTCACTCAATCATGTCCAACTCTTTGTGACACCATGGACTGTAGTCTGCCAGGCTCCTCTGTCCATGGGAATTCTCCAGGCGAGAATACTGGAGTGGATTGCCATGCCCTCCCGCAGGGTATCTTCCCAACCCAGGAATCGAACCTGGGTCTCTGTTACCAACTGAACTACCAGAGAGGTGTAAGATAGGGGTTCAATTTTATTTCTGATGTGATTATCTAGCTTTCTCAGCACCATTTGTTGAAGAAACTATGCATTCCCCATTGGATATTCTTGGCTCCCTTGTCAAATATTAGTTGATGGCATAGGCAAGAACTTATTTCTGTGCTCTGCATTCTGTACCGTTGGTCTACATGCATATTTTTATGTTTTGATTACTATCACTATAATGTAGTTTGAAATTAGAAATGTGATTTTCCAGCTTTATTATTTGTCAGGACTGCTTTGGCTAGTTGGGAACTTTTGTGATTGCATACAAATAGTAGGATTCTTTGAAAAATATCATTGGAATTTTGATAGGGATATCATGTAATCTATAGATAACTTTGAGTAATATAGACATTTTTACAATATTAATTCTCTGGATCCATAACCATGAAATATCTTTCCATTTCTTTGTATTTCCTTCAATTTTTTTTCATCAGAACCTTGTAGTTTTTAGTGTCAGATCTTTCATCTCCTTGGTTAAATTTATTCATAAGTATTATATTGTTTTGTATGCTATTGTGAATGGAATTGTTTTTCATAGTTCCCTGGGACATTTCATTGTTAGTGTATAAAATATAACAGGTTTTTGTAAGCTGATTTTGTATCTTGCAACTTTACTGAATTCACTGATTGGTCCTGTGAGTTTTTGGTGGTGTCTTTAAATTGTGTGCATGCTAAGTCACTTCAGTCATGTTCAGAGTTCAGTCAACTCTGCAACCCTTTGGACTGTAGCCCATCAGGCTCCTCAGTCCATAGAATTTTCCACGCACGAATACTAGAGTGGGTTGCCCTCCTCTAGGGGATCTTCCCAACCCAAGGACTGAACCCGTGTCTCTTGTGTCTCCTGCATTGGCAAACAGGTTCTTTACCACTAATGCCACCTCAGAAGCCCAGTGATGTCTTTATGCGTTTATCTTTTGTGGATCTACTATAGGTTTTTGCTTTGTGGTTATCCTGAGGCTTATATAAAATATTTTATAGATGGAAAAATTTATTTTATGCTGATAACAACCTGGCCCTGATTGCATACAAAAAACTCTTTGTACTCCCTCACCATTTTTCATTTTGATGTAACAGCTTGCCTCTTATTTATACTTTTGTGCTTTAGCAAATCATAGCTATAGTTTTTTAAAAAATACTTTTGTCCTTTAATCTTTGTAGTAAACACTTTATCATATTATAGTATTAGAGTAATCTGAATTTGACTATGAACTTATTTTTCCCTTGTGCTTTATAGTTTCCTTTGTGTTCATGTCACTAATTGGTATCCTATTATTTAAGCCTGAAGAACTCATTTTGGCATTTCTTGTAAGGCAGGTGTTCTGCTGATGATCTGTCTCAGCTTCTGTTTATCTGGAAAAGTATTTATCTCTTCTTCATTTCTGAAGAGCAACTTTGTTAGATAGAGTATTTTTGGTTTACATTTCTTTTATTTCCATGTACTTTGAATATATCCTCACAGTCTCATGGCTTGTATGGTTTCTGGTAGTAAATTGACTTATAGTCTAATCAGGTTTTCTTGTAAGTTAAAAAGTTTTCTACTGTGGCTCTTAAGCTTTAGTTTTTGTCTTTGAAAAAGAGAGTTTTGCTATAAAATGTCTTGGAGAAGATCTTTTTTAAGTTGCGTTTGTTTGGAGACCTATGACTTCATGAACTAAGATTTACAAAACTGTTTCTATATTTGGGAAGCTTTTCAGCCATTATTTATCTAAATAATTTTCTGTCTTCTGCTCCATCTCTTTTCCTTTGGTTCACCAATAATTTTCAGATTGTTTTTCTTTTGATGATTTCCCATTAGTTCACATAAGCTTACTTCACTCTTTTTTACTGTTTTCCCGTGATTTTCTTCTCATTGAATTTCAGAGTTCCTATCTTCTAAATCAATACTAATCCTTTCTTTTTCTTGATCCATTTAAGATTTTGAGGTTCTTTTTTGCATTTTATTTTATTCATAGTATTCCTTGCTCTCAACTGTTTAGTCGTGTCCAAATCTTTGCAACCCCATAGACTGTAGCCTGCCAGGCTCCTCTGTCCATGGAACTTTCCAGGCAGGAATACAGGAGTGGGTTGCCATTTCCTTCTCCAAGGGATCTTCCCAACACAGGGATTGCACCCACATCTCCTGCGTCTGCTGCATTGGCAGGCAGATTCTTTACCACTGTGCCACCTGAGAAGATATAGCATTCCTTAGCTCTAGAATGTCTGTTTGTATCTCTGTTAAACTTTTATCTGCTAAACTTTTCATTTTGCTCATTTACTTTTTTCCTGATTTTATTGAATTGCCTTTCTCTGTTTTCTTATAGCTCACTGAGCTTCCTTAAAGAAGCTATTAATATTTTGAATTCTCTATCGGGTAATACACAGATTTTATTTTCTTGGGCTCCAAAAGGACTGAGGATAGTAGCTGAAGTTATGAAATTAAATGACGCTTGCTTCTTGGAAGGAAAGCTATGACAAACCTAGACAGTGTATTAAAAAGCAGAGAAATCACTTTGGCGACAAAGGTCCATATAGCCCAGTATGGTTTTTCCAGTGGTCGTGCATAGATGTGAGAGTTGGACCATAAAGAAGGCTGAGTGCTGAAGAATTGATGGTGCTTTGGTGCTGGAGAAGACTCTTAAAAGTCCCTTGGACTGCAAGGAGTTCAAACCAGTCAATCCTAAAGGAAACCAACCCTGAATATTCATTGGAAAGACTGATGCTAAAGCTGAAGTTCCAATACTTTAGCCACCTGATGTGAAGAGTTGACTCACTGGAAAAGACCTAATGCTGGGAAATATTGAAGGCAAAAGGAGAAGGAGGCGACAGAGGATGAGACCGTCAGGTAGCATCACTAATTCAATAGACATGAATTTGAGCAAACTCTGGGAGACAGCAAAGGACAGAAGAGACTGATGTGCTACAGTCTATGGGATCTTACAGAGTCAGACATGACTTAGCGACTGAACAACAACAACTGGGTAGTTCACATACCTGCACGTCTTTGTGGTTGGTTACTGGACAATTACTGCAATCTTTTGTTGATGTCATGTTTCCTCGTTGTTGGTTTTTTTTTTTTTTTTGAAAATTTCCCTCAAAGTCTTGCACTGCTGTCTTTGAATTTTCAATAGCACTCACTTCACTCAGTCTTTAGTAACTGACTTCTGGAAAGAAATACCTACCATCTTCCCTCTCAGTGATTCTGAGACTTTCTCTGGACTTCTATGAATATGCTTGCTTCATGCTTTTGCTCCCTCTTGTGGCAGAATTATCAGGTTTATAAGCTTTCTCTCGATTCTGCAAGGCACCAGGCTGAGAGCGGGCAGCCTCCCCTTTGCTTCTTGAATGATGGAACTAAAGCTCATTCAGGCTAGCTTACTAATAGACGGTCACTAGCTATTTGCCAAATATCATTCTTTCTACTGTCAGGAAAACACACAGAGATCCATCCACATAGTGAAAGGGTGTGTGGATGAAGCATGTGGTGCTGTGACACTGCCCGATAGGCAGATGGGAGTATCTATGGAAAAAGGATCCCAAGCAACTCATACATGAACCTCCTGATAGAATCTGTGACGCAGTTAGTTGGGTCCACATCCCTGTGATGCCCTACAAGGGTCCTACTCCCCGCTCTGTCAGCCTTGTCCTAATTTGGAGTCATTCACCTTGCAACTCAGTACTCTGGATAGAAGAAGAGAGAAGTGAGACTTTTTGCTTCTTTGGCATCATCTCACATAGTTGGAGAGCTGGGCAGTCACTGACACATTCTCACTTCCTCCACAGAACAAAGTCACATGCCAAGAAATTCTCACTTGTCACAGAATCATGTCACTTTGTGGGGGCTGATGTCACTAAAGTAAAACTATCTTACCCTCTCCAGTGCATCAGTACTCATATATTGCTCTAATAGTGTGCTGTACCTTCTCCATTGGAAACCTGGACTCCTATAAAATGTTGCTCATCCAAGATAATTGCCTAAGACAGTGTTCTGCAGGGCTTCTGGACTGTGACTGAGAGGGACAAGAGTCTGTCCTTGGACCACCGAAGGATCCACAGCCAGGGCTAAGATCTGTGTGCCTATTACCTGGTGAATGTATGGGCAATATTCTTCCATGGTCTCTTGTTGTTTGGTGTTTGGTACTACAGCTCCCAAAAAAGCACTTTTGTTGGTGAATGGATGCTAAACTGCTATTGTTGAATAGGAGATACCACAAGGGACATCCTATTCAGCCATGTTTCTGATGTTACTCCTTTGGAGTTCCAGTTTTTGATGTGAGAACAGTCTTGGTGTACTTTGAGTGAAGCAAAGGTGTATGGAGTGACCCCATTCCCAGTGGTTAGAGTTTTAAAGTACACCAGGGCAGCTCACTGGGGCTTCCTGATGGTACAGTGGTAAAGAATCTGCCTGCAATGCAGGAACCACAGGAGATATGGGTATGATCCCTGGATCAGGAAGATTCCCTGAACGAGGGCATGGCAATCCAATCCAGTATTCTTTCCTGGAGAATCCCATAGACAGAGGAGCCTGGCGGGCTACAGTCCACAGGGTCACAAAGAGTCAGACCTGACACAAGCAACTTAGAACCATGCACATCGGGCAGCCCATTACAGATATTAGCATGGCACTTACCTGCAAAAGTGAATTAAACCATGTGATCTATTTTCAAATAAGAAAATGGTGGAAGACACATTAAGAGAGAGGGAATTATTATGCATTTGGGCTAACCATGACCCAGCTACTGGGCATAAAATTACAAAGGAGGAAATGATTCTGCAGGGCACCATCTCAATTTTCTCTGCTATTAACCAATTTAATCCTTCGCTATTTTTGCATGGTTCTGTGCTTGTGTGAAGTAGAGAGTGTCTTTACAGGCAAAGAATGTGGAATACCATAGGGAATTATTATGCTACTTTGATAGTTGCTGATTGTGGCCTCCCTAAAATGGTTCATTTGTGACCAAATACACTTTTTGACTCCCTCATTCTCTACATTAGTTTTTTGGTGTGTGCTGACATTGGCATATATTAACAGCAAAGCACTAAAAATTATTTCTTTCTTATGAAGCATAGAATGATGGGAGAGTTAACCTATTAACAAAGGGAAAAATCCAAGTTAGACTTATATTTTCCTTCATCTGATGGTTATGGGAATAAAAGTCTTGCTGTAACCTAGTCTTCAATTTCTATTTTTGGTCTGTACTGTAAAGACTTGTGGAGCCAAACATGTCTTCATCTTGCAGAGGACCTGGAGCGCATGTATGCTCACTCATGACTGACTTTTTGCAGCCATGTGGACCATAGCCCACCAGGCTCCTCTGTCCATGGGATTTCCAAGGCAAGAATACTGGAGTTGGATGCCATTTTTCTCCATAGAAGACTTGGGTTCCTTATGAATAGAAAAGTCTATAAACTGAATTCCCCTGGACCTGATGAATATACAGCCAAAAGCTGATTTGCCTTACTGCTGTGCACTGAACTGGATATCTTGCTTTGATTTAATTGTATGTGTATTTTCTTGCTGTTTTCACACTCTTCTATTAGTTTGAAGGGAAGATATTATAAGAGTAAATAGGAAAGTTACAAACCAGTATGAATAAATGTAAATGTGGCCATTTTTCTCTTCATCTGCATGCACGCTATAGCTAAGTTAAGCATAAATAAGTTTCCTAGTTGAAGCCACTTCCCTGCGTTTGGCTCAGTTGAAATAGGTCAGTGTTCTGCATAAAATATTTATAACTACATCATTTTAAAACAAACAAAATTCTTTGAATTAAAACACTGGAAATTTGTAAGGAGGGAATCATTTTAATTGTTCATGCATATCTCAATTATTCTCTTTCACTCTTGCAATTTTGGTACAGGGCTTTTTTTTTTTTTTTTGGCACCAGTGTAGACTGTGCTACTGAATTTTCTTGCCTGGGTTGTATAATTTCTATTAATAAAACTAATTGCTGACATTATCTATTATGCTTTATATTCCAAATGGAATGTTTATTTTAATGAAAACTGATTATCTGTTTTGCAACAGTGGTATTTAAAAGGGACAATACACTTAGGGCCACCATGAAGACACAGACAGAAAATGCTTTTACTGTCCATCTTTGGTTTCTTTAAAAAAAAAATGAAATAAGACTCTCCTTCAAGGCTCCAAGTTTTCTTCACAGCTCAGTACTGAAGATTGAAAATGAATAATCATTTGCTCCAAATGGAAGAGAAGCGTTTGCTTCAAATCAAAGTTGTTTTATCTTCCAATCTTCAGAGTAATCATCTTAATCTTGCAATATGATGATGAAATACGCCCATGGACTATTATTTGTAAAGCAAGTTCATCAAATTGCTGTTCACTCTGCTCTGAGCACCAGAGCATTTCAGAACAAATTAACACAGGCTACTAAACACACTCAAAGCAATAACTTGGATTGTTTTTTGTACTGGCACACAGGAGATAAAATACTGAATAAATAATAATGTTTAGTTACTCAAATTCTAACCGACATTAAGCTTAGAGTGGTGCTTAAAATACAGTGACTGAGCAGGAATCCTAGGAGAATTCAAAGTAGCCATTATATACCCATTTCCAAAACAATTTGGGTTTCTCAGACCTAAGGAATAAGGTTTAAGTCCTTAACCAGGCTAAGGTCTTCAAGATGCTGGAGGCCCCACACCTTTTTATATATGGGTTCACTGACCCCCTATCTGGAAGGGCTTTTCTCTGTGTCTTTGTTGACCCCAAAACTAAACAATCTCTAAACCTGAGAAAAGAAGATTTTTTTACACACCTCCAAACAGTTCCCAGCTCCCCAGTTCCAATTCCTTTGTGATATAGCTACTTGCTCTACTTGCTTCTTTTCTGCTTCGTACCATTGTAATGTCTCTGGAAGCCAGCTCTCTGTCAGTATCAGCCTCATTCTACTTATTCTAAACTCTTTGTAAGTAAGTGAAGTCGCTCAGTTGAGTCCGATTCTTTGTGACCCCATGGACTGTAGCCTACCAGGCTTCTCCGTCCATGGGATTCTCCAGGCAAGAATACTGGAGTGGGTTGCCATTTCCTTCTCCAGGGGATCTTCCCGACCCAGGGATCAAACCCGGGTCTCCCACATTGAAGGCAGATGCTTTAACCTCTGAGCCACCAGGGAAGATACTCTTTGTAGTAGGAATTATTTCTTTCCCCTTGTTTTTCATTGTTTTATTCCTAAAAACACTTAACAGAATGCCTGGAATTTAGTAGGCTTAAAAAATATACTGACTGGAACAAGATTTTAGAAATGCATGCAGAGGTCACAGATGTATATTTGCAATTATAGCTTTAAAAATTAAGAAACATGTATAATATCATATAAGAAACGAATTGCCAGTCCCGGTTCGATGCAGGATACAGGATGCTCGGGAATGGTGCACTGGGATGACCCAGAGGGATGGTACGGGGAGGGAGGTAGGAGGTGGGTGCAGGATGGAGAACACGTGTACACCTGTGGCAGATCCATGTTGATGTATGGCAAAACCAATACAATATTGTACAGTAATTAGCCTACAGTTAAAATACATAAATTTAAATTTAAAAAACCATAAACTTCAAATGAAAAAAAAACCAACCAAACAAAAAATTAATCAGTGAAGAAACTTCCTGAGTGGTCCAGTGGTTGAAACACAGTCTTCCAATGCAGGGGGTGTAGTTTTGATCCCTGATCAGGAAGCTAACCAGCCAAAGTGGCTGGTTATCCCAAGCGTGGCTGGTTAGCTATGTTGGTTAAAGCTTTGTGCTAATACCACCAAGGTTGTAGTTTCAACCTCTGTATGGGGCATTATCTGTAAATTTGGGCTTCCCAGGTGGTGCTCTTGATTCAAAAAACTAAGATTTTTTAGCATCTGCTCCCATCACTTCATGGTAAATAGATGGTGAAACAATAGAAACAGTGAGAGACTTTATTTTCTTGGACTCCAAAATCCCTGCGGACAGTGACTGCAGCCGTGAAATTAAAAGACACTTGCTCCTTGGAAGAAAAGCTATGACAAACCTAGACAGTGTATTAACAAGTAGAGACATCACTTTGACAATACAGATCCATATAGTCAAAACTATGGTTTTTCCAGTAGTCATGTATGGATGTGAGGGCTGGACTATAAAGAAGTCTGAGTGTAGAAGAATAGATGCTTTCAAACTGGGGTGCTGGAGAAGACTCTTGAGAGTCTCTTGGATTGCAAGGAGATCAAACCTGTCAATCTTAAAGGAAATCAATCCTGAATATCCATTGGAAGGACTGATGCTGAGGCTGTAGCTCCAATACTTTGGTCACCTGATGCGAAGAGCTGACTTATTGGAAAGGACCCTGTTGCTGGGAAAGATTGAAGGCAGGAGGAGAAGGGGACCACAGAGGACGAGATGGTTGGATGGCATCACTGACTCAATGGGCATGAGTTTGAACAAACTCCAGGAGATAGTGAAGAAAAGGGAAGCCTGGCATGCTTCAGTCCATGGGGTCACGAAGAGTCAGACATGACTGAGCAACTAAACTGTATACCAACAGGTAGCACTAGTTGTAAAAAATCAGCCTGTCAATGCAGGAGAAGCAAGAGATGCAGGTTAGATCCTTGGGTGGGGAAGATCCCCTAGAGAAGGAAATGGAAACCTGCTCCAGTATCCTTGCTGGGAAAATTCCATGAACATAGGAGCCTGATGGGCTATAGTCCATGGGGCTGTGGAGGGTTGGACACAACAGAGCAACTAAACACACAGACACAGGGAGCTAAGATCCCACATGCCTTGCGGTCAAGAAAACAAAACATAAAGCAAAAGTAATATTGTAACAAACTCAATAAAGACGTAAAAAATTGTCCATATCAAAGAAAATCTTAAGAAAGAAAATGCTTTTAAAAAATAATAATCATTGGAAACAAAAATGGGAGTGATGAGTAGGTCCAAGGATATGGCAGCTTACTGTGGGAGAGGAGGCATATGTTTTTTGACCACCCACCCTGTAAGGGCAAATTGGAACCTCTCTGGAATATTTAAGTTACTCAAATTCTCGATATTTCCTGCTAGTCTCATTTTTGTGTGTTATGTGCAATTTACAGGAAAAAAAATTACGAATGACGTTGGTTTAACAATACAATTCACATTCAGTTATCACTTAATAAGTAAAAAGTACCATTTTCTAGTATACATATGATCTAAAGAAAAAAAAATTAAATAAAAAAGCCTAACACCATACCTGGATACATAAATGCTGAGTTGCTTTTGTTGTGTCCCACTCTTTGCAATGCCATGGATTGTAGCCTGCCAGGCTCCTTTGTCCGTGGGATTCTCCAGACAAGAGTATTGGAGTGTGTTGCCATGCCCTCCTCCAGGGGATCTTCTTGGGCCAGGGATAGAACCAGTCTCTCTTATGTCTCCTGCATTGTCAGGCGAGTTTTTTACCACTGTAACACCATAGCTACTTTTACACAAAAACAGTGTAAACTCTTTATGTTATGACAGTGCTAAAGTAGTTCATGTGATACTTCTGAAAAGTGCAAGTACATTTGGCAAAACCAATAATTGGGGTATTTAAGTTGCTACAATCAGTTACACATTCAAACACATAATTTAAAAAGTGGCTTTTAGCTAGTGGCTTTTTAGAATCATTAGTGATACTATTTTATAAAATAAAAAAAAAAAAATAATGGACCTTGTTAAGGAAAATCCAGAGCTGGACAGTTGAAAACAAAAAAAAAAGATTTTATTCAGGACTATTGCAATAAAGAAAAGAGACCTCTGTGTAGCACTGGGCTCTATTCTGAATATAGCATAAGCTAGTGTGAATTTACAGCTGGGGATCCAAGTTGTGGGTGGGGGGCAGGTCAGTAGATCATTAATAGGAAACATCAGGGTAAGGAGGTTTGGGGTGACCCATGGAATCTTATTTGGATGGGTCACCCCAAATCCTGATCAGATATCAAGGATGACTAACTAAGGAGCATTGGGAACTAAACTAATTTAGCAGAGTTCTTGCTAAAACTGGACTCTACAAAAAAGTGTACAGGTAGGCCAAGGAGAACATTCTGAAGCTTGATCAAAGTTCAGTCAAGCAAAGAACCTTTATTAGTCTTTATCCAGCCTCATCTGTTTCTGAAGTTCAGTGTTGGAGAGGAAAGCATTTGCTGGAATCCAACCCTTTTCCTCTCTTTCTCACACTGACTGCCTTAGCCTTGTTGCCTGGCTGGAGCCCAGTGGATATGACCTGACACGCTGACTGAGAGAATAGCTGAATGGGCTTCAGAGATCAGAAAGATACCACATGGTGTTCCATCCCACAGTACCATCCAAAAAGGGAGTGTGCCCTGCCTGGGCCAAAACTACAGATGAGATAGAGCACTCAGGAACCCTGTTCAGAAGATGCCCATGGAAAGATTGTAATAATTACATATGCAACCTGAAATTCTGGTTTTCAAAGTATGCTGAGGATAGAAAATGGTTGAGTACTATCATTGTCCAGTTGAAAAAATATATTGATGACTGATTCTGCTTCATACAATGAATTAAAAAAAAAATTGTTTACTTAATTTTTTTAAAGGAAAAAAAGGGAGGAAAAAAAGGAAGACCTCACTGGTCTTCCTTGCTGCACACAGGCTTTCTCTAGTTGTAGTGAACAGAATTACTCTCTAGTTGTGGTATGCAGGCTTCTCATTGCATTGGCTTCTATTGCTATGTGGTAAGGACTCTAGGTTCCTGGGCTCAGTAGTTGCCAGGAGCAGGCTTAGTTGCCCTGAGGCATATGGGATCTTCCCAAACCAGGGATGGAACTCGTGTCCCTTACATTGGCAGGCTAAATCTTAAACACTGGACCACCAAGGAAATCCCTACAACGAATTTAATTTTCTGCTAAACTATCTTGCAGATGATGTATAACATTTAGTATCCTTGTGGCAAATATCAGATATCAGTTAGCAATGAAATAATTGAACTAATAGTGTGGTCTAGAAGCCAGCCATTGAAAGCAAGATGTCTGGTATCAAAGAACAGATCATCATGGTTGTAATGGTGTCGGGAGGAAATTTTTTCCTTTATTACCTTATGTTCTAGTCATTGAGAACTTTTGAATTAATGGATGATAAACAAAATAACAAAAAAAGAATCATTCAAAGGGGCAACCAGTGAGTTTCTCAGTAATGAGTAACTCTTTAAATAGCCAGAAGCAAAGATTTATTTACAGATTTAACAAGAAAGGAGAATTTTAAGGCTTCTGTGGGATAGCATGGAAGATTCTGTGAGCTTCTTTATACCAATGTCAATAGGCAATCTATCTCTATAACAGCTGAATTCTCAGGAAATTCCCTGAGGGGTGTGTGTCGGTTGGGGGGGAGGACATTAATGGCAGCTGTATTTTCAGGAGGCTCTGCTTTAGTCAGATAAAGGAAGTTCAGATAAGATTTCTTTCTTTCTGTCCAAATACTTTCACTTTAAATAATCTTTACACCCACACAGCAATCCCTTTATTTGCTAAATTCAACCTGTTCATCCAGTGCTTACTGTGTGCAAATCCCCCATGCAGATTCAGGGAGAATTGATTGTTGAGTAAATGTAATAAAATGCTGGCCTTCATAGCATTCTTTTTCCCAGGAGGACTCAGGCAAATATTCCAAGCATGCTGGGGAGAATTTTGTGATTTGTTTATTCAGGAATATCTGATAAAGACTTCCTAGGTGCCAGGCACTGTTCTAGGTAATGAGAGAGGAGCCTGGCTCTGGGGGCTTTGCAGAGAGTGAGAGTACCTAGGGCGCTACACTGTGAGGAGGCAGAAACCGTGAGAACCAGGGACAAGCCACGGAAGGGGGGCCAACTCTGCCTGTGAGTCTATGGTGACTTCAGGAAATAGCAATAGGACAGAGATGCTGGACATAGAAGTCTTTAGCACAGTGTTTTCATAATAACTTCCTAATTGCATTGTGATTTTTGTTGGAGACATGATAAAGCAGATTGCTTTTTCCTGAGTTTACAACCTTAAGTTTCATGGTGTCTAAATCACACTTCTTTGGAAATGAGGTAACATATTTGAATGTATTCATATAATAATTGACACATAGTGGTATCTCCATGATTTTTAAAAACCTCATGTAAAAACAATGGTGCTTATACATTCAGTCTTTTGTTTTATCAATCTAGGATGAACAGTCTGTAGTAAAACAGTTTTGTTTTATTAATATACTGAAGAGCTGGAAAAATACTGGGGCATGTAGCACTGAACCTTATGGCTTCTGATGAAAGAGAAGGACGTGGGCAGCTGGAGCTGGCCATCTCCCCTTAGAGCATCTGTGAGTCTAAGGGTAGGAACCTGGATGGGTGGGTATGGGGAATGCAGCAATAGGGTGCTGATGAGAAATGGGACAGCATGCCAGCTCCAGCTGCCCACATCCTGGGACCCTTCTCTTTCATCAGAAGACACAAGGTCCAGTTCTGTAATTTGCCTAAGAGGAACGTGTGATCAGGATGCCACATATGGTTTATTGGATTTGTAAACTCTGTCTGATGGAGCAGTAATTCATTCATTCATTTCTGAAAATTGCAGCCCACTTTGGAAGTACCAATGACAGAGTCCTCCATCATTGTAGAATTTGTCTAATTGGTTCTCTGAAGGTTGAAAATATACATCTTTTCTCAGTAGGGGTACTTTACCAGACTTTTCTCACTCCAAGCCAAGAATGAAGACTGGATGAAGTATTTTAGAACCCCAAAGCCCTTCAGCCACATGCTACCCCATTTTCCATCAGCACCCTATTGCTTCAATCCCCATGCCCACCCATCCAGGTTCCTACCCTCAAGCTCCAGGGGCAGATGGTCAGCTCCAGCTGCCCATGTCCTGGGACCCTTTCCTTTCATCAGGAGCCACAAGGTCCAGTGCTCACATGTCCCAGTATTTGCAGCTTTGTCCCAAATGAAATATTGTGTTTTAACTTGAGACAGTGAGTGCTCATCTGCTGTGAAACTAGACCTGCGGCTGATCAGTGCCTATTTTGGAACTGGCCATAACAACCAGGAACCCAAGAAGTACCTTGAGGATGCGCAGGGGGTAACCCACTGATTCCACAACCAGATCCGTTCTTTCAAATTCTCCCAAGAAAATGAAGACCACACATAAACTGCGTGCAAACATCCAGGCCTTCCCACACTGAGTTCCTAGTTGTGGGCAGGACCTCTGGTGTTAAGGTGATTTCCTCTTTTGTGACAAAACAGAATACAAATATTTAAATACAGGTTATTTGATCTTCTTTTTGTATGGTTTAGAACTGAGTTGAATTCAATTGTATATGGTAATCAGGGTGTTTTACAAAATCATGCAAATATTGTTTCATTTGAAAAACCAAAGAATTTCAAGCTTGACAGCACTAATGAGAGTTTTAATTTTAAATACTATCAAGAATGAGGCCCAGATGCATAAACTTCATCTCATCAATCAAATCTCATCTGGAATTACTTGTCTTAAAGAAGGAAGAAACATCTAAAATCCTTTGTTCCCCTGGGGTGGGGGTTGTTCTTTTATCAAAATGACTCCTTTGATCCTTTTATGATGGCAAATGTACCAAAAATAAAAACTGTAACATGAAATTTATTCTAATCAGAAATATAAAATTGGACTGCTTTTTTCTGGCTATCTGAATGATTAAAGGCAAAAGGATTTTATGTGAACCCCAACTCAACTCTTTAAGAAAAAAGAAGCATAATAACCAGGTGCTGCTGCTACTGCTGCTAAGTTGCTTCAGTTGTGTCCCACTCTGTGTGACCCCATAGACGGCAGCCCACCAGGCTCCCCCATCCCTGGGATTCTCCAGGCAAGAATTCTGGAGTGGGTTGCCATTTCCTTCTCCAATGCGTGAAAGTGAAAAGGGAAAGTGAAGTCAGTCGCTCAGTCCTGTCTGACTCTTAGTGACCCCATGGACTGCAGCCTACCAGGCTCCTCCATACATGGGATTTTCCAGGCAAGAGTACTGGAGTGGGGTGCCATTGCCTTCTCCTAATAACCAGGTGAGAACTATACAAAAAGCTGTCTTTTTTTAATGTCATTTCTTGAAGGGATTCCTTTTGGGTTCTTGAGTTTCAAAAATATTTGAATCTCATTTCCTTTTTTGTTGTTGTTTTAGTTTGGTTTTCCTTGAAGCATAATTGATTTACAATGTTGTTAATTCCTCTTAAACAGCAAGGTGATTCAGTGTTTTATATATATATTCCTTTCCATTGTGGTTTATCACAGGATTTTTTAAATTGGAGGATAATTGTTTTACAATATTGTGTTAGTTTCTGCTGTACTACAATGTGAATCAGCTATTATCCCATCCTTCCTGAACCTCCCTCCCACACCCCGTCACACCCTTCTAGGTCATCACAGAGAACTAAGCTGAGCTCCCTTTCATTTGATACAGCATTTCCCACTAGCTATCTGTGTTACGCGTGGTAGTATATATATGTTGATGTTACTCTCCGAATTCGCCCTGCTTTCTTCCCCCACTGTGTCTTCAAGTCCATTCTCTACTTCTGCATCTCTATTCCTGCCCTTCAAATAGGTTAATCAATACCATTTTTTGAATCTTATTTTCAACTTTTCAAATGTTAACTAGATTAAGTGAAGTGGTTGCTAGGAGAGGAGATATTTAGTAACCTAAAACAATAGGTAGGTAAAGAACAGAAAGCTTTCCTTGAGTGAAAAGGAGGATACTTATTGATACCGACTAAAGTATAATAAGGGCTTCGCTGGTGGCTCAGATCATAAAGAATCTGCCTGCCAAGCAGGAGACCTGGGTCTGATCCCTGGGTTGGAACATCCCCTGGAGAAGAGAACAACAACCCACTCCAGTATTCTTGCCTGGAGAATTCCATGGACCGAGAAGCCTGGCAAGCTACAGTCCATGGGGTTGCAAAGAGTCAGACACAACTGAGCAATTAACACACACACACACACACACACAAAGTACAATAAATTAGTGTTTCTTTGTGTCTGTTTAGCAAAGCTTTTTAAATTGATAAAGTTTGGACAGTAATATACTGTTATTTTCCTCATAGCATGCATTGTAGGCAGAAAAATGGTTCTGTAAAGATGTCGATATCCCAGTCCCCAGAACCTGTGACTGTTTCCTACATGGCAAAGGGGAGTTTGCAGATGTGGTTAAATTAAAAATCTTGACATTGGGTGATTATCCTCAGTTATCTGAATGGGCTCAGTGTAATAACAGAGTCCATATAAGAGGGAAGCAGGAAGAACAGAGTCAGAGAGATCAGTTATCTGAATGGGCTCAGTGTAATAACAGAGTCCATATAAGAGGGAAGCAGGAAGAACAGAGTCAGAGAGATATTTAAAGATACTACACTGCTGACTTTGAGGATGGAGGAAGGCTTTGGGCCTAGGAATGTTACTGAATCCAGGTTCAGGTGCTTGTTGCTCAAAAGTGAGACAAGTGCTGGTAGGAACAGAAAGATTGCTTTAATCAGAAGGCCAGCAACCTGGAGAGAAGGCAAACTCATGTCCCAGAAGCAACTCCAAACATTCTATTCAGCCATGAAAGTTTTTAAAGGGACAAAGTAGAAGCAATCTTAGTTAAACGGGGAGTCAGATTTGTAGGGAGTCAGGTTTCTAGCCATGTTCCACTGCACGCAGGCTTTTTGACTCCTTGTAACCTGTCTTTAGATTATCCTCGTTCATACAGTTTGTGCACAAGGTTACTGAAGAGCAAGCAAGGGAAAAGCCCTAGTCTTCTGTTAATTATTTATTCTTCATTTCTATTTATTTGATCTATGGAAAGAACGAACAGGTTCTTTGCCAACAGGTTAGGCAAAGTATTGTGTGATCAAAAGATTTGAAAAGTGTGCTTGGGCCAAAGATTAGTTAAAATATGGCTTTGCTAAAGTGGCAAGACAAAAGGGGCTTCTTGCAGAGAGTTCTTTCCTGCAAAAAGCTACTCAAAAGTTCCCACTGTCAGACATCATTCGATTTCTATGGGATTATGGGTGAATATCTGTCCTCTGTAACTTCTTCATGTTGACTCAGGGCACCATATTCTCAGAGTGGAAGATGTTGACGTGGATCTATAGCCTGTCTTTGTGGACAATTTTAGTTGCCTGATTATGTATCTGGCCAGAGCAAACCACAATTATTTAGATGCCCACAAAAATACAGATTATTAAAAGCAGTAGTGCTAATTCTCTAATCTTAAGGCCAGTTCTTAGAATTGTGCTAGGCATGGATTCGGTAATGCTTAGGATGGAGCAGCTAACACCATGGCTGCAGTCTGTTCATCATGCAGTTAGTTTTTGCCCTCAGGTGGTAGTTTCAGTATCTGCCAAACAACTCAAGAATGTGCATCAGACACTGAAAGATTCTGTGAGTCTCTTGTCCTAATCATTAGCTGCGTGAGCCTCCTCTTTGTGACTCAGGGAGGCCTGAGAGACTTCAGCTTTTCTACAAACAAGAGGCTGAGAACCTGGAGGGGCCTTTGTACTTCATAGGAAATGGCAGAATTCTATTCAGTTTCAGGAGTGCAGGCAGCCTACAGAAGCAGAAAAAGACAAGAAAATAGATTTTCCCCAGATCCTTCAGAAAAAAACACACAATCCTGCAGGCACTTTGATTTTAACTCATTGAGAACCATTTTAGATTTCTGACATTCAGAAGTATGAGAGAACACATTTGTGTTCTTTAAAGTCACAAGTTTGTGGTAACTGATCAGAATAGCAATAGAGAACTTATACAGCATATACCTGAAAGCATCCTATGGCCTTTGGTAAGAAATTTACAGGGTCCCAATCAGCACTGCCTTCTTTGTACTATCTATGCAGAAAAAGTGTTTGTCTTCAACACCAAAAACAAATTTTAAAGACTTTCTGAATAAATTAGCAACTTAGAATTCAAAGCAGAGCAGAATCTGTTGGTTATTGAATACTTAATGAAGATACCTGGTTATGGGGTTTTTGATTAGAAGAGTGGCCTCTTTGTTAAGTGTTAGTTGTTATAACACTATCAAACTAATTCCTCTCTCCAAGCAACATTTTCTGCTAAATGTCCACACTGTGCTATCCTGTATGAAGTCCTAAAGAGATTGTTTATTTTAAAGTGAGTATGAAAATATCATGAATGTCTATTTTCTTTGGCTAAAATTTAATAGTTACATAGTCTGAATAATTGTGAATGCATTCCATGCTACATGAAGTGAACATAAGGATTTGAAAAATGAATTTTGTTAATTACTAAAAATGGAAATATTCATGTGTTTCTGAAATTGTGATGAAAAGTAATGCAGATTGAGTCACTATACAAAATAACTTATATGATTTGACATAACCCTAGCAGGAGATGTAAATTTCTACCAGTATTATGTCCATTTATAGACCAAAGTTCATGTCTTCAATAGTCTTTGATTTTTATTTTTAAAGCAAAGTAAGTCAGCTGTTTTTTCCTGTTTCATTCTTAAAGTCTTTATTTTAAAAAAAATTTCCTCATTGTCTTTATTCAAAGGATTGATGTACTTTATATTCTAAAGTACTTTTACAGAAAAGAAGTAAAACACAATGTTTGATAGTGCTAGTTTGTAGAAATAAAGAGACCCCTCAGGTTATTATTGTCAATAGTATGCTGAAAAACAGTGCATTTTTAAACCTCTAACAACTGCATGTAATTCCCTGGGCCAAACATTCAGCAGCTGATTTGATCACTTACATCTTAGTCAGATGCCTATGCTCTTATGATTCATAATAAAAAATATATTAAAATATTTGGTCTCTGAATATTTGGTCACGAAATATTCAGACAACATAAAGACAACATAAAGGTGTCTTATATTACAAGATGATTTTTGCAAAATACCTAAGTATGGGGGTTGATTGCCAGAGAAGCCAACCATGTGATTGAAAGGTTGGAGCTTTCATTCACCCGTCTTCTCTGCTGACCTCTAGAAGGAGGAGAGGAGCTAGAGATTGGATCAGTTGCCAAAGGCCAGTGGTTTGACCAACCCTGCCTCTATAATGTGGAGAAGGCAATGGCACCTCACTCCAGTACTCTTGCCTGGAAAATCCCATGGACGGAGGAGCCTGGTAGGAAGCCTCCATAAAACACCAAAAAAACAGGGTTCTGAGAGCTTCCAGTCTGGTGAACATATGAAGAACTGGGGAGAGTGGCTTGCTCATAGACAGTATGAAAGCTGTGCCCTGTTTCCTCATACTTTGCCCTATACATGGCTTTGAAGTGGCTGTTCCTGAGTTTTCAATTCAGTTCAGTTCAGTCACTCAGTTGCATCTGACTCTTTGAGACCCCATGGACAGCAGCACGTCAGGCTTCCCAGTCCATCACCAACTCCCAGAGCTTACTCAAACCCATGTCCATTGAGTCGATGATGCCATCCAACCATCTCATCCTCTGTTGTCCCCTTTTTCTCCCACCTTCAATCTTTCCCAGCATCAGAGTCTTTTCTAGTGAGTCAGTTCTTCCCATCACATGCCCAAAGTATTGGAGTTTCAGCTTCAGTATCAGTGCTTCCAATGAATATTCAGGATTGGCTTCCTTTGGGATGGACTGGTTGGATCTCCTTGCAGTCCAAGGGACTCTCAAGAGTCTTCTCCAAATAAAAATAAACTGGTAATCAGGTAAATACAATGTTTCTCTAAGTTCTGTGGGCTACTTTAGCTAAAGTTAATTGAACTCAAAGAAGGGATTGTGGGAACCTCTGATTTATAGCCAGTCAATAACCACCTGGACTTGTGACTGGAGTGTCAAATCCAAGGAAGAAGTCCCTGGAACCATCAGTCTGGCACCAGTTGGTCAGAAGCGGAGATAACAACCCAGGGTTGCTGCTTCTCGGCAGTGGGGTTTTGGAGTGGCTTTGGCCCCTAAGGGCTCAGGTGAAGAGGGGTGAGTTGGGACACACTGTCTCTTGTCCTTTTCCTCTGCAGGAGCAAGGTTTGAGGAGCCAGGTGGCTGAGTCAGCAGAAATGTCCCTCCTAGTGTGAATTCTTAGGGTTCAGCTGGCATTGGAGGGAGTGGAGGTCTCCTTGATGGGCCTTCTTTTGTCCCTGAGGAACCCACTTGTGATCTAGTAAGAGGACTTTAAAAAAAAAAAAAAGGATAACATCTTGGGCTTGCAATGGAAGGCAGTTTTGTAGGAATGAGTTCTTGTGGAATTTGATGCTATAAGTTGATAGAGTCAGAACTGAGTTGAACTGCAGGACACCCAGCTAGTGTCAGAGCATTGCTTGTTGTAGATATGATAAGCTGGTCCCCCCAACACAAACCTTGAAATCAGGACTTCATTTAATGCCCCTAAATCATTAAAACACCACTAGTATTTAACACATCTGCTTCAATGAGGTGTACAGGAAACATAACAAAGCTAATCACATAGCTCAAAACTGAGGCAGCCTCCCTACTTCAGAAGTAACTGTCAGTGTCTCCAGGGTTAGGGGCTCATCTGCTTTAAAACTGTTTTTCCAATGTCAACGTGTTGCCTGAGCACATAGACATACACATGCAGATGCACACGTGCACACATACTAGACATACAGACCGAGTGTTGTGTCACGTTAGTTAGCAGTACAAGTTAACTTCGTTATCTTGATTACTTACAGCATATCGTGAAATTATGTTAAATTTACATAATAAAACTGTGATGTTACTATATAAAAAGAAATGAAAGTCAAGGAAGTGAAAATACAAACCACAGAATAGGAGAAAATATTTGCATAAAACACATCTGATAAAGGACTGCTATCCAAAATATACAAAGGAGTCCGAAAAGTCACTAAAATGAAAACAAACAACTTGATTAAAAATGGACCAAGACCTTAATAGATACCTTACTAAGTTTGGAAAACAAGCATATGAAAAGATGTTCCACATCATGCAACATCAGGGAAATGCAATTAAAATAATGAGATACTACATATCATATCCTTTAGGATGGCCCAAGTCCAGAACACTGACAACACCAAAGGCTGAAAAGAATGCGGAGTGACAGGAACTCTCATTTTTTGTTGATGGAAATGCAAAATGTTACAGCCACTTTGAAAGACAGTTTGTTTTTCACCAAACTAAGAATACTCTTACCACACAATCCAACAATTACACTTCTTGTTATTTACCAAAAGGAGCCGAAAGCACGTCCACACTAAAACCTGCACACAGATGTCTACAGCAGACTTGTTCACAACTACACAAACTTGAAAGCAACCCGGCTGGTTTTCAGTAGGTGAATGGGTAAACTGTGGAACATCCCAGTAATGGAATATTATTCACTAAAAATAAATGACTTGTCAAGCTGTGAAAAGGAAGGAAACTTAAATGCCCATTACTACTTGAAGAAACCCATCTGAAAAGGCTGCATACTATATGATTTGAACTCTATGACATTCTGGAAAAGGCAAAACTATGGAGACAACAGCAAGATCAGTGATTTTCAGGGGTATGCAGGAGGGAAGAATGAATAGGAGGATCTCAGAGGATTTTTAGGGGAGTGAAACTATTCTGTATAATACCATAAGGTTAGGTATGTGTCATTAGACATCTGTCCAAACTCACAGAATGTACAAGAGTGAACCTTAATGTAAACTGTAGACTGTGGGTGATTATTACCTTCCAATGTAAGTCTATCAACTGTAATAAATATACCACTCTAGTGAGGGATATTCATAATGGGGGAGTCTGCACCTATGTGTGGGAAACCTCTATACTTTCTCAATTTGCTGTGAACCTAAAACTATTCTAAAAAATAAAGTCTGTTTTAAAAAGAGAAAGAACATGTTGATAGTATGAAGCAAATAAACTACATCCTAAGCCTGTTTTTGCAGATCGGTGAGGTAGCTACCATATGCCATTGACAGTATAAGTACATGTAGAATCCTAGAAAACATTTGCCTGACAGCATTGTGTTCCACATGCATGTGTTATATGTTGAAGTTACACATATATTTTCTTCTTCATAGAAATATAGTCATCTGAACTGGGGGAAGAGGACAAACATGCTTACAGAACACCTTGCAAAACCCGGTATCCGCTGGGTGCTGCATGCACAGTAATTATAGTGATGACATCGTGCAGCAGGTGGTATTATTATTATTTTACAGCTGAAGAAGTGAAGACTCAGAGAATACATTTGGTCATATTATACAACAAGTAAGGAGTCCAGTCAGATTAATGTTCTGGTTCATCTGATTCTAAAGCCTGTGCTCTTTCAGCATAGTCACTTGGAGTGACTTTCATTAGCTTGTGTGAATCTCATCTCCATTCTTTTTTATTTCCTGCCCAGCTAAGATGAGGTCTTGTTCCATGGCTGTTGCGAACTTATTACTTTAGAATAGAACAAAATAAGGTGCCAGAAATGATTTGCAGAACAAGGTCTCCTTGCTTTTCTTCTTGTAATGTATGAACAGTGGGATAAAATAGGCTTTGTGCTTCTGGGGCCAGAGGAAGCATTTGGGGTTTCATCAAGGAAGAAACCAGAAAGTTACAGAATCTGAATCAAGAAGCCCCCAGTCTGGGTTGGGGAGGTAGGGTTTCAATTTGTTATATCCTCTTCCTCCCACATGCAATTCTGTTATCAACTGTGATAATCCACAACCTGTGCTAAACCACATTTTAGAGAGTAAGTGGCTGTCCGTTTATCCTTCCAAACCTGCCTCTTAGCTCCTTTTCTAACAATTCCTCTCACTGAGAAGCTTCAGAATCCTCATGTGGACCATATATTATGTGCCCTT
>NW_011494789.1:937400-940262 GCF_000754665.1 Bison bison bison
TAAAAAATATTTTCTTTCAGTTTTATTTGAACCACTGGCAGTCCAGTGGTTAAGACTCCAATGCAGGTGGTGTGGGTCCAATCCCTAGTTGGGGAACTAAGATCCCATAGACCTCATGGCCAAAAAAACAAAACATAAAACAGAAGCAATATTGTAACAAATTCAATAGACTTCAGAAATGGTTCACATAAAATTTTAAAAAGGAATTAAGTTAAGCTTGATTCTCAAGAATGGGGCTTAGCCTTATTCAGAGATTTAAAGTCATTCTGAGATTAGACTTTCTAGAAAGGGTTCAATCAATCAACTGTCCTCTCTTTGGGAAGCTTGTTCTCACATTGAGAAGATGTATTTTAAACCATAAGTGAATAAATCTGGGATTTCTAATCTAGAGTAAAATCCTACTTAAGAAAACAAATCTGTGGTAAGGGGTATCCTGTGGGGAGGTGCCAGAGAACTGAGTATCATGGCAACTTTAAATTAGCCGGAAAATAAGCATTCTTTCCAAAATAATTTCATTTTTTTCCTTGTCTCTTCAATGACCCACCTCCTTAAGAATGGGGTAGAGAATAGATTTCCAGTTACTGCCACTGTCAAAGTTCTTCCCACTCCATCCTATTTACCAAGGGTTCCAAGTGCAGCAGTCACAGAGGAGAGTCTGGTTTGGATTTACTAGCTGTGTTGCTACAACTGGCAGGAACTTTAATTGGTGCTGAAAACTGTTGTTTGGTGATGAACAGCCTCCATCACCTCCTCATACTGCATGAAATGAAAATAGCAAAACAACTCCTCATAGTCCAGTGTAGAGCCAGAGCTACTTGAAGACAGCCTCGTTAGTCTGATAGCTTTCATTTTGAATGTTGTCATTCCTGTTCTGTCTGTGGTTTGGCAAGCCTGCAGACTTGTATCAGAGTAATCACACACTCTGTGAATATACTTTATGTCACCTGAATGTGCATGGTACTCCCAGCAATTCACCAAGAAGAAGGAGTGGGCTTTGCTGGAGGAGTTAGGGGTAGGGGGTGGGGTTTGTTCACACTTGGGCATGCAAAAGCTGTTCTGAAGTTTTTCCATTGATTACCCCAGGAATCTTGAAAAACAGACTTGAAACATTAAGACAAAGGCACACAAAAAGTTTCTGTTATGTTACATGCTTGTGTGTGCTCTTAAAGAAAAAAAAATAATGCAAATATATTACTTTATGGAAAATGACAGATTCTTGTAAAAAGGGAAAAATTAAAAATGTGCATGTTCTCATCTAAGTTGTTTTCTGCCACTCTGCTTTACTAAGATTATTAAAGCATGCAGTTCAAATAAAATATTGAAATACATCATAAAATGTTTGGTATTTACCAGAAGGAAGTAAACATTATTTTTGGAGAGTGTTGGAAGAATTTCCTTTTCATATTTTTATTAGATTGAGCTTGAAATGGAAAGTGTCCAGGCCTGATTTATGGTACAATCCCTTAGAGTTTGAGAACTAAGGAATAAAATGCAGTTTGGGATTGTGAGGTGTTTGGACAACATTTAAGAATGTACATAATGAGAATATTGTACATGAAGTATTTTTGCCTTCTCAATTTTTTCCATATCTCTTAATGTAGAAAGAATAAAACTCATCAGAGCTTAGAGCTATGTTGATCAAAGTGTATTTGGCAGGGTAACTAAATGAAAAATGACAAAGATTTAAAACAATGGACTTCTCAAAGTCATTGAATTCAGGTGATTCTCATGTACTGACCAGAAGCACCATCAGAGGGACTTTCATGGTGGTCCAGTGGTTAAGATCCACCTTCCAGTGCAGGGAACACAGGTTCAGTCCCTAGGCGGGGAACCTAAGATCCCATATTCCATGGGGTAACTAAACCCACCCAGTACAACTAGAGAACCTGCATACTGCAATGAAGACCCAGTACAGTCAAAATTAAAAAAAAAAAAGAAGAGCCACCATCAGAGATTGAGGCCTCTGCCCTCTGGCTGTCTTTCCAACTGGTTCATGGTCTTCAGCCTTGGTGCATCTAAATTATCTGTGGAGCTTAAGATATCAGATCTCAGGGCTTCCACTCAGAGATGCTGTCTCAGTGAGTCCTGAGTAAGATCATAGATGCTGGCTTTTATTTTTTGTAAGGAAGAATTGCACATAATTCTGTGGTTCACTAAAGTTTGAGACTCATTCTGCTGTCCATTCATCAGAGGACATGAGTCCTGGCCTCCAGCCTTGCCTCTCCTATTTCCAAGCCACACTGCTGAGGCTCTTCTAAGTTCCAGCTTCTTCAAATATTGAATGGGCACAATTATACTTGCACTGGCTCCTTTCAGTGATGTAATCTGTATGAAACCACTTTCTTTATTACAGAGCATTTAATTCAAGTCATCCTTGCTAGGTGTGAGCTGTGGATAGGAGCTGTCCCCGGTCTTAGAAGCAGAACAGAAAAGATGCTCTTGTAGAGGTGTTTGGCTGTTAGGCTGACAGAAGTTGCTCTTCTCTTTTGACAGTTCCCTGTGGTTGGCCTTCCAGCCCCATTTAATATCTTGTCTTTGCTCTTCCCAGACCTCATGGTTGGAATGCCATTGTCTCTTCAGCTAGGAAACAATGATTGTTCTTGTATCCCTTTTATCCTTACTATTATGTTTTTCAAATTTATATTTATTATAGAACAGTCTTATGGACTCTATGGGAGAGGGAGAGGGTGGGAAGATTTGGGAGAATGGCATTGAAACTTGTAAAATATCATGTATGAAACGAGATGCCAGTCCAGGTTCGATGCACGATACTGGATGCTTGGGGCTAGTGCACTGGGACGACCCAGAGGGATGGTATGGGGAGGGAGGAGGGTTCAGGACGGGGAACACATGTATACCTGT
>NW_011494789.1:940362-952123 GCF_000754665.1 Bison bison bison
TAAAGTTAAAAAAAAAAAAAAAAAAGAATATGGGAGTGGGTAGCCATTTCCTCCAGGGGATTTTCCCGACCCAGGGATCCAACCCACATCTCTAGCATCTGCTGCATTGGCAGGAAGATTCTTTACCACTAACACCACCTGGGAAGCCCAGAATATGATTCATGGGAAGAAGATGGTCAGAAAGACAAGAGAGACTAAGGGGAAATACAACCCTGCTGCATAAAACAGAATCAAGGGAAAAAACCTCCTAGAAAAGAATTCTACCTGGTGTCTAAAGAGTCCACATGTTGAAGTCCACATACTGAATATAAGAAATAAACTAAGAATACATGAGAAATCAACACAAAGCTTGCAAATATAAGCAAACTGTTTAATAAACTCCATATTAAAAACAAGGAAAAAAAATTTATATTTATTTCATTTCTTTAAGTATTTTTTAAATAAAAATGCCTACTAGTTTAGAAACTGGGTTTATTTATCTTTGTATTACTTATGAGAACTGGTGAAGTGCCATGTAATGAATGACAAGCAGAGGACCTTTGAACTCATTCTTATATGGATGGTTCTGTGCTAACTAAAGCTCTGAGGGCTTACAAAGGCATCTTTACAGTGGATGGGACATTAAGGCACACACACTAATAACACTTTTGTTGTTGTTTTTCAGTTGTTAAGTTGTGTGCAACTTGTTGGGACCCCATGGACTGTAGCCCATTAGGCTCCTCTGTCCTCCACTATCTCCCAGAGTTTGCTCAAACTCTTGTTCATTCAGTCAGAGATACTATCTAACCATCTCATCCCCTGTGACCCACTTCTTCTTTGGCCTTCAATCTTTCTCAGCATCAGGGTCTTTTCCAGTGAGTCAGCTCTTCACATCAGATGGCCAAAATATTGGAGCTTCAGCATCAGTCTTTCCAATGAATATCCAGGGTTGATTTCCTTTAGGATTGATTGGTTTAATCTCCTTGCAGTCCAAGGTACTCTCAAGAGCCTTTACCGGCATCACAATTCAAAAGCATCAGTTCTTTAGCACTCAGCCTTCTTTTATGGATCAACTCTTACATCCATACATGACTATTGGAAAAATTCAGTACATGCAGAAAGAACAGTAGAACACTGTTAATTGTTATTTAAAAATCCATTTTCCTGGAATTCAGATATAATAAAAGTTTAGAGAGGATTTTTTTTTTAATGGACTAAGCCACAGTCACTGTGAATAGGGACTCATGGTTTCTCCGAAGGTTGAATAGGAATGAGGTGAGTTAAAAAGATGAAGAGGAATATTGCAATATGGGGAAAGAGCCAAAGGCTGAAAGAGGGGCCAAGAGGCCATATCTGCCATAAAACCCACTCCTGAGAATCTGTGTATCACTTAACTCTTAATTTCCCATTAAATCACATTTTAATTTTAAAAGTTTTCTCTCCTAACCAGAGGTACCTGATATCCTATAAATAAGAGATAGTCTTGTATTTGCAAATGGTATCTGGCTGCCCCCAAATAAAATCTTAGAAATTACAGAATTGAAACAGGATACCAACTGTGTCAGAAACAGAGAGCCATGGCCATGACATGCATGATGTCCTATGAACTAAAATCCCCTTGACATTGTTCTAGACAGTGACATACAGTTTAAAGAACTGAAAATTCAACTTCCCTGAATCCTTGCCAGTTGCTTCTGTTCAGTCCCCAGGGTCCCATACACAAATTAGCAATTCTTTTTGTTTCAGTGGACATATAGTTTTCAACTTTTTAAACCCTGATGTTTACAATTCTTTCTTTAAGTGTCCAAATTACTTTGTGAAATTGTTTTGTTTTCTAGTGGGATTGTGAAGGTTTTATATGCATGAATACAAAGGAAAGACTTAGGCTTTCAAATTTTCACCTAAAGCTCTGAAGGTAAATGCAATTTGCAGCTTAGAATGCCTAAACTTGGCTTGCTGATTTCTTTTTAATGGTTTAAAATTTCATTCAAAGCTGTATTCAGAATTAGATTCCCGCTCTCACTCCTCTGCATCTTTCTTGATTTCAAGTTTGGGATATTTGACCCTCTTGTCTTTCTCCTTGATTGTTAGCACATAGAGGAGTTATGCTCATCTCTGGGGTTCAGGAAGGGAAATAAGGAGATTGCACAGAGGGTAATAGCTCCAGACAACAGCTAGGGCCATTGGCCTGGTGGGGGGTTTAGAAAGCACCCCCCCCACCCCCGCATTTTGGCCAGTGATGCCTCCCTGGATTCTAGACAGGACTGGAAAATCTAACGAATTAGATCACATCTCAGGACAGGTCTCAGAGATGGACAGTCCTGGGGCAAGACTGAGAAAAGGGCAGGGAGAAAAAGAAGGAGAGGGAGAATACAGAGAGGGGAAGGAGAGATGTTAGGTTAGAACCTTGAAGCCAAGTCACAAAATCTTAAAGCTGTAAATGAAGCTTAATGATTTAAAGATTGTCTAGATGGCCTCAGTGGTCAGGATTAAAAGTGTCATGGTGACTGTGCTTATGTTCTGAGCAGGACAGGTGCCCAGAGGTTTGGGATTCCTGCAGACAGTCCAGGTCTCCTCACCTGAAGACTGTGAAGAGACCAGCACCAAGGACTCAGATTAGGGCTTGGCCTCTAACTATATTCTGGTGGAGTGGGGTCGGGGGATAATGTCTAAGTAATAACTTATCATCAAGGAGGCAGTAACTTCCCTTTGCCTTGAAATTTGACTTCACTTGAGGTTGGGTCACTAATCAGCCCTGGGAGTGCTTTGTCTGTTGGCTTATCATATCACGGTTTTCTTAGAGTCCTCAGAGCTTGCAAAGCTAATAGATCAAAGGAAGGGTCCCCAGTTAAATTTGAGGTTCAGACAGACAACAAATTTTGTTTTCATACGAGTATTTCCCACATAATATTTGAGATGTATCAGAAAATTTATTTAACTAATTGATCTGTATTTTTATTTGCTAGCTGGCATTCTACTCAGAAGACATCTGGTCTACCTCCTCAGCATCTGCAAATATAATGGACAGTGGCCACATGACTCCAATTGTCTGACAACCTAATTAGAAAACCATGGCCCACTGCTAGATGACCTGACTGTGGTCTTGGAAATGTTTAGGTTGAACAGCTAGTTAGAGGCAGATTCTCAAGGTGGACTCTTGTCTCCTTGTCTGTGCTCTTTTATCAGTCCTATTTTGAACTGCACTTAAGGGAACTCAGAATATACTCAAGGAACTTGGAGGACATCTCCAACATTAGTGTAAGATGTGTCTCAAAACAAATTTCAATTGCTATAATTCTTGTGAAACAAATGATGCTATTCGAAGGAAAAAAATCATTAAATACATTTCTTTACATAAGCAGCATGAAAACCACCTAAGAATTTGAGGGTGCAAATAGTCACTGCACAGTGTAGCTTTAGGGCACCAAGAAATAAGAGGGCTGTAATAACATCACAAGCCACCAAAGCCAATATTTTACTTAAAAATTTTATTGCCCTTTCTGCTTCATGTAGTTCTCGAAGTTTTATGCCATATTTTACAACTCCGATACCTCCTATATATCTGTAGAAGAAGCTTTATGGATGCAGCCCATGGTATTTTTTTCTTTCTCTTTTGGGAAAAACAAACAAAAAATAATAGTATTTTCTTTTTAGAAGTTTTTCAAAGTCTCCTTATCTTTTTAGGATAAAAATTTTGTTTCTTAGCACAGCCAAGGAACCCCTTTTCTTGCTGTCTCTACTACCTCTTAAATACCTCTCTGTTGCCTTCCCAGGAAGGGTCCCCATATGCCTTGTTCTTCAACATCTCACTGACTTGCAGGAGCATCACCTGTGTCTGGGGATCCCTTCCCTTTCATGTAGCATCAGGATAAAATACATTTGGTTCTCTCAGTCTTTCTTCAATAAAATGCTCATCCATTTTTTTTTTTACATTGTTCAAATATGTTCCAATTTGTCTCCCCCTTTTCATCATCATTTTAATTATCCAAACTAGAATTTATACATAGCATCAGAAAGGGGAACCATCACTTACTGAACTATGATAAAGAACCAAATTAAATTAACACTTCTTGAGGCAAACATCATTAGAAAATTAGCAACTATTTCACTGGTCAAAGCCTCAGAAACTCTGTATTCTTGCATTTCCTCACATGCTGTCAGGATCAATATGGTTTCTTTTTAGTCAACTTGATTGCAATTTAACACAGTTAGAAGTGAGGAGTAGATGGGAGGATCTCAATTTTCTCAGCCTATTTGTCACGTCCATCACTGTTCAATTTGAAAGATAGCCTTTCAGCTGTCAGTAGAGTCCAGCCACTGTGCTATGTGTCAGAGTCTGCAGAGAATGACACAAATTATTTACTAATGTTTAAGACAGAGCTGATACCTTTGGCAAAGTCAGAAATCAGCAAGAGAACTGAACAATGGACATGAGATCACTGCTTCCTCATTTAAAATTGCAAAGATGTTAGAATCAAACACTAAATACAAAATTAAAAAAGAACAGTGACAATCCTAATTTAACTTCTATAAATCACCTTTTGGTGTTTGTCCATGTTCAAATAAGTTTTTTCTTCTTTCTAAGCAATATAGCATAAATACTTTCTAGTTTCTACATATTCCTAGCAATTAACATTTTAAAGCTACCTATAGTATAATTTTGTTGTTCAACTACCACATATTTAAATCATCTTATAACATTTGGATTGCTAAATTACCAATACTACAGGCAATGCATAGACATTGACATTCTTTAGGAATTGTTTCTAAAAGTGCATTTTCTATGTGAAAGATTTTAAGCATTTTTAGTTCTTAACATTGCCAATTGATTTACCCCCAAAAGCATTTATAATTTAAAATGCCACTAGCATAGCAGGACATGAATATTTCAGTTTCACTACAACATTGAAGTCGTTGATTTAGAAGTTAATTTTAGCTATAAAATGTTGTTTCATCAGTTGATCTATTTAGTAAGGATACCCACTATTTCATTTGCTTGTTTAATACTTTTTATCTTTGTCTAAGTTATTTATTCTTATCTTCCCCCCATATTTTTTTATTAGTGGGCTTGTGCATTTATTACAAACTTGAAAGAAGACTTATTAAAAGCCATATAATTTTATGTCAGATGTGGGCTGACCCTGATAGAAAGGAATAGCTGGAGAAAGAGGGTTCCAGTCAAGGGAACAGAAAGTGAAAACTTCCTGGTGCTGTCATTTTAGGGAAATAGCAAGGGGACCTAGGTGCTTTGCACAGGTGATCAGGGAGAGACTGTCAGGAGATCCAAGTGGAGAGGGAGCTAGGGCAAGATTGTGGATACCACCTTGCCAGCCATGGTTAAAAATGTCTGGTTTTATTCTGAGCATCTCAGAAAGTCATTATGTGTTTTTCTAAAATTCTTTTTTGTTTCATTTCAACATTTTATTGTGACTTTGAGGGCACACCTTTTTTTGCATACAGAAATCTTTCATTAGCCAGTATTCTGTAACACACATAACTCACCTTGGAGTATAGAAAATTAATTTGCTATTACTTAAAGCTCAACATTCAGAAGACTAAGATCATGGCATCCGACCCCATCACTTCACGACAGATAGATGGGGAAACAGTGGAAACAGTGGCTGACTTTGTTTTTCTGTGCTCCATAATTACTGCAGAAGGTGATTGCAGTCATGAAATTAAAATATGCTTACTCTTTGGAAGGAAAGTTATGACCAACCTAGACAGCATATTAAAAAGCAGAGACATTACTTTGCCAACAAAGGTCTGTCTAGTCAAGGCTATGGTTTTTCCAGTGGTCATGTATGGATGTGAGAGTTGGACTGTGAAGAAAGCTGAGCACCAAAGAATTGATGCTTTTGAACTGTGGTGTTGGATAAGACTCTTGAGAGTCCCTTGGACTGCAAGGAGATCCAACCAGTCCATCCTAAAGGAAATCAGTCCTGGGTGTTCATTGGAAGGACTGATGTTGAGGCTGAAACTCCAGTACTTTGTCCACCTTATGCGAAGAGCTGACTCATTGGAAAAGACGCTGATGCTGGGAAAGATTGAGGGCAGGAGGAGAAGGGGATGACAGAGGATGAGATGGTTGGATGGCATCATCGACTTGATGGACACGGATTTGGGTGGACTCCGGGAGTTGGTGATGAACAGGGAGGCCTGGCATGCTGCGGTTCATGGGGTCACAAAGAGTCGGACATCACTGAGCAACTGAACTGAACTGAAATGCAAACATTTCCTTTTTAAACATTTTGATTTTTATTTTATATTGGAATATAGTTGATTTATAAGGTTGTGTTATTTTCAGGCGTATAACAAAGTGATTCAGTTATACATATATCCATTCTTTTTCAGATTCTTTTCTCATACAGGTTATTATAGAACAGACTTCGAAAACAAACCCATGGTTACCAAAGGGGAAATGGGGGGTGTAAACTAGGTCCTGGGACCAACACATAGGCACTACTATATATAAAATAGATAACCAATAAAGATTCACTGTAGAGCACATGGAATTCTACTTTTTTTTTTTTTTCAAATACACACTCTCTTTACTTTATCTTCTTCCTCTTTCTCTTCCTCCACCTTCTTTACTCACAGTTATCAGTGATTAGAAGTCAGATCAATAGCAAATCAATAATGATGAGGGAAAGAATTAGTGTTACTGATGAGGAAAAAATAAAATATATTGGTATAAGTTTGTCTAAGGTCACACCACTGTGGTAATGGGTCCAAGCTTGGGGTCAGTCTGGTGCCGTCCCTGCCACACCACATAAGGTGAGCTTAGCACAACCAAAGTTTGAAGGAAGCCTCAGCACAAACACCTCCAAGAGTCTTCCAAGTGCTCAAAAGAAATCATTGTTTTTTCCCCTATTTAACATTTTGTCTAGATTTTTATTTGCTCTTCATGTCAAGTCATGAGACTAATTCTGTAGCACTCATGCACACTTCCCATGAATATATTCACTGCTGTATTTGTCAGATAAAATTCCAATTACTTTGTATTCTTTTTAGACAATATGCTTCCTGCTGCGGGTGTGGAGCTCACTCTGGGAGCAGGCTTTTAAACAATCATAATTGTTTGGTTTATGATACACCATGAAACTCTAAGACAAAACAGTATTTTAGTAGCATCTGCTGTCACCAATAGAGTTAAGACTTTTGTCAGCAGGGGTTTATGATTGTTTAAAAAAATCACCATAGAGTTAAAATTTAGCCTAAAAGCTGACTGCGCAGGAGCAATTTTTCTGCTATGAAATATACTTTGTAAGTAGCAATAGGTTACTTTTATAATCATTTTTTGTTGTTATTCCCTAACTTAAAACAACTTCAATAAATAAGAAAGGAAAGTCCTCAGCATTTTAGTCTACGCTAATGACTAACATCTTCTGTTTATCAAAGCTACCCAAAAACTTGGGGAAAACACTGGAGGGGTGTGTGTGTGTGTGTGTGTGTGTTAGTCACTCAGTTATGTCCCACTGAGCGACCACATGGAGTGTAGCCTTCAAGGCTACTCTGTCCATGGAATTCTCCAGGCAATAATTTTGGAGTAGATTGCCATGCCCTTCTCCAGGGGATCTTCCTGACCCAGGGATCGAACCCAGGTCTCCTGTGGCATGCTGTTAATGAGGGACATGGTGACGGCCCTTTCTGGTATGGGTGATGTACCAATGCTATGGATTTTATTATTTAATCATGGAATCTTTAATAGATACAGTTGGAGCTTAACATCCACATTGTACATATATGAAATCCTAAACATTTCCAGTATGAAAAAAAAATGTTTCCAATAGGCCTAGGTGATAAAATAGGAGCATGTGTCTAACATTATACCCGAGAAATCAAATAATTTCAAGCAAAAGGGATATAATTTCAAGCAAAAGGGATAAGCCTGAGTTGTTTCTATGATGATGTATTCTAAACACTCCAGCTTTAAGAGAATCTCTCAGACCCAGTTATCTGAATTTATGAGATACTGGAGGACATTTTTATTTTCCACTGAAACAAAATTCAGTCACAAGACCAGGTTGTACTGACATTCATTAGTGCTAAGTGCTCAGAAATGCAAGAGGACTGCTCTCAAAGAGATTGCAATTAATTCTGGAGGAAACAAATTCACAGAAAAAGCAAGTAAATAATAATTCAAGGCAAATGGAAGGGGTTGAGGAGAAAGTGACCATTTGTGCTGTGTATTTTTCTCCTTTTTTTTATTGGTGGTAGATCCCCACACCACTTTCTGGAGATGTGTGATATTCACTCAAAGCAAATTGGAGTAGAGGTTTACTCTGATTATTCCTACCTACTTACTCTGGTCACAGCCTAAGTATCCCGTGTGCAGTGAGACATCCCAGTGTTCCCCATGGGCCTTCCCAGCCTTCCATCCTGACTGCTTCAGAACCCACCAGGTTTGATCTGATGCCCTTGTTTTTTCTTCTGTGATATTCTGTATATACCACGTTATAACACTAAACACATACAACTTGAAATTCTTCCAATGTAACCTGTGGGAACACAAAGTATGTCTATTGTGCCCATGACTTAATCCTTTTGCCCAGCACTGTTCTTAGAAGATGCTAGGAACTTAAATAGTATTTGGTGAGGACATGAATGAATGAATGAATGAACACATAAATGAAAGGAGAGCCACCTAAAGGCTGAGAAGTGCAGTCAAACGATTTCCTCAATAATATCTGAGGATCTCTGGGCTTCCCAGGTGGTGCTAGTGGTAAAAAAAAAAAAAAAAAAAACCCCACCTGCCAGTGTAGGAGACACAAGAGACACTGGTTCAGTCCCTAGGTTGGGAAAAACCCCTGGAGGAAGGCATGGCAATCCACTTCAGTATTCTTGCTGGACACGACTGAAGCAACGTAGAACACACCTTGCATGCATCTGAGGATCTACATTCTTGTCCTCCTAACTTATCTGTGAAAAGCCTTCTTGGCCTTTCAGCTAACAGCAAGTGTAGTATGGGGGCTTCCCAGGTGGCACAATGGAAAATAATTCTCCTGCCAATGCAGGAAATGCAAGAGACACAGGTTTGATCCCTGGGTCAGAAAGATTGCCTGGAGTAGGAAATGGCAAACCCACTCCAGTATTCTTACCGGAAAAATTCCATGGACAGAGGAGCCTGGTGGGCTACTGTCCATGGAGTCGGAGTCTCAAAGAGCTGACTTTGAGAGCACAATGTCTCTATGATGATTAGTACTGCTCTTCAAATTCATGTATTCCCTTACCTACACCCAGCGACATCTTGCCCTGTTTTATCTTAGGGTTTGTTAGTCTCTTTTAGTGACTTCAGCACAATTAGAGATAACCTCCTCACCTTCCTCAAATCAGTTGTGCAAGATTTAAGTAAGCTTAGTTGCTGCCTTATTTGAACATAAGAATGTTGAATTTGGGGAAGTGCAGATAGGCCTCTATGCAAATGTTTGGTGCGAAGGAGAAGGGGCCAATTTCAAGTTAGACAAATCAAGGATGCCCCTCAGCATATAATCGATGATTTAGGAGGGGGAAAAGTGAAGGATCAGGAAATACATGCTTTAAAAAGACATTTAGTTTCTGTAATAACCTAAATGGGAAAAGAATTTGAAAAAGAATAGATACATGTAAATAACTGAATCATTTTGCTGTATACCTGAATTAGCAGAACATTGTTAATCAATTCAGTCAAATATAAAATAAATTTTTTTTAAATTTGGTTCTCACTGCAAGAAAAAAATGTAGCTATGTGTGATGTATATTAAATTTTTGTGATAATCGTTTTGTAATACATATACATATCAAATAATATTGTACACCTTAAACTATTAATAATATAATGTTATATATCAATTATATCTCAGGTTAAAAGTAAAAAGCATTTATAGGATCTGTAGCATCAGGAGGAAACCAATATGGTAAATAGAACAGACGTTAGAGGATTTGATGCAGACTGATGACCCCTAGGAACACGTGGCTAAAAACTCAAATTACTATTGGTTAGAATCCTCTATCATCCTTTTAGATCTTGACTTCCTTAGATTAGGGGGTAGCAGGAGTACAGTGGAAGGCTTAGTTCATTGCACGTAACCGGAAAAGGCTATGGTTAGTTAAGGGTTGAGCAACTGACATAAAATTCTGCAATATCGAAGCTACACAATTAATATGAATTTTTCACAAATGAGTGGAATTCAGTCTTTCTAAAAACAACATTTGATATGCTCTAGAACAAGAGCAAAAGTTTCCCAGAAGTGGGTCTTTTATATAGTTTTATGGTTTAGATTTTTCCTGGACAGGTTAGCTTCTGGGTCATAATGTTTCTCCTTGTATATATTAGAGCTTCTTAAGAAGACAGAGACAGGCCAGGAAAAGGCAGTCTTGCCTTAATATGAGTGGTAAAATGTACTTTTAAATTTCCCTTTGAATGACTAGTTTCATGTCTTAAAATAGCAAACACTTTAAAATTCCTTGGAGTCTCTTTAGTAATAGGGATTCAGGGAGAGAGCAGGACTAGAATCAGGATCTAAAAGTATGGATTTCTAGAACTGACAACTGCAAGGAGCTTTCCTCTAAATGGGAGCAGGGGAATTTTAATCCCTACAGTATAAGAAATACAATATTTTTATTCTTGTGAGTTTGCAGTTTCCTTACTGTTCCTCAAAAAAAATAGTAATTTGGATCCAAAGAGATAGCTGGAATTTGGTCTGTGATAAACTGTAAAATTCAGGGACATACAGTAATGAGCGTCACTGTTTCCTTGATATACTGATCTTACACTTTATTATTCTTACACAGAAACTTGCTAAGAAAAAAGAGAACAAATTAAAACTTTAAATAAAGCAAAAAGAAAAAAGGAAACTTATAAAACAAAATATTAAATGCTTATAAATGGTTCTGAGAAATATGGAGAAACAAACTCTATCCTATCTCTACCACCAAACGCAACATAAATATCCTAGATGGAAGGAATGAAGCAGCTATCTGAGGACTCTGAAAAGTAAATGATCTTTTACAAAAATTAAATAAAAATGAATCATAGGCCTAAATGTAAAACAAGCAAACAAGCAAAAAGAAAAAAGAACAAAGAACAGAAAATCTAAGTAACCTTGGTATTAGGGCTGGATTTTTAGCTACAACACCAAAAACATGATCCATAAAAGAAAAATTGATGAACAGAGCTTTAATAATGTTTTTTAAAAACCTCTGCTCTGTTAAAAGCACTGTTAAGAGAATGAAAATACAAGTCATAGACTGAGAGAAACTATTTGGAAAATGTCTGTCTGATAGAAGAGATGTGTCCAAAATATACAAAGATCTCTTAAACCTCAGCTGTAAGGAATGAGCAAGATTAAATTAAAATTAAATTAAAGATGAATTAAAGATTAAAATAAAATTAAGATTGAATTAAAATTAAAAATGAGCAGGATACATAACACTAAAGATGTCACTAATAAGCTAAGAAAAATGTTCAACATCATTTATCTCAAGGAAATATAAAGTAACAATGAGATACCATGATCTACCTATTAGTTCAGTTCAGTTCAGTTGCTCAGTTGTGTCTGACTCTTTGCAACCCCATGAACCACAGCACGCCAGGCTTCCCTGTCCATAACCAACTCCCGGAGTTCACCCAGACTCATGTCCATCGAGTCAGTGATGCCATCCAGCCATCTCATCCTCTGTCGTCCCCTTCTCCTCCTGCCCCCAATCCCTCCCAGCATCAGAGTCTTTTCCAATGAGTCAACTCTTCGCATAAGGTGGCCAAAGTACTGGACTTTCAGCTTTAGCATCATTCCTTCCAAAG
>NW_011494789.1:952223-1001329 GCF_000754665.1 Bison bison bison
CTTTAGCATCATTCCTTCCAAAGAACACCCAGGGCTGATCTCCTTCAGAATGGACTGGTTGGATCTCCTTGCAGTCCAAGGGACTCTCAAGAGTCTTCTCCAACACCACAGTTCAAAAGCATCAATTCTTCGGCACTCAGCTTTCTTCACAGTCCAACTCACATCCATATATGACCACTGGAAAAACCATAGCCTTGAGTAGACGAACCTTTGTAGGCAAAGTAATATCTCTGCTTTTGAATATGCTATCTAGGTTGGTCATAACTTTCCTTCCAAGGAGTAAGTGTCTTTTAATTTCATGGCTGCAGTCAGCATCTGCAGTGATTTTGGAGCCCAGAAAAATAAAGTCTGACACTGTTTCCGCTGTTTCCGCATCTATTTCCCATGAAGTGATGGGACAAGATGCCATGATCTTCGTTTTCTGAATGTTGAGCTTTAAGCCAACTTTTTAACTCTCCTCTTTCACCTTCATCAAGAGGCTTTTTAGTTCCTCTTCACTTTCTGCCATAAGGGTGGTGTCATCTGCATATCTGAGGTTATTGATATTTCTCCCAGCAATCTTGATTGTAGCTTGTGCTTCTTCCAGCCCAGCGTTTCTCATGATGTACTCTGCATAAAAGTTAAATAAGCAGGGTGACAGTATACAGCCTTGACGAACTCCTTTTCCTATTTGGAACCAGTCTGTAGATACAGACCTCCATCAACAAACTGGGATTTAACATTCATTGAAACATCTCTTTCTACCTAAAATCACCGTCATTTTTACCAAATATAACCAAATTGAGAGTTGTTTGTAATATAGGTCTGATATCAATAAACTTTGCCTGATGACTTATATAACCATAATTGGTCATAGACTCTGCTTTGCTTAGACTTTTATAGAGTCTCAGACTGAACTTTTAAAATAAGAGTTTTTAGGGCTAGGAAAGTCATGCCAAAGGCTTATCACAGATTTTGCCTAACAGATTTAAGTAAACTCCTCCCTTCTCAAGGTCTCCAAAATTCCTTGAGATTTCTGTACCTGTTATTGAGATAATCTTCCTAACTTATCTGATAAATTTACTGGAAACTAAGGGTTTCCAAGCTCTGGAGGGTTCAGCTAGAAAACATTAAATGTTTCAATTTGTTTATAAAATATATTTTACCAAATTACTGTCATAATTCATTTGAGGGGAAGGTTTTTTTACACCTGGCAAACACAGATTCAAATCAGTAATTTTTCAGAGAGAAACCACAAAAGTTATAAGCATATTCACCAGTTCATTCAGTCCTTTTGTTAAACTTTGTGAAGTCATCAGGTTTTCTGTTAGAATTTGTACACGTTTCAGAAACTGGTATTTATCCAAAAGTCCTTTTTATAAATCTTCTTGAAGAGGCAAAACTTGGTTTGTTCTATGACAATATTTTGAGATAGTAACTAGAATTATGCCTGGTAACATTTTACCCAAACATATCAGAATTTTAGGAACTTTATACAGTTTCTAGGATATCTATATTAATAACATCTACCATACAATATAACCCAAGACTTATTGCTAACTTGACAATACCCTACATGTAACTCTATATACAAAATGAACTTAATTAGTGTAATATCTCTCTCTGGGATGTTTCAGGGGCGGCTGCGACCGGAGCATTTAGCACAGGAGGCTGCCACTGGCGCATTTAGCGCGGCCAAGAGAAGCTACCCCATGTCCGAGGTCAGCGGCAGAAGCCGGGAGGACCCCATGCCCGAGGGGAGGCAGCCAAGAGGAGCTACTCCACGCCCGAGGCCAGGGGCCGCGGCCTGGAGGACCTACCCCACCTCCAAGGAGCGGTGGCTGTGCAGGCGCAGGAGGGCCTAGAGGAGCTATTCCATGTTCAAGGTCAGAAGAGGCGGCGGTGAGGAGATACCCCTCATCCAAGGTAAGGAGAGGCACCAGAGTTTTGCTGAAGCAGCCGTGAAGAGATACCCCATGTCCAAGGTAAGAGAAACCCAAGTAAGACGGTAGGTGTTGCAAGAGGGCATCAGAGGGCAAGACACACTGAAGCCATCCATATTCACAGAAAACTAGTCAATCTAATCACACTAGGACCGCGGCCTTGTCTAACTCAATGAAACTAAGCCATGCCCGTGGGGCCACCCAAGACTAGCGGGTCATGGTGGAGAGGTCTGATAGAGTGTGGTCCACTGGATCTACCTATTAGGATGGCTACAAAAGATTTTTCTAGCCATCTGTATGTCTTCTTTGGAGAAATGTCTATTTAGTTCTTTGGCCCATTTTTTGATTGGGTCATTTATTTTTCTGGAGTTGAGCTGTAGGAGTTGCTTGTATATTTTTGAGATTAGTTGTTTGTCAGTTGCTTCATTTGCTATTATTTTCTCCCATTCTGAAGGCTGTCTTTTCACCTTGCTAATAGTTTCCTTTGATGTGCAGAAGCTTTTAAGTTTAATTAGGTCCCATTTGTTTGTTTTTGTTTTTATTTCCAATATTCTGTGAGGTGGGTCATAGAGGATCCTGCTATGATGTATGTCAGAGAGTGTTTTGCTTATGTTCTCCTCTAGGAGTTTTATAGTTTCTGGTCTTATGTTTAGATCTTTAATCCATTTTGAGTTCATTTTTGTGTATGGTGTTAGAAAGTGTTCTAGTTTCATTCTTTTACAAGTGGTTGACTAGATTTCCCAGCACCACTTGTTAAAGAGATTGTCTTTAATCCATTGTATATTCTTGCCTCCTTTGTCAAAGATAAGGTGTCCATATGTGCGTGGATTTATCTCTGGGCTTTCTATTTTGTTCCATTGATCTATGTTTCTGTCTTTGTGCCAGTACCATACTGTCTTGATAACTGTGGCTTTGTAGTAGAGCCTGAAGTCAGGTAGGTTGATTCCTCCAGTTCCATTCTTCTTTCTCAAGATTGCTTTGGCTATTCGAGGTTTTTTGTATTTCCATACAAATTGTGAAATGATTTGTTCTAGCTCTGTGAAGAATACTGTTGGTAGCTTGATAGGGATTGCATTGAATCTATAAATTGCTTTTGGTAGTATACTCATTTTCACTATATTGATTCTTCCAATCAATGAACCCGGTATATTTCTCCATATATTAGTGCCCTCTTTGATTTCTTTCATCAGTGTTTTATAGTTTTCTATGTATAGGTCTTTAGTTTCTTTAGGTAGATATATTCCTAAATATTTTATTCTTTCCGTTGCAATGGTGAATGGAATAGTTTCCTTAATTTCTCTTTCTGTTTTCTCATTATTAGTGTATAGGAATGCAAGGGATTTCTGTATGTTGATTTTATATTCTGCAACTTTACTATAGTCATTGATTATTTCTAGTAATTTTCTGGTGGAGTCTTTAGGGTTTTCTATATAGAGGATCATGTCATCTGCAAATAGTGAGAGTTTTACTTCTTTTCCAATTTGGATTCCTTTTATTTCTTTTTCTGCTCTGATTGCTGTGGCCAAAACTTCCAAAACTATGTTGAATAGTAATGGTGAAAGTGGGCACCCTTGTCTTGTTCCTGACTTTAGAGGAAATGCTTTCAATTTTTCACCATTGAGGATAATGTTTGCTGTGGGTTTGTCATATATAGCTTTTATTATGTTGAGGTATGTTCCTTCTATTCCTGCTTTCTGGAGAGTTTTTATCATAAATGGAGGTTGAATTTTGTCAAAGGCTTTTTCTGCATCTAATGAGATAATCATATGGTTTTTATTTTTCAATTTGTTAATGTGGTATATTACATTGATTGATTTGTGGATATTGAAGAATCCTTGCATCCCTGGGATAAACCCCACTTGGTCATGGTGTATGATCTTTTTAATGTGTTGTTGGATTCTGCTTGCTAGAATTTTGTTAAGGATTTTTGCATCTATGTTCATCAGTGATATTGGCCTGTAGTTTTCTTTTTTTGTGGGACCTTTGTCAGGTTTTGGTAGTAGGGTGATGGTGGCCTCATAGAATGAGTTTGGAAGTTTACCTTCCTCTGCAATTTTCTGGAAGAGTTTGAGCAGGATAGGTGTTAGCTCTTCTCTAAATTTTTGGTAGAATTCAGCTGTGAAGCCGTCTGGACCTGGGCTTTTGTTTGCTGGAAGATTTTTGATTACAGTTTCAATTTCCATGCTTGTGATGGGCCTGTTAAGATTATCTATTTCTATGCTCAACATCACTCATTATCAGAGAAATGCAAATCAAAACCACTATGAGGTACCATTTCACACCAGTCAGAATGGCTGCGATCCAAAAGTCTACAAATAATAAATGCTGGAGAGGGTGTGGAGAAAAGGGAACCCTCTTACACTGTTGGTGGGAATGCAAATTAGTACAGCCACTATGGAGAACAGTGTGGAGATTCCTTAAAAAACTGGAAATAGAACTGCCTTATGATCCAGCAATCCCACTGCTGGGTATACACACTGAGGAAACCAGAATTGAAAGAGACACATGTACCCCAATGTTCATCGCAGCACTGTTTATAATAGCCAGGACATGGAAGCAACCTAGATGTCCATCAGCAGACGAGTGGATAAGAAAGCGGTGGTACATATACACAATGGAGTATTACTCAGCCATTAAAAAGAATACATTTGAATCAGTTCTAATGAGGTGGATGAAACTGGAGCCTATTATACAGAGTGAAGTAAGCCAGAAAGAAAAACACCAATACAGTATACTAACGCATATATATGGAATTTAGAAAGATGGTAACAATAACCCTGTGTACGAGACAGCAAATGAGACACTGATGTATAGAATAGTCTTATGGACTCTGTGGGAGAGGGAGAGGGTGGGAAGATTTGGGAGAATGGCATTGAAACATGTAAAATATCATGTATGAAACGAGTCGCCAGTCCAGGTTCGATGCACGATACTGGATGCTTGGGGCTAGTGCACTGGGATGACCCAGAGGGATGGTATGGGGAGGGAGGAGGGAGGAGGGTTCAGGATGGGGAACACATGTATACCTGTGGTGGATTCATTTTGATATTTGGCAAAACTAATACAATTATGTACAGTTTAAAAATAAAATAAAATTAAAAATACATAAATTAATTAAAAAAAAAAGATTTTTCTAAGTGAGAATACCGATCACTAGCAAAGACATGAGATAACAAGAACACTCATTAATTGCTGGTGCAAAATGGTACAGTTTGCAAAACATATTGGTGGTTTCTTAGCAAGACAAATAAAGTCTTAACTGGTGATCTAGAAACATAATCTAAGTAGTTAACCAAATGAATTGAAAAATTATATCCACACAACAGCCTGAACACTAATATTTAGTCACTTTATTTATAATGGCTAAAAACTAGAAGGAGCCAAGAAGTCGTTTAATGTGTGAAGATTGCTAAACTGTTACACAGTCATGCTCTTTGGTGATAAAAACAAATAAGGTATCAGTCCATGCAAAGACATAGATGAATACCAAACTTGTACTGCTAAGTGAAAGAAGCCAGTGTGAAATACTACATACTGCCTGATTATTTATATGAACTGAGGGAAAAATAAACCCAGAGAGATGGCAGATGAATGGTTGCCAGGAAAAAAGTGCAAACAGTGACATTTTATTTTCTTGGGCTCCAAAATCACTGCAGACCATGACTGCAGCCATGAAATTGAAAGATGCTTGCTGCTCGGAGGCAAAGCTATGACAAACCTAGACAGCAAATTAAAAAACACAGACATCACTTTACCAACAAAGGTCCATATAGTCAAAGCTATGGTTTTTCCAGTAGTCATATATGGATGTGAGAGTTGGACCATAAAGAAAGCTGAGCACTGAAGAATTGATCCTTTTAAATTGCAATGCTGGAGAAGACTCTTGAGAGTCCCTTGGACAGCAAGGAGATCAAACCAGTCGATCCTAAAGGGAATCATCCTTGGATACTCATTGGAAGGACTGATGCTGAAGCTGAATATGAAGGACTGACTCGTTGAAAAAGACCCTGATGCTGGGAAAGACTGAGGGCAGGAGAAGAATGGGTGACAGAGGATGAGATGGTTGGATGGAATCACTGACTCAATGGACAGGAGTTTGAGCAAACTCTGGGAGATAGTGGAAGCCTATCGTGCTGCAGTTCATGGGGTCGCAAAGTCAGACTAGACTTAGCAGCTAAACAATGCTGCTTTGGTGATGAAAATTAAAAAGATATATAACCTGGAAATCTTCCATAGAGAAATTACATATTTCATATATTACAATAATTACTTGAATAACTACACATTTCCCATTAAAAATATGGAGGCCAAAGGACATAGAACAGCTTTTGTAGGATTCAGAAAAGAAAAGATTATCAAAATGGGATTTTATAAACAGAAAAAATAACCTTCATGAAAGAGAATGAAATAAATATTCTCAAATAATGACGACTAAGAGAATTTGTTGTTACAAGACAAGATCTAAAAGAAATGCTAAACTAAGTTCTTCAGATGGAAATAAAATGACACTAGGAAGGAATTTGGAACACCAGGAATAAATAAAGAATAATATAAATGGTCTGTTTTGTAAGTAAATATAATAATATATTTTTACTCTTGAAGCCTTTGAAATATGCTTGACAGCTGACACACAATTATAATATTGTCTGATGAGGTTTTTTCAATGTATGTAGATACTATAACTACAATATGAAAAAGTAAGAACAAAGATACCTATATGAGTAAGTTTTCTTCATTTAACTTGAGTTATAAATATAGACTAAAAAGTTAAATGTATATATTGTAATCTCTTGTGCAACTCCTTCCTCCCAATAGCATATAGTCAAAAATGAATGGATAAGTAAAAATAGAATACTAAAAAGAATCACGGAATCCAAAAAAGAAATGAAAGGAGTAGCAAAGGAACAATACAACTAAGGAAATCAAACAAAAAAATGAATAATAAAATGGTAGGCCTATATCCAAACATAATGGTAATTTCGTTAGATGTAAATGGTCTAAACACACAAATTAAAAGGCAAGATTATGTTGTCATAATCATATATGTAGTTTGGAAAATCAAACAATGTAATCATCATACTAATGGACTAAAGAAAAAGAAATACAATACAATACAATCCTATCAATACATGTAGACAAAAACTGAAATGTATTCAATACTCATTCATGACAATAACAGTAAACTAGGGATAGAGGAAAACTTCTTTATCTTGTAAATGGTATATTAAGACATCACCAGTTAACATCATGGTAACTGGTTAAAAGCCAAATTCTTACCACCTAGAATTAGGAGCAAGGCAAGGATGTAGTAAAGAATATTGCTCCATGTTTGATGTTTGATTGATAACAATTTTTAAGCACCACCCTTAACTTTTGCCCCACATTTGGTAAAGACAAGAAAGCCCTGGGAGTGACCAACATGTAAAGCCTTGATCCATATACAGGTACCCCTATCCTGGCAGCCCTCACAACCACAATGAAAGCCAAGGTAGTCTCCCTTCATTGCTCAAGGAATTTGGGGGCCAGGTTTGGAAGCTTACTCTGCTTTCCCCCAGAAAGCTTCAGGTATGTGAGTAGTAAATGTTTTCATACTGCCTTGACGCATGTGCAGCATCATCAGTCTTGACAACAGAACCAAATCTGGGATGGGGCAGTCCATTGAAATTCTGTGAGATGACTACAATTGCTTGTGTACAGAATCTCATAGAATCTACAACAAAGCTCATTGAACTAATGTGAGTTTAGCAAGATTGCAGGATACAAGTTCAGTCATTTCAGAAAAATGAATTGAATTGCATTTTTATATATAAGCAGTAAGGCAATGGCACCCCACTCCAATATTCTTGCCTGGAAAATCCCATGGACGGAGGGGCCTGGTGGGCTGCAGTCTATGGGGTCGCTAAGAGTCGGACATGACTGAGCGACTTCACTTTCCCTTTTCACTTTCATGCATTGGAGAAGGAAAGGGCAACCCACTCCAGTGTTCTTGCCTGGAGAATCCCAGGGACTGGGGAGCCTGGTGGGCTGCCGTCTATGGGGTCGCACAGAGTCAGACATGACTGAAGCGACTTAGCAGCAGCAGCAGCAACAAACAAATGGGAACCAACATATTTTTTAAAATATGTTTACTATAACTCTAAAAATAGGAGATGTATAGATATAAAGCTAACAAAATATGCATGGTATCTACATGCTGAAAAACCAAAGTCAACCAAACAAACAAACAAAAATATGCCTCTATGAAGAAGGCATAAATAAATGGAGAGACATCATAATATTTTCATGAATGGAAGACTTAGTACAATTAAAATGTCAGTTTTCTCTAAATTTCTCTACAGATGTAACACAATTTCAATAAATATACCAGAGTTGTTGTAGGTACAGAAAAAAAAAAAAAAACCTGATTCTATGATTTAAACGCAAAGTAAAAGGAATAAAAAGCTTTAAACAATTTTGAAAAAGAAGAGCAAAGTTGAAGGACTTACACTGTCCAATTTTAAGAATTACTGTGAACTTAAAGTAATCAAGAAAACATGATATTGACAAAAGGATAAACACTTAGACCAACAGAATAGAATCTACAAACACATCCAGAAAATTGATTTTTTAGCAAAGATGAAGAACTAATGGAAAATGTATACTATTTTACCAAGTAATATTGGAACAACGTACATATATATGCAAAACAATGGACCTCTGCCTAAATACCACAATTTATACAAGAATTAAGTAACTATGGAAGATAGACATAAATGCAAAATGTAAAACTATAAAATTTCCAGAAGGAAAAATAGAAAGCCATTGCAATCTGAGGTTAGCAAAGAGTTCTTAGATAAGACAACAAAAACATGATATATAACTTTTAAAAATGGTCAATTGGACTACATTAAAAATTTTTTTTAAAGTTTTCCTTGTAAAAGACAATGAAAAGACAAGCTACAGATTGGAAGAAACTATTTGCAGTTCACATATCTGGCAAAAGACTTATATTTAGTATATACATAAAGAACTCTTAAACGCAACAGTAAGAAAGCAATCTAATTAAAAATATGGGGGAAAAGCTTCAAAAAACACTTCACTAAAGAGGATATACAGATGGCAAATAATTACATAAAATATACTCGACATCATTAAGCATTAGGGAAATGCAAATTAAAACCATTTTGAGACACCATTCCACACCTATAAATTAGAAGAGCTAAAATTATAAAAAAAGGAATAGTTATAAAGAAAGCACCAAATGTGGGCAAGGGTACAAAGCAATTGATTCTCTCATTGCTGGTAGGAACGCAAAATGTTAGGGTCATTCTTGAAAAAAGTTTGACATTTCTTATAAAGTTTAGTGTACATTTACCTTATAACACAGTAATCCCATTCATGGGAATTTTCTCAGAAAAGTAAAAACTTTTGTTCACACAAAAACTTGTACATGAATATGAAAGAAGCTCTATTCATAACCACTGAAAGCTAAGCTGAAAACAATCAAATGTCTTTGGGTGGGTGAATGAATAAGCAAATTGTGGTTTATCTATATAATGGATAATTATTCAGCAATAAAAAAGAGAAAGTTATCAATTAATACAAGAACTTGGAGGAATCTCAAAGGTGTTATGCTGCTTGAAAGAAGTGAATTTCCAAAGGTTACATATTACTTGATTTCATCGATAAGATGTGCTCAAAAACTGTTTCTAGGTTATCTGGCTTCCTAAAGGCATGAGTGGAGGAGGGAAGAAGAGGAAAATTTTTGGAGTCAAGAGAGTTGCTAAAGTGTACATAAATTTTTTTGTTGTTTTTTACTGTATGTTTAGTTAAAAAAATAAAGCAAAGCCCCGATATTCCAGCTTCTAATTTCTTTGGAACAAAATTTTGATAAAAGATTTCTTTCCTATATACTTCATATAACATACATCTAAGTCATTGTCTTAATATTTTTAACCGCTATTAATTAGCTCATTCTGGATTAATCCATTGGTGATATACTTGATTTTAGTCAAAGGCTTTATGGACTGTTGGGGGAAATGCAGAATGTTGTAGCCACTATGTGGGCAACAATAGAGAAGCTCCTTTAAAAAAATTAAAAGTAGAACTACTATATGATCCAGTAATCCTACGTTTGGGTATATACCCAAAAAATTGAAATCGGGATATTGAAAAATATCTGCACACCATGTTTATTGCAGCACTATTCACAAAAGTTAAGATATAAAAACAGTCTAAATGTTGATCAACAGATGAATGGATAAAGTGTGCTATACACATACAATGGAATATTTATTACTCAAAGTTAAAAAGAAGGAAATCCTGCCAATTGCAACAACCTGGAAGAATCTTGAGGACGTTATGCCTCTGTGCTTTCCATGCCATTTGGGATGTTTTTTCCTTCACTTCTCTCATAGCACTTGCCAAATGCTGTGTATCCAACTGCCCAGCTGTCTAACAACAGCTGAACATCCTCCTCTGTAGGTCTCCCTGACCTAGTTTTAAAAATGGCCTTGCATTTAATTAATTTCATGTGTATCACCCCCAGAGGCATGAATGAGAGGGCTAGATCTACAGGGCCTTGGCATGTAGCGCTTATGCATAAAAGAATAGAGAGGGATTTCCCTGGTAGTCCTGATTTTGAATGCATGCAACAGTAAACAGCAGTTTGCAGCAAGCATCAGTGAGCGGTAGCTGGAATCGAGGTCTTAGGTTCTTGGACTGGGAGTCCTAACCACTGGACCACAGGGCCCAGCAATTAAGACCAGAGTCCATAGTCCTTGCCTGCCTAGTCAAGAACAAATTCAGGTGAGGAGGCAGAAGGTAAAGAGTAAAGCAAAAATTCACTGAAAAGAACATACTGAAAGGCGCAAGGGCAAACTCAGAGAGAGTCACACCTTTGGGAAGTTTACATTCTTTATAAAGACACAGTTTTCCAGGTTTTTGTCTTCTCTCAGGCCAATCATCTTGCTTCGTCCCCCCAACCTGGTTAATTTGTCTCAGGACTCTCCACTGGGGTGCGCACACACCCCTCAACCAAGATGGATCTTGAAGGCTTCTGGGAGGAACAAGACTCATTATGGCCTGGTATTATCACCTGACTTTTGACCCCAAAGAGCCTTTCTGCAAATGTGTACTGTCTCCTTTGTCCTAAAAAGAAACGGGGAATGGAGATCCCTTAATCCTTTACTCAAACAGGGCTTTGTCTCTCTCTGTCCTTGGCATGATTATCACCTTAAGATGTTTACAAGAGACAAAGACTGGTCATTTGCCTTATTTCTGTTGTTACTTCCATTTTGGATGACTAACAGGAGGCTGGTTGTAAATTCCTCAACTGGAGTCCACTTACCTATCTCAGGAAATGCAAACAGGAGACTAGTTGTCCAGCCTGGAGCCCATCTATCTCCTACCTCAGTCCAGTGGCCAAGTCTTTGAGCTTCCAGTGCAGGGGGCCCAGGCTCAATCCCTGGTCAGGGAACTAGATCCCACATGCCACAACTAAGACCTGGTATGTCTAAGTAAATATTTAAAAATAAAACACAAATGTAGAGAAGAAAACAGTACTGAAGAAGAAAAGACCAAAACGATATAGTTCCTCTTGTATATCATTCATATAGTCAGAAAAGAAATGTGCAACATAACAAACTCTCACCTTTATAAAATATAAATTTAAGCCTCAAACTGAAGCAGATAAAAACCAAGAAGACTTTTTGGTGAGGGTTACTAACCTGTTGTTAGACAGGTGGCCCTGAATTATTTAGGTTGTCCCAGTATAATCACACGAGCTTCTAAAAGCAGAGAGAAAAGACAGAAGAGGAAGTCAAGGAGATTGGAAGCATGTCAAGTACATGTGGAAAGAGAAGTAACTGAATTCTGTGTGTGTGTGTGTGTGCATGCTCAGTTGTGTCCAACTCTTTGTGACTCCAATTCTGACAACATCCTAAATCAGCTTGGTAGTAGATTCTTCACTCGAGAAAGGAACAACCTTGCCAACACTTTGCTTTGAACTTGTGACACCCTAAGCAGAGGACTGTCAAACCACACTGTGCTTGGACCTCTGACCTACAGGAGAAACGGTGAGAAAACAAGTAGTATTGTTTTAAACTGTATTAAATTTGTGCTAATTTGTTATGTCAGCAATAAAAAAAAAAACAAAAAAAACATTTCTTTCATTGCTAACCCAAAGTCTCTGTTGTGAGATATCATGCCATGTTTCTCAGCCCTTTGGAGCAGTGGTAGGGATTTAAGCATGTTAATATTTCTGAGTGCGTACACACTGCCTGGCACATATTATTACTGTACATGTTTGTTAAACAGGTGAAGAAATGTGAAAATGTTGGCTTCTCCTTGTGTTCCCATGTGCTTGCGTGCTTAGTCACTTCAGTTGTGTCTGACTCTTTGTGACCCTATGGACTGCCAGGTTCCTCTGTCCATGGGATTCTCCAGCCAAGAATACTGGAATGGGTTGCCATGCCTTCCTCCAGTGGATCTTCCCAACTCAGGGATCAAAACTACATCTCCTGCATTGTGGGCAGATTTGTTACTGCTGAGCCACCAGGGAAGCTCTATACCTCCCTACCTCAGCCCAGATCAAGCACAGAGCCTGGCACACCTCATTTCTAGGCTTGACAAATAATACTCACATTTCTCCTCCTCTCACTCCAGACTTCATCAGCTGCAGTTGGGGTTGGGGTCAGGGAAGAAATGATTGCAGGTTCTTGCTTATTCATGTAATGCTTAAGTAGCATGTGCCCAGCACTACTATAAGTATTTTTTAATATAAATTTATTTATTTTAATTGGAGGTTAATTACTTTACAATATTGTATTGGTTTTGCCATATATCAACATGAATCCGCCACAGGTAATTTTAAAGTATTTTGAAAAGTATTTAATATTTTCTAAGGAGTAGCTCTTTTAATCAACACAAAAGTAGGTAAGAAATAATATCATATTTGGGCTTCCCTGGTAGCTCAGACAGTAAAGAATCTGCCTGCAATGCAGGAGACCCGGGTTTGATCCCTGGGTGAGGAAGATCCCCTGGAGAAGGGAATGGAAACCCACTTCAGGATTCTTGCCTGGAGAACCCCATAGACAGAGGAGCCTGGCAGGCTAGTGTCCATGGGGTTGCAGAGAGTCAGACTAACAATATTATACTTGTTTCACAAAGGAGAAGTTAGGAAATGTGCCCAAACTCCTCAGACAGAAAGAGGCAGAGTTGGTGTGCAAGCCGACACCATCTTGTTCCAGAGCTGCTCGTAATTAAGCCACACACACAAACCGTCAATAATATTAATCTCTGAACCAGAAATCAATCTAAAAATCTATATTTCTTTTTCCTAACAACCTGAAAGACAGTCAGTTAGGACCAGAGATGGCAAATGGCTTTTCCAGTCACACAGCAGGCAGGTGGCACTGCCGTCCTACCTCCTACACCACAGTGCTTATGGAGCCCCAGTTAAGGGACCTGCTTTAGAGACAGAAGTAGCATTTTATGCTTCTTCCTACTTTGTACTCCCAGCATCATCAATACATAGTCCTCAGGTCTGTGACCACTGGGCTACTCAGCCAGTTGTGCTTCAATATTACTCCTATTCTGGCCACTGAGCCCACTGTGCCTCAGAAAGATGATTCCATTTCAATACAACGGAAGTACATTCAGTTTAGCTGTATTTCACTATTTCTATTTCATAAGAGTTATACATTAGAGTTGACATCTTTACAAGAATTGAAGCATTAATGTTGGGGGGCGGAAATGTGATAATAATGATGTTCAATGCTGCAGTTTAGATTGGTGATCACTGCATTACATGTGATGTTCATTATGTTTATTGCTAAAAGAAATGCCACCCTCCTAATTCTGAATGTGGAATAACTGTTTAAATCTTTAAACAGCTGCACTGTAAAATTTTAGAGGCTTGCCTGAAGATAACCTAATTATGTGTGTGTGTGTGTTTGTCATCTAAGTATCTACACCAGTTCAGGAGGTTGTGTCTGCTGGAAGACCCTTGAATTAAACTGAAAAACTCCGTAGAAAGTTTGTTTGCATTGGAGAGATTCTTCATTATCTGGAGTTTGCTAAAGGGTTTTCCTGAAAATAATACAAAGACATGCCACATAATATGAAAAGTGATCCAAATATTTATGCACAGTTCAGCAATGGCTTCCCCATCATATTCCCTCATTTTCAACATAGCCCACATACTTGACATGTTTGTCAGCTATAAAAATGCACCATTCAAGTCTTCTGCTATAGGAAGGACAATTGACCAACAGCCTCAGCTACTGTCCTCAGAGCACAATGCTGAGATTGCAGACTACATCCAGCCATTGACTGAGCACAGCAGGCTACTGGCACACATCCATTCCCATGAGATACAGGACTCTTCTAACAGCTTTGGCACAAGGTTTCCCTCTAAGAAACTTTCTTCTAACTGAGTTTTGGTCTTGGTTTCTTCCTATCCAATTCTCTTTCCTTCTTCTTCCATAACAGTAGTTAGACCTGTATCATGATTTGATCACTCTTTTTGACTCAATTAAATTTCATCAATAGTCACCAGAGCTTTTAGCTGTGAACTTTCAAGCTTTCAAAAAGAGCAATCTACAGTTAATATACTGTATTTGCTTTTCTCTTTCTGACTTACTTTGCTCTGTATAACCATCCACTTCATCCTTTACCATCCATCCACCTTTACTCATCCACCTCACTACAACTGACTCAAATTCATTCCTTTTATGGCTGAGTAATATTCCATTGTGTATGTGTGCCACAACTTCTTTATCCATTCATCTGTAGATGGACATCTATGTATATGTACAGCTGATTCTGTTGTACAGCAAAAACCAACATAACACTGGAAAGCAATTAATCTTTGATTAAAAATAAATTAAAAAAAAAAAACAAACCTGTCCTCCCAATGGGAAAAAAAGAGTAATCTACAATTCTAAATGCATAGTCTTTTGCCCTTAACTAACTTCCTCCTTACCCTTCTGGAGTATGACTTTGTTTTCATAGGACTTTATTCATTCCAGTGTTGCTATACTTTGTATTTACCATCTAGTATTATTCATAATGGGCTCCCCTGGTAGTTCATCTGGTGAAGAATCTGCCTGCAATGCAGGAAACCCTGGTTCAATTCCTGGGTTGGGAAGATCCTCTGGAGAAAAGATAGGCTACCCACTCCAGTATTCTTGGGCTTCTCTGGTGGCTCAGATGGTAAAGAATCCACCTGCAAAAAGGAGAGCTGGGTTCAAACCCTGGGTTGGGAAGATCCCCTGGAGGAGGGCATGGCAACCCACTCCAGTATTCTTGCCTGAAGAATCTCCATGGACATAGGAACTTGGCTACAGTCCTTGGGGTCACAAAGAGTCAGACACTACTGAGCAACTAAGCACAGCACCACAGCATTATTCAGAATGCTGCTGCTGCTGCTAAGTCACTTCAGTCGTGTCTGACTGTGCGACCCCATAGATGGCAGCCCACCAGGCTCCTCTGTCCATGGGATTTTCCAGGCAACAGTACTGGATTGGGGTGCCATTGCCTTCTCCAATTATTCAGAATACATATGCTAAATTTAAAGGTCCACCTTTAGTATAAATATACATTAAGTACATGGGCCACATCTTATGTGGATCTGTCTTTACACCTAGAACAGTGCCAAGAGCACAAAAGACCCTCAATGACTTAATGTTTCCTAAATGGATAATGGATAAGTGACATCTGAAATGACCATTTGAAACTCCAAAATCTTAATATTGTTTCCATTCATTTCTATATCTGTCACTTTCTCATGAACCATAGTATAAATAAAATCTGGTGATGCTGCCATCCCCAAGATCCTACCTAAAATCATTAGAATTGCTGTGAGGAAGGATGAAAACATTTTCCACTTTTCCTGAGGTAATTAAAAAAATCTATTAATGCTTTTGTTTACCCCACAGGTAATATTCAGAGCCTCGAGAAAAATTCTAGACAGTTTGAATATTATACCTTCTGGTTTAGTGCTTTAAAATCTGTGTTTTAGAATTAGACTGTACTTTCTTTGAAAAAATAAAAAAACTAATTTAAATAAAAATCTCTTATTTTAAAAAAATTGCATTTTTCTACAATAGATGCTGCTGCTGCTGCTAAGTCGCTTCAGTCGTGTCCGACTCTGTGCGACCCCATAGACGGCAGCCCACTAGGCTCCTCTGTCCCTGGGATTCTCCAGGCAAGAATACTGGAATGGGTTGCCATTTCCTTCTCCAATGCATGAAAGTGAAAAGTGAAAGTGAAGTCGCTCAGTCGTGTCCGACTCTTACCAACTTCATGGACTGTAGCCTACCAGGCTCCTCCATCCATGGGATTTTCCAGGCAAGAGTACTGGAGTGGGGTGCCATTGCCTTCTCCGACAATAGATGCTGGCCGCTTAAAAATATTAGCATTTGATTAGAAATACACACACAAAGTTTTGTGCTTCTTACACTTTAAGGAGAATGAAAAAAACAACAACTATCCAGCTACTTTAAGAAATAGGAAATTGAACTTCAGAGATTCAAAGGAACTTTGTGACCTTTCTCTAACACAGTGAGCAGTTGAAGCACCCAGGGATCTTGACTGGTGCAGGTTACTGAGCTGGGCAGTGACCAGCCCTGAGTTAGAATGTAGGTGCCGTGGCTCCTGGTAATGTGTCTTTTCTATTCAGGTGCCCTGGACCCTGCAGGGAGATTATGGAAGGAGGTGAGGCTGTACAAGGCAGAGTAGAACTGCTTTCATCTGTTTTCTGTAAAATGCTTCCACATATGGTCTCATCTGAACAAAGGATTTTGAACCTAACAAGTTACACTTGACCCTTTAAAGCTATAATGCTTTCCAATTAAGGCAAAATTCAATTAGTGGCATAGTATACATAGAGAAGTACACATGGATTATGGCTCTAGAAAAGAGAATTTGTACAATTCCATGAATAACCCAGAAGACAAGTTCTGAATGCAAGTCTCTCAATGTAAGCAATGGATGATTTTGATCTTAGTGACATTTTTTTTTTTAATACTCAGTGCTAATTGGGTTATACTGGATGGTGGGCTATCTCTCAGCACAGATTCTGCTTAGGAAAGAGAACCTGCTTCTTACTGACTGGAGGCCAAGCCAATTTGCTCAGCCAGAAATATGTTTCCATTTTGTTTAAGTACCTGAAGTATGTCCTATTTTACAATGTATTTACTATCATGGGTAAGGAGAATAAAAGAGAGAATTCAATAACTAACTTTGCTACTTGATCTGCTCAAACATTTAACTTCTTTAGGTTTCCCTAAGAGGAGACTTTCAAGCTTTGCTTCTGGTTGATTCTAATTTAATTTTTTTTTTTTTTCATAGAATGCATGGATGGATAAATTCTCTTTTATCTTTCCTGATCTTTCATTTCCTTGTTTGAACAGAGAATGTTTATATTGTAAATGGATGCCGCCGCCACCGCTGCTGCTGCTGTTGCTTCAGTCGTGTCCGACTCTGTGACCCTATAGACGGCAGCCCACCAGGCTCCCCTGTCCCTGGGATTCTCCAGGCAAGAACACTGGAGTGGGTTGCCATTTCCTTCTCCAATGCATGAAAGTGAAAAGTGAAAGTGAAGTTGCTCAGTCATGTCTGACTCTTCTCGACCCCATGGACTGCAGCCCACCAGGCTCCTCCATCCACGGGATTTTCCAGGCAAGAGTACTGGAGTGGGGTGCCATCACCTTTTCTGATTGTAATTGGATCAGTTCAGTTCAGTCACTCAGTCGTGTCCGACTCTTTGTGACCCCATGAATTGCAGCACACCAGGCCTCCCTGTCCATTACCAACTCCCGGAGTTCAAACTCACATCCATTGAGTCAGTGATGCCATCCAGCCATCTCATCCTCTGTCATCCCCTTCTCCTCCTGCCCCCAATCCCTCGCAGCATCAGAGTCTTTTCCAATGAATCAACTCTTTGCATCAGGTGGCCAAAGTACTGGAGTTTCAGCTTTAGCATCATTCCTTCCGAAGAACACCCAGGACTGATCTCCTTTAGAATGGACTGGTTGGATCTCCTTGCAGCCCATGGATAAGTACATTCAAATTTACTTAAGTGGCTAGAACACATATGGAGAATAAAAAGATGCACATATGAAGAAAAATTGGGTGATGTAGATTTACATATAAGTGTATTTCTTGATGGCTCAGGCAATAAATAATCTGCCTGAAGTGTAGGAGACTTGGGTCATGAAGACCCCTTGGAGAAGGGAGTGGCTACCCACTCCAGTATTCTTGCCTGGAGAATTCTATGGATAGAGGATCCAGGCAGGCTATAGTCTGTGAAGTCACAAAGAGTCGGACACACTGAGAGACTAACACTTTCACTTTTCACTTTTAAATATGCTTTGAGCAAATGTTAATGCTTCCAAAATCATAGCAGCTTTCCTAATTAATGCTTCTAGTTTTATAATCTAACACTTTTCATCTCCTTCTCTCATGGTTGATTAGAATTTTTCTGGATAAAATCTTCACCCCTTAAAAGACTTGTTATTTACAGGTATCTAATAGAACCTATCACTTCATGGGAAATAGATGGGGAAATAGTGGAAACAGTGTCAGACTTTATTTTTTTGGGCTCCAAAATCACTGCAGATGGTGACTGCAGCCATGAAATTAAAAGACAGTTACTCCTTGGAAGGAAAGTTATGACCAACCTAGATAGCATATTCAAAAGCAGAGACATTACTTTGCCAACAAAGATCTGTCTAGTCAAGGCTATGGTTTTTCCAGTGGTCATGTATGGATGTGAGAGTTGGACTGTGAAGAAAGCTGAGCACTGAAGAATTGATGCTTTTGAACTGTGGTGTTGGATAAGACTCTTGAGAGTCCCTTGGACTACAAGGAGATCCACCCAGTCCATCCTAAAGGAGATCAGTCCTAAGTGTTCATTGGAAGGACTGATGCTAAAGCTGAAACTCCAGTACTTTGGCCACCTCATGAGAACAGCTGACTCATTGGAAAAGACTCTGATGCTGGGAGGGATTGGGAGCAGGAGGAGAAGGAGACGACAGAGGATGAGATGGCTGGATGGCATCACCGACTTGATGGACATGAGTTTGAGTGAACTGCGGGAGTTGGTGATGGACAGGGAGGCCTGGAGTGCTGTACTTCATGGGGTCACAAAGAGTCGGACACAACTGAGCGACTGAACTGAACTGAATAGAACCCAGATGTCTCAGTGATAAAGAATCCACCTGCCAAAGCAGGAGATGGGGGTTCAGTCCCTGGGTTGGTAAGTTCCCCTGAAGAAGGAAATGGCAACCTGCTCCAGTATTCTTGCCTAGATAACCCCATGGACTTAGGATCCTGGTGGGCTACAGTTCATGGGGTCGCAAATAGACAGGACTGAGCAACTGAGCACACACACAGCACTCACACACAGGCAACAGAACCTTAAAGGACAAAGCAAAATAAACTAATTTGGTAATATGAGCAGCACATTCTCTAGAAAATTTGCCATATGCTGGGAACAGATTGCTTAGTCTAAGCAGGAGTCATTGCACAAATAAAGGATAAAAGTTGATACTAGAAACCAGCCAAGGCTCTGATTTAGTACCATTTTCCTGCAGCCATAATGGTCTAAAGATAGAAATTTCCCAATTGTCTGCAATGACCCCAGTGGGATTTTCCGCCTTAGGCTTATTCTATTTGCTGTTGGTAATGTACTGTGCTCTGAGTGTGTAATTCCTATGGGAAGAGTCAAATAGAACTGGGGAAATGCTCTTAGGAAGAGCTGGACTTGTGTTGATGTACAAGACCAGCCCTCCACACTCTTGCATGGGTTACCGTGCAAAATTTCCTGGTTACCCAGGAAAATTCCTGAAGAAAGGTGGCAGGCAGAAGCAGGTTACCATGCCGTCCCAGTCTCCCTGGATGAGGTAAGTCCTAAGATCAGCCAAGAGCCCCAGCATGTGATGCCAGAGAACCTAAAAAGAACTCTCAACAACTCCTTGTAAACCCTGCACTAAGATGTCACCAAGCCTAGCATGATTCTGGGAGCCCAAGGGACAATCCTTCTTAGTATCTGTCTGATAAAGCTCAAGGCTTTCAAAAGAATTTACCTCTTTTTTTAGCCAACAACTGATGATAGACTCCAGAGTCTCTTATTTTAGAACATTTACTAAGAAAAATTTACAATTATAAATCTCTGTTCCTTTGAAATATATTCTTAGGTATCTGAATCTTCTGGGGCTTCCCTGATGGCTCAGTGGTAAAGAATCCACCTGCCAATGCAGGAGACACAAGTTAGATCCATAGGTCTGGAAGATCCCCTGGAGAAGGAAATGGCAACCCACTCCAGTATTTTGCCTGGGAAATTCAATGAACAGAGAAGATTGATGGGCTACAGTCCCTGGGGTCTCAAAAGAGTTGGATACAACTTAGCGACTGAACAACAACAATCTCCATCTCCTATAAAACCAGAAGAGTCTTTCTCAAGAACTTGAAAGTCATTCATTCAAAATATAATCATCAGAACAGGTAGGGCCTTTGCCTCCCAGTCTCTGAGGGAAGACAGATTCCTAACTGTAGTAACTGGTAGCTAGCAGATACAACTGTCTTAATCATTTTACTGACCAACCTGACCTTCTTACCTACATTTTGTGATTTTTTTTATTACCTCTCTGACTATACTTGAGTCCCTGCTTACTCCCCCTTCCACCCCTCAATCTTTCCTTAAAATGCCCAGTTACCTCTGGAACAAATCCCTTCCCTCTACACAGTAGTTATTGAGTAAAATCTCACCCATGAGGCAGGGAAGCCTCCAGATAATGACGCCTCTTAGTCCCAGAATCAATTGTAACATTTTAGAACATTATAGATGTTCTAAGACTCAGCTCAGAACTAGGGAAAGTAGCAATGGGAATTTGATGGCTATCTTTGCCATTGTAAAAGAAAAATAGAAGTTATGTCTCTTGTATTTAAAATACTCAAAATACACATTGACATGGAAATGTTAACCTGCTTCACTATTCTTGCCTGGAAAGTTTCATGGAGAAAGGAACCTGGAGGGCCCCAGTCCATGGGGTCATAAAAAATTAGACACAACTGGTCGACTGAGCACAATGTAACCAAAAGTGGGATCTGGCTACTTACCCTCCTCAAGAGCCAAAAAAGAAACTAGGTTGGTGGAAAGGAAAGTGTGCTTTATTTTGTATGCTGACCACTGGTGTGCGAGGGAGGGTGACACCTAACTGTCCAAAGGCCAATTCCCCTACTGACAACCAGTGGGCAAGAACTTTATAAACAAAGAGAGGGGAATATATGCAGAAACAGCACAGTCAGCTTACGGTCATCTTGCAATGGATCATCTGTGGTCTGACCAGCGTCATCGTGATTGTTTCAAGTACAGTTAATCTTCAGTTCCATGGTCGGTTTGTTTCCATTTCTTTAAGGTCAGTTCTCAGAATTGTGGCAGCTTATGTCATGGCTACAGTCTGGTCATCGTGTAGTTAAATTTCTTCTATCTGGTGGGGGTTTCAGTGTCTACAAGGCAGCATACAGGATATGGCTCAGAATGTTATCTATAGCCTTTGAGAAAAAACTAATGACTACATTATTGTTATTTGGTCTCCTTTGTTTTCCTTTTTTTCTTTCTGCATTTTCTCACTTCTCTGATTAAACTTATTCTTTGGCTAAAGTTTTTCCACAGGCAAAAGGCAGGCAGAGGACATCGGGGGCAAGGACCATAGGGTCCTTCTCTGTTTCAATAGTTCAAACTGACAAATTACTAAGTTACTGATTTTAGTAATGCAATTTTCTCTCCATGGCAAAAGCCATGTCTTCTTGGCATTCCCAGGAGACAGTGGAACAGGTGCTAAATAGAAATTATCTAAATTGAATTTAAATCTTTATCTCACTAAAATATGCACAACATTTGAAAATCATAAAACCAGAAAAGCAAGCATCTAAGGTTTTCTCAATGGCAATGAAGATATCATATTCCATAGCTGAACTTTTTCTTGATTTTCCTTGGGGAAGAGGAATGTGAAGTCTTTCCTCAGCTTTACTTTTTATGCAGGAATGTCAAGGGCATCCTGGGATATTAATCAAGCAGTGTTTTAATTTTGCCCATAAATTTAAGCTACATGTGTGATATCACCATACATTATTGGGCAAATAAGTTAGAGTTTATTTTATCAATGAGATCATTTTTCCAAATGGAGACATTACTTTTGTTTTCTTAAGTAGAAGGAAAAAAATTCAGGAAAGTAAATTTATCTACATGAAGTTGAGCAAAAAGTTGAGTTCAGAGAGAGTGGCTAGGTGTCTGGGGGCTGTTAGCTGAGAGGGCACACCCATTCAACACTTCACTGTGCGGTGTTAATTGTGTGTGTGTATTCTTTGCCTTCCCTTTCCTTCTGTTATTGACATCATTTTTCCAAGGTCCTGTGCTGATGGGAGAATTTTAGTTGCTCTAACCAGAAAGAGAAAAGCCAAGCAGCTGTGGATCACTACTGTGAATATTGCCCCTCAGAACAGATAGGTTGACCACTGGCAGGCCGTGCATGAATGTCAGTGTGCGGTACATTTTACCCAGCAACCGGGCTGTGCCATAGTCTGTGTAATGAAACTTTTAGCTGCTTATATCTAGTCCAAAAGAGTATCATATATATTTTGCTTCACATGTTGTGAACAAAATATAGGAGATTTTGTTATTATTTAGTTGCTGTCATGTTTGACCCTTTGTGACCCCATGGACTGTCGCTCGCCAGCTCCTCTGTGCATGGGATTCTCCAGACAAGAACACTGGAGTGGGTTGCCAGTGGGTTGCCATTTCCTTTTCCAGGGGATCTTCCTGACTCAGGGATTGAACCCACGTCTCCTGCATTGGCAGGCAGATTCTTTACTACTAAGCCACCAGGGAAGCCCATAAAAGGAAATTTGGGGAAACTTAAAATAGAGGAAATAGGTATTTATGGAAGATACATTGGGTTCCTAGCACTGACTTATTAAGAAAAGAACAAAACATATTCAAAAGCACAAGAATCAAAGCTAACGGCTCATAATGTTCAGGCATTATTGGTGAGATAAAAAACACAGAAATATTACTAAAAACAATGTAGGTATTACTCTTTTGGAAAGGTGAGAAAGGGCTGGACTTATTGTATGGAAGAGAAAGTGGAATAATCAATTGATGATGAACGAATACTCAGTTATTTCGGACTCTGGGGCATGCTAAATCACTTCAGTCGTGTCCAACTCTGTGCAACTGTATGGACTGTAGCCCACCAGGCTCCTCTGTCCATGGGATTCTCCCAGGCAAGAATACTGGAGTGGGTTGCTGTGTCCTCCTCCAGGGGGATCTTCCTGACCCAGGGATCAAACCCATGTCTCTTACATCTACCTGCACTGCGAGGCGGGTTCTTTATCCCCTAGCACCTCCTGGGAAGCCCCTGGGCCAGTTCAAAATAGAGGCACTAGTTCAGTTTCTGCAAGTGAAAAAATAGTCATCCCTTGTGAACATAGAATGCCTCATTCCACCTGCTCTACTCCTCTCCTGGCCAGGAATCTAGCAGCAGAAGGTGATACGGCTATTGAAGAGTGCTGGGAGACAGAAAGGTGGGATTTAGGTAGGACCTGAAGAATGAGTAAAATTTAGATAATAAAAATATCATCCCCTTGAGATACAAGTTATGGTGTGAGCAAGGCTGAAGAGGGACACATTTTAGTTATTTGTAACAATAAAATCGATCAGGGCTAGTTTGTGGCATCCATTCAAATTTGGTATTTTTCCTATGTATTATTCCTCCAGTTCTTGCTGTACTCAGTATATCTCAGATTCTGAATGGCCTGTGTTCTAAATTTGTAAATGTGCTTGTTAAAACAATTCCCCAGTTCAGCACCGATGGGTCCCTTTCCATCACTGTGGAGTAAGCAGCATAATTAAGCATCAATTAATATTAATGGACTTGAAGAAAAAGCAGGAAAGACAGATGGCACAGACGTGGGAGTTTCTTGAAATATATATGTTTTGGGGAGACTTTTCAGTCTATCCATCTTTTTTCTTTCTAAATCACTAAACAAAAAGCCAGGTTGAATCAAAGCTGCTTTATCTTTAAAACTCATGAGTCAGCTGAAATGAAGCATGGAGAACTATGCAGTGAAGTGTGCAGACAAACATGTGACTGTCTGAGGAGATCCAGGCTGCTAGTATAGATACGGCCACTTGAGCTTATGCCAATGGCCCTAGAAAACTAAGGAGAAAGGCCTAAAAATGAAAAAGCAAATCAGCTATACACATGTGGGATATAGTCATCTATATCATTTTTATATCTAATCAATGAGGTCATTTTTAAATAACTTTACTTATTTATATTTTTGTGGCTGTGCTGGGTCTTTGTTGCTGTGTGGGCTTTTGTCTAATTGTGGTGAGTGGGGCCTAGCCTCTGTTGCAGTGCTCTGGCTTCTCACTGTGGTGGCTTCTCTGGTTTCAGAGCCTGTAGTTGTACCAGGTGGGCTCAGCAGTTGTGGTTACCTGGGCTCTAGCACACAGGCTCAGTAGTTGTGGTGCACAGGCTTAGCTGCTCTGTGGCATGTGGGATCTTCCCAGATCAGGGATCGAACCTGTGTTTCCTGCATTGGCAGTCGGATTCTTCACCACTCAGCCACAAGGGAAGCCCACATGTGGACCTTTAAGAATGATCCTTACCTGTGCTCTACCCTGAAGATTCTGTCTATTCATCTTGGTGGAGGCATCAACATTGTTTTGTTCTCTTTTTTAAATTGGAGGATAATTGCTTTACAATATTGTGATGGCTTCTGCAGTATATCAATATGAATCAGCCATAGGTATACATATGTCCTCTCCCTCTGGAACCTCCCTTCCATGTCCCATCCCATTCCACCCCTCTAGGATGAGGTCTCAAAAACGTTTCTCCATTGAAGATACGACTTTTCAGTGATACAAAAATAGTTAAGAGAAACACCTTCCCTTGATCCTGAGCTGCCAGGTTTACAAAATTTAAAGATCTCTGCCCAATTATTACACATGTAGATACATAGTAGCCCAGCATGGTGTGTGAGAAGAGCTGGCTGTTCCCATTTTAACATCACAAACTGGGTTCTACTTCTCCAACGCATAAGGAAGTGAGAATTTTATGACACCATTTTTTTTTTTGGTGACATTTGGTGACACATTTTTTTTTATGACACCATTCTTTCTGTCCAGCACAGTTAATGCCTTGGATTCCTGGAATGAACCACCCGCCCAGCTTATGCCATGTGAAGGACACTTGGCAGAACTGAGTTCTACATTTTAGTACCCGTAAGATCTGAGTGAAAGAGCTGAGACAGATGCTCCTCAGAGCACTCTTGAACCTTCCTTTCTTTCCAACAAGGCACCCACAGTAGTGAGTGAAAATCACTCAGTCGTGTTCAACTCTTTGCGACCCCATGGACTATACAGCCCATGGAATTCTCCAGACCAGAATACTAGAGTGGGTACCTGTTCCCTTCTCCAGAGGATCTTTTCAACACAGAGATGAAACCCAGGTCTCCCACATTGCAGGCAGATTCTTCACCAGCTGAGCCATCAGGGAAACCCAAGAATGCTGGAGTGGGTAGCCATCCCTTCTCTAGAGGATCTTCCCAAAGCAGAGATCGAAACCAGGTCTCCCGCACTGCAGGTGGATTCCTCACTAGCAGAGCTTCCAGGGAAGCCCTGCCAGCGGTAGACTGGCACATTTATTCGCTTCCTACATTGATAGGGCTTCGTGGAAGCTATTTAAAGGCTAGGAGCTTCCAGATGCAAAATTGGAGCCTCCCTCCTGCAACACAGATCTTCCCCTCATACCTACCAAAAACTTTTCACCTGAGCCCTTTAGGGGGAAAAAAAAAAAAAACCAGATGAGGAATTTCTTACAGGCATAAGCCCTAATGGTTGCAGTTCTGCATATGACAGACAGGCTCTGTTCAACACAATGGCAATGACTTATCTATTACATATGGCCCAACCCTTTCTCTTATGGCTCTCTTTCTAATCTCATGGACTTTATTGCCCTGTAGCTTTTTTATAGTCTGTGGACTCGTGGACATTTCATTTGACTTAATTTTTGCTGGTTATTCAAGATAGATTTATCTTCAGGAAACTGTAATAGAAAAGACACTGGAGAAAATAGAGCTTGTCATAGTTGATGAGAAAATTATCATGCCCTGCTATCTAAGGAAGTGTAGAGTATTTGTGTTTGTCTTAAAGTGAATTTGAGCATTGGGGGGCTTGTTTCTGAATTGTTTTCTAATAACAGAGCAGAATTTCTGTAATGATCTACAGTTTCTCTTTCAGCTATGGAAATGGCTTTATTGAAATTATAATACCAAGTGCAAACATTATGCAGAGAATATTAATGCTTCCCTCAACCCCTTGATGGTCTATTGCTTCCTTGAGTGAGACTGATTGAAGTGCATTTTAAGAAGCCCTGAAAGAGGATGACTGGTATTAAAAAATTTTTTGTTTCAAGAAAAACTATTTATAATGAGGATACTGCTGAACTGGAACCAAACTGGGAGGGTGGATGACATTAAAGCAACTTGAGTTTTTTTGTTTTTTATTTGTATGTTTTATAGTCATATTTATTTTTTATTGGGATATAGTTGCTTTACAATGTTGTGTTAGCTTCTTCTGTACAACCAAGTGAATCAGCTATACATATATATATATATATCTCCCCTCCTTCTTACATCTCTCTCCCACCCACCCTGTCCCACACATCTAGGCCACCACAGAGCACTGAGCTGAGCTCCCTATGCCATATACAGCAGGTTCCCACTAGCTATCTATTTTATACATGGTAATGTATTTATAGAGAAGACTCTTGAGAGTCCCTTGGACTGCAAGGAGATCCAACCAGTCCATTCTGAAGGAGATCAGCCCTGGGTATTCTTTGGAAGGAATGATGCTGAAGCTGAAACTCCAGTACTTTGGCCACCTCATGGGAAGAGTTGACTCATTGGAAAAGACTCTGATGCTGGGAGGGATTGGGAGCAGGAGGAGAAGGGGACGACAGAGGATGAGATGGCTGGATCACTGACTCGATGGACGTGAGTCTGGGTGAACTCCGGGAGTTGGTGATGGACAGGGAGGCCTGGCGTGCTGCGATTCATGGGATTGCAAAGAGTCGGACACGACTGAGCGACTGAACTGAATTGAACGTATTTATATTGATCCCAGTCTCCCAGTTCATCCCATCCTATCTTCCCTGAGTCCACATGTCCATTCTCTATGTCTGCGTCTCTACATTAAAAAAATTTTTAATTTCGCTCATTCCTTTATCAATGTTCTCTTTCTTTATGTAGATTCACACTTGTGCTTTCTATTATTTCCTTCTTTCTAAAGAATTTCTTTTAACATTTCTTATAAGGCAAGTCTTTTGGGCAACAAATTTCCTCAATGTTTGTTTGAGGAAATATTTCTCTTTCACTTTTGAAGAATAACTTCCCAGGGTACAGAATTCTAGCTTGGTGTTTTGCTTTTGTTTTCTCTCAACACTTTAAATATTTCACTTCCTCTCTTCTTGCTTGCATGTTCTCTGAGAAGCTGGTTGTAATTATTCCTTTAGAGATAAGGTGTTTTCTTTCTCTGGCTTCTTTCAGGATATTTTTTGTTTGTCTCTGATTATCTCTAATGGAAAACAATATATGTAGGTATAGGACTTTTTGACATTTATCATGCTTACTGTTCTCTGAGCTTCTTAGATCTGTGGTTTGGTATCTGACATTAATTTGGAAAAATTCTTAGTCATTACTGTTTCAAATGCTCCTTTTGTTCTTTTCTTTCTTCTCATTTTGATTTTCTCATTGCATGTATGTTATACCCTTTGCAATTGTCCCAAAGTCCTTGGATATTTTGTTCTGTTTTTTTCCATCTTTGTTCTCTCTTTGCTTTTCATTTTTTGTGGCTTTTATTGAGAAACCTTCTAACTCAGACATTCTTTTACCAGCCGTGTTCAGTCTGCTAAGAAACCCATTGCAGGGGAGATACATTTTTACCTCTACCCTCTTAGAGTTTTCAGCTAGGCCTGAGGGTTAAGCTTACATAAAACAGATTAACAGGAGGAAAAAATACAAATGTATGCATTTTACATGACATAAGAGCTCTCACAAGAAAAGGAAGACCCAAAAAATGGCAGAACCTCATGCTTTTATATTAGGTTGAATAAAGAGAGGTAAGTATGAAAAAATACATTATGCAGGGAAGCTAAAGGAATACAAGAATTTTTTTTCAAGGCCCATTTATATAAAATACTCTAGGTCTCAACTTATTGTTTTTGATGATAAAAATATTACTTTCCTTATGGTATATGGAGGTCATCTGTCACATGAGAATTTCATCTTTGAAAAAAAGAAGAATGGTTAGAGTGTTTTTCTTACATTTACTGTTTCTCAAGTACCTTTAACTCAAAATGATCCTTATGCCAAAGTGGCATATTTTGGGGTGGTTGTATTTGGCTACTATTCACAATCAAAGTCATTCTTCATTTCTGGTACAGTATTTTGTTTTTAATTTCAACATTCAAAATTTTTTTTCTTAGGCTTTATTTTATTTCTTTTTCTTAGGTTCTATTTCTCTGCTGCATTTCAAAACAGTTTCTTTCCCCCTACCCCTGCCAGCAGCAGGAGGGGGTTTTTCTCTAATACTTACTGTAGGAACCTGGTAGAGCAGCTAAATCTCACAATAGGGCAGGGTTTTTTCTGAGGGAGTGGATTACCACCTCCTTTTTATACATTTCTGGTCCTTAATGTCTGGTGCTATCACCAGCACCAGTAAGTGTGTCATTTAGTATACTAATATAGTATAAATCAGTGTATAATGAGACTCAGAGTCTGTTTGGGGTCAGATTCATTGTCATCTGGTCCCAATAGATTCCATCTGATTTTTTTTGTTTGCTTGTTTATAGCTTTCTTTCTTATATGTGGACCCTTTAATTTAAAGATTTTTGTTAACTCCTGATAAAAGTGAGGGTTGGAGGTTTGTGAGCAAGGACACTCCTGCTAAAAGTGAAGGGGTTGTTGCATTTTGAGCAAAGATCTGGAGCAGCTCTGGCAATACCTTCTCCAGTGGATCCAAGATAAGCTGTTGATTTTGCAGTCTGTTCAACTTTTTACTTGTTGTTAGGATGGAGTGGTGACTTCCAAGATCCTTAAATGCACTGGAAACCAAAAAAAATTTTTTTAATATTAATAATTATTTATCTTATGTAGTATTAAAAAAGATTTAAGAAGACTGAAAAGCCAATGAGGCCCTGTGTAAATTATTTTTACAGACATCTCAGGAAAGACAATGACCTCTAAAACATTATACACTCCCTATATGGTTGAAAACTTTCTGCTGTTTTAAAAAAACAGAAAAGTTCTCATATTGGTTCATGAATATGGTATATTTATCTATGGGGATTATTAGAGTTAGCAAAAGACAATAGATATATTCAGCTCATATGCTATTCACATGTTTGTCATGCAGAGTATTGGGGTAGAAATGTATAAAAAACTGTGCAAAATAGGTAAAACATTTCTACATCAGTGCTGCTTCTGTCAGTATCTCCTTATATTTTAATACAAAGGTTTAATGAACAAGGAAATTTACATACAAGGCTTGTCTTGGGCAGCCTCAAGATGAGTAGATCTCCATATCCACTTGCTACAATCTCTTTTTTTTTAATTGAATGAAAAATTCTTTAAATTTTACAGTGCTCTACAGTTTTTAACAGTTTCACACAGTATTTCATCAGATCAGATCAGATCAGATCAGTCGCTCAGTCGTGTCCAACTCTTTGCGACCCCATGAATCGCAGCACGCCAGGCCTCCCTGTCCATCACCAACTCCCGGAGTTCAGTCAGACTCATGTCCATCGAGTCAGTGATCCCATCCAGCCATCTCATCCTCTGTCGTCCCCTTCTCCTCTTGCCCCCAATCCCTCCCAGCATCAGAGTCTTTTCCAATGAGTCAACTCTTCGCATGAGGTGGCCAAAGTACTGGACTTTCAGCTTTAGCATCATTCCTTCCAAAGAACACCCAGGGCTGATCTCCTTCAGAATGGACTGGTTGGATCTCCTTGCAGTCCAAGGGACTCTCAAGAGTCTTCTCCAACACCACAGTTCAAAAGCATCAATTCTTCGGCGCTCAGCTAACTCTCACATCCATACATGACCACAGGAAAAACCATAGCCTTGACTAGATGAACCTTTGTTGGCAAAGTAATGTCTCTGCTTGTGAATATGCTATCTAGGCTGGTCATAACTTTCCTTCCAAGGAGTAAGCGTCTTTTAATTTCATGGCTGCAGTCACCATCTGCAGTGATTTTGGAGCCCAGAAAAGTAAAGTCTGACACTGTTTCCACTGTTTCCCCATCTATTTCCCATGAAGTGATGGGACAAGATGCCATGATCTTCGTTTTATGAATGTTGAGCTTTAAGCCAACTTTTTTCACTCTCCACTTTCACCTTCATTCAAGGGGCTTTTTAGTTCCTCTTCACTTTCTGCCATAAGGGTGGTGTCATCTGCATATCTGAGGTTATTGTGTTAGGGTTAGGGTTTTCATATAACCCCAAAATAATCCTTTCCTTTCCCCCTGCCTCTACATTGCTCTTCCTTCTCTACATTGCTCAGTCCCTCTTCCCACTGCTAACCACTAGTTCATTCTCTAAATCTGTGAGTCTGCTTCTTTTTTATTTTATTGACTAGTTTGGTGCATTTTATAGATTCCACATATAAGTGACATCATACAGTATTTGCCTTTCTCTGACTTATTTCACTTAGCATAGTGCCTTCCAAGTTCATCCATGTTGCTGCAAATGGCAATATTTTATTCTTTCTGTGGCTGAGTAGTGTTCCATTGCATGAATACACTGCATCTTCTTTATCCATTCATCTGCTGATCAATACTTAAGTTGCTTCTATACTTTTGCAGTTGTAAATAATGCTGCAATGAACACTGTGGTGCATGAATCTTTTTGAATTAAAATTTTGGGGTTTGGGGGATGTATACCCAGAAGTGGATCTGCTGAGTCATAGCAGGTTACAAAATATGCTAATGTTCCTACTGCATCACTATTTTAGCTGAGATATGTAAAGACAATGAAGAATACCAACAAAAGGTCTATTATTAAGCAATTTGTTCTTAGAGTTGGTTACATGTTGCAATAATCTGGAAAGCTTAAAAGGAATAGTGCTATTTGATTGTTACCTCCAGAAACTCTGATATAAATAGCTAGAAGTGACTTTCCATACAATTCTAATGTGCAGCATTTGAATTTTTTAAACTGTTTTCCTTTTTTCCTACCCCAAATCAGAAAAATATTGATATTAACCCTGCAAATTAGATATGATAAATTTCACTAGGCACATTATAAAACCAGTAATACAAATGCCAGATGATTTTTTAGTTCTAATGGATATTCAAGAGATATCAAATCCCTCTCCATCCCTTTTTCCCCATAGTGCTTCTGAGTTCAGAGAATTCCCAAATCACTGAGCTCATAAACGAATAAACATTTCAGACTCTTTTGAAGTGACCAACTTTCATCTGTCAACCTACCTTGAAGTTATCAAGTTTCATATGTAAATTTAAATGTCAGCTACATATATGGCTCTGATAGTTACATGCTGTTCCCTTTATCTTGTGATGCAGATCTGCAGAATTTGAATCACGTCAGAATTACACCTACTTCACTCTAAAATCTGAGTTGACATGACAGGGACATGATCCTGTAATCAATCACCTGTCAGAAAATGAAGATAAAGGATTAATTCTTAGGGAAAATGAAGTGAAAGTGTTAGTTGCTCAGTCACGTCCAACTCTTTGTGACCCAAAGGATGGTAGCTCTTCAGGCTCCTCTGTCCATGGGATTTCCCAAGCAAGAATACTGGAATGGGTAGCCATTCCAGACAGAGGGATCAAACCAGGGTCTCCTGCATTTCACTCAGACTTTTTATCACCTGAGCCATCAGGGAAGCCTAGTTCTTAAGGAGCAGCTTAAACTTCAAGGTTGATCACATTTCAGTTCAGTTGCTCAGTCGTGTCTGACTCTTTGCGACCCCATGAACTGCAGCATGCCAGGCCTCCCTGTCCATCACCAACTCCTGGAGTCCACTGAAACCCATGTCCATCGAGTCAGTGATGCCAACCATCTCATCCTCTGTCGTCCCCTTCTCCTCCTGCCCTGTCTTTCCCAGCATCAGGGTCTTTTCAAATAAGTCAGCTCTTCGCATCAAATGGCCAAAGTATTGGAGTTTCAGCTTCAACATCAGTCCTTCTGATGAACACCCAAGATTGATCTCCTTTAGGATGGACTGGATGGATCTCCTTGCAGTCTGAGGGACTCTCAAGAGTCTTCTCCAACACCACAGTTCAAAAGCATCAATTAATCACAGAAGTCTTGAGAATCAATCAATCAATAAAAAGTGTTTATCTGGTACTGACTTGTATATAGTACTCTGGAGGAACAGTGGGGGAATAAGAAATATAAATAAGAGTCCTGAAGGGCTCTCTGGTCAACTTTGTAATCTATGAATATAATAAAAGACAGCTAACAGTACTGTGTTACTGATGTACCAAATGAGTTATAAAGACAATAAATCCTGTGTATTACTTTCTTTTTTATAGGAGACTGCTTTGGTAAGAAAAGTTTTGCAGAGGCTTTATACTGGGAATACATAAAACTTTAAAAACACCCTGTTATCAAGAATTATGATTCAAGGTTTTCTCCTCTGAATAATTGTCCAAACCCAGCTGCCCATTGGAGGAGGACTAAAGACACATTGCTTGACTTCAGTGGATCAGTCAATCTTTTCAGGAATAAAAGAATTCCTAGAACCTGGTTAAAAAAATAATGAGCAACATAATGATCTGAGCAATTGATGTTGCGAGTGTAAGTCAAATGATGTATATTTTAGCACCTTGTGATAAAAGCAAAATAAGCTTAAGGTGATACACAGTTTCATTAAACCTACAAAAATAAATATTAGATTTTTAAACAGCAGAATGCATTTTAGGTCTTCAGACATTCCCTTAACTTCTTATTCTCCAAAACCATCCATGCAAATAATCAGACAATAAAAATTGTGTGATGGCTTTTCTGCATGCCATAAACAAACAGCACAAAGGTTAGCAAGGTAGTCTTTAAACTCAAGGGTGTCATAACCTATGCTGAAGATAGAAACTGCTACCAAGTCTACATGTTTGAGAGGGCTCTTTTGAGCTTGGAACATGATACTGTGGAAATGCAGGAGATTTCTACAGTATACTGATAATATAGTCAAAGAAGTTTCCATGTAGGAGATGAGATGGTGCCTGGATAAAAGTGAGGGTTGGTAACAAAAAGGCTTTTCCCAGAAAGACAAATTGAGGCTGAGGCATTGCCAGGAACCACAAGCAATAGGATGAAGACTTGAAGTACCATATTTTCTGTGGCTTGGCCAGTCTAAAGAGTGAAGCAATTGTGAGTCATGAAGCACCAGGAAGGATATCACAGATTTGCGGATCCCAAGGACAGCTTGATGCACTTTTCCTCTACAAACTGGAAATAATTTTGCCAAGTCTGCTAAATATGCAAAATAAAATAAAAATTTAAAAACACATAGCAGTCTATAAAGTGAAATATAAAAGCACAATCAAGCTTTATCTGAGTTTTTCATTAATATTTTTTATAACTTTAATGAGAAATAATTGGCATTTCACACAATTCCACTTATAAGTGCACAATTATTAATAAATTTTAGTGAATTTACAGAGCTGTACAAAGTGGTAAAGAACCTGCCTGCAAATGCAGGAGACGTAAGAGACATGGGTTCGATCCCTGGGTTGGGATGATACTCTGGAGGAGGGCATGTCAATCCACTCCAAAATTCTTGCCTGGAGACTCCCATGAACGGAGGAGCCTGGCAGGCTACCATCCATAGAGTCGCACAGAGTTGAACACAACTGAAGTGACTTAGCACGCACACACAACCATAGCAATTCAATATTAGGACACTCCTCCACTTAAAAAAATTCCTTGGTGCTTGTTGACAGTTATCTCTTTGTCTTAACCTCAGTCCTAGGCTGCAAACGATCTTTCTGCATCTAAAGCTTGCCTTTTATAGACATTTTATATAAATAAAATCATATTATATCACCTTTTGTTTCTGACATCTTTCACTCTGCATAATGTTTTTAAGGTTTATCCAAGTTACAGCAGTTCAGTAGTCCTTTCCTTTTAATGACAACAGTATTTAATTTTATGGATATACCATGTTTTTTAATCTATTCAGTAGCTGATAGGCTTTCATACTGTTTCTAAATTTTAGATATTATGCATACTGTTGCTGTGAATACTCATATACATGTCCTTATGTAAATACATGCCTGTATTTCCTGGGGGATAAATAACCATTAGCGGGACACTAAATAATCAAGGCTTGTTTACTTCTAAGAAACTGTTTACAGAATGACTATACTATTTAAAACTTTCATCAATAATGAGTAAAGATTCCACGTCACTGTGAACCCTTGATATTCTTGGTCATTTTGCTTTGAATGTTAAGTGGTATCTCATTGTGGTTTTTTTAATCGTTTTTAAAACTTTATTGAGTTTTAATGCATTGTGGTTTCAATTTGCATTTCCCGGTGACTGCAGCCATGAAATTAAAAGACGCTTACTTCTTGGAAGCAAAGTTATGACCAGCCTAGATAGCATATTCAAAAGCAGAGACATTACTTTGCCAACAAAGGTTCATCTAGTCAAGGCTATGGTTTTTCCTGTGGTCATGCATGGATGTGAGAGTTGGACTGTGAAGAAGGCTGAGCACTGAAGAATTGATGCTTTTGAACTGTAGTGTTGGAGAAGACTCTTGAGAGTCCCTTGGACTGCAAGGAGATCCAACCAGTCCATTCTGAAGGAGATCAGCCCTCGGATTTCTTTGGAAGGAATGATGCTAAAGCTGAAACTCCAGTACTTTGGCCACCTCATGCGAAGAGTTGACTCATTGGAAAAGACTCTGATGCTGGGAGGGATTGGGGGCAAGAGGAGAAGGGGACAACAGAGGATAGGATGGCTGGATGGGATCAGTGACTTGATGGACATGAGTCTGAGTGAACTCCGGGAGTTGGTGATGGACAGGGAGGCCTGGCGTGCTGCGATTCATAGGGTCGCAAAGAGTCGGACACAATTGAGCGACTGATCTGATCTGAATGAGGAATAAGGACTTCACAGGTGGCTCAGCAATAAAGCATATGCCTACAATGCAGGAGACCCAAGTCTGCCCCCTGGTTTGGGAAGATCCCCAGGAGGAGGGCATGGCACGGACTCTGGTACTCTAGGATTCTAGAGAATCCCATGGACAGAGGAGCCTGGCAGTTTGCAGTCCATAGGATCACACAAAGTTGGACATGACTGAAGTGACTAAGCAGCAGCAGCCGTGAGGAATAATGACTTCCCAGGTGGATCAATGAAAAAGAATCCACCTGCCAATGCAGGAGATGCAGGTTTGATCCCTGGGTTTGATTCCAGGAGAAGGAAATGGCAACCTGCTCCAGTATACTTGCCTGGGAAATCCCATGGACAGAGGAATCCAGAGAGCTACAGTCCATGGAGTCCCAAAAGAGACGCAACTTAGGGACTAAACAACAAGAAATGATGTTCAACATCATTCCGTGTACTTATTAGTTATATGTATCTTCTTTGGTGAAATGTTTTTGAACTATTTGACTCGTGACTTAATTGTATTACCTGTTTTTTTTTATTACTGACTTTTAAGTGGCTTTATATACCCAGCATTGCTGTTGCCGTTGTTGGTTCAGGTGCCAACTCGTGTCTGACTCCTGGCAACCCCATGGATGGCAGCAGATCAGGATTCTCTGTCTCTCACCATCTCTTGGAGTTTGCCCAAGTTCATGTCCATTGAAATTGTAATGCCACATTCAGGGTATTAATTATTTCTCATTCATAACATTGTACAGGAAGCAGTGACCAAAACCATCAAAAAGAAAAAGAAGTGCAAGAAGGTAAAGTGGATGTCTGAGGAGGCTTTACAAATAACTGAGAAAAGAGAAGCATAAGGCAAGGAGGGAGAAGTGAAAGGGAAAGATATACCCAACAAAATGTAGATGTTCAGAGAATAGCAAGGAGAGTCGAGGCCTTCTTAAGTGAACAATGCAACAAATAGAGGAAAACAATAGAATGGGAAAGACTAGAGATCTCTTCAAGAAAATTGGAGATATCAAGGAAATAGTTCATGCAAGAATGGGCACAAAAAAGGACAGAAACTGTAAGGACCTAACTGAGGAAGAAGAGATAAAGAAGCAGTGGCAAGAATAAACAGAAGAACTATATTTAAAAAGTCTTAATGACCAGGATAACCTCTACAGTGTGATCACTCACCTACAGCTAGACATCCTGAAGTGTGAAGTCACGTTGGCCTTAGGAAGAAATACTATAAACAAAGCTAATGGCAGTGATGGAATTCCAGCTGAGCTATTTCAAATCCCAAAAGATGATGCTTTGAAAATGCTGCACTTAATATGTCAGCAAATTTGGGAAACTCAGCAGTGGCCACAGGACTGGAAAAGGTCAGTTTTCACTCCAATCCCAAAGAAAAGCAATACCAAAGAATGTTTAAACTACCATACAATTGTGCTCATTTCACATGCTAACGAAGTTTTGCTCCAAATCCTTCTAGCTGCTAAGTCTCTTCAGTCGTGTCCGACTCTGTGCGACCCCATAGACAGCAGCCCACCAGGCTCCGCCATCCCTGGGATTCTCCAGGCAAGAACACTGGAGTGGGTTGCCATTTCCTTCTCCAATGCATGAAAGTGAAAGGTGAAAGTGAAGTCGCTCAGTCGTGTCTGACTCTTAGCGACCCCGTGGACTGCAACCTACCAGGCTCCTCCGTCCATGGGATTTTCCAGGCAAGAGTACTGGAGTGGGCTAGGCTTCAACAGTTCTCAGTGAACTGAGAACTTTCAGTTATGCAAGCTAGGTTTAGAAGAGGCAGAGGAGCCAGAGATCAAATTGCCAACATTTGTTGGATCATAGAGAAAGCAAGGGAATTCCAGAAAAATATCTACTTCTGCTTCATTGACTATGCTAAAGCCTTTGACTGTGTGGATCACAATAAACTATAGAAAATTCTTAAAGAGATGGGAATACCAGAGCACCTTATCTGTCTTCTGAGAAACCTGTATGTGGATCAAGAAGCAACAGTTAGAACTGGACACAGAACAATGGACTGGTTCCAAATTGGGAAAGGGGTGTGTCAAGGCTGTATACTGTCACCCTGCTCATTTAACTTATATGTAGAGTACATCATGTGAAATGTCAGACTGGATGAATCAGAAGCTGGAATCAAGCCTGCTGGGAGAAATATCAACAACCTCAGATATGCAGATGACACCACTCTAATGGCAGGAAGTAAAGAAGAACTAAAGAACCCCTTGATGGGGATGAAAGAGGAGAGGGAAAAAGCCAGGTTAAAACTCAACATAAAGAAAAAAAGAATTAAAAAACTGAGGTCATTGGAAAAGACCTCGATGCTTGGAAAGATTGAAGGTAAAAGGAGTAATGAGGGGCAGAGGATAGACATGAATTTAAGCAAACTCCGGGAGATACTGAAGGACAGCCTGGTGTGCTGCTGTCCTTGGGGTCTCAGAGTCTTAAACGATTTAGCGACTGAACAACAGCAACAATTCTTTTTTGAATAAATTGTATATACAATATCCTCTCTCTATCTTCAACTTATCTTTCCATGTTCTTAATGACTCTTACAGTTTTTAATTTTGAAGTCCGGTTTATCAAGGTTATCTTACATGGGATCATTTTTTGTGGTTGTATATAAGAAATCTTTGCCTAACTCAAGATCACAAAAACCCTTTTTTTTTTTTTTTCCCTAGAAGTTTTATAGTTTGGCACTTATATTTAAGTTTACAAGGTATTTCCAGTTAATGTTTATATATGGTCTAAGATAAGAGCCTAAGTTTCTATTTTTTAATGTGTAAATATCCAGTTGTTCTAACATCATCTTTTGATAACACTATTCTTTCCCCCACTGAATCATTTTTGCATCATTGTCAAAAATCAATTTCCATGAATGGGAAAGATTTATTTCTTGACCTTTGATTCTGATTCATCAGTATCTTGAAAACTGTGCCATTTGAGTAAGTTTTGAATTCATATAATATACATTCTCCAAATTTGTTCTTTTTCAAAATGGGTTTTGTTATTCTGGGTTCTTTGCATTTCTAGATAAATTTTAGGACAACCATGTATATTTTTACAATAGACCTGTTGAGGTTTTGACAGAAATTACATTGAATTTATAGATTTATTTAGAGGGTGTTGTCATGCTGACAATATTGAATCTTCCAATTACTGAGAATGAAATGTCTATTCATTTATTTACATCTTCTTTAATATTTATAAACAACATTTTTCAGTTTTAAATATGCATATTTTATTTATTTTGTTATTTGTATTGCTAATTATTTCATTCTATTTGAAGCTATTGGGAGTCAAATTACTTTTAAGATTTTATATATAACTTGAATTGTTTGTTGCTAGTACTTAAGAATACAACTGATTTTTGTATATTGATTTTATGTTTTGTGACCTTGATAATTTTGTTTATTAGTTTTAGAGTGTTTTTGTGAATTCCCTGGGATTTTCTGTTTACAGAGATATGCAATCCAAATTAAAGGTAATTTTATTTTTCCCTTTCCACTTTATGTGGTCTAAATCCATTCTTACTTTTATGTCCCTTTAGTATATTAGTTTGGAGAAGGCAATGGCACCCCACTGCAGTACTCTTGCCTGGAAAATCCCATGGACCGAGGAGCCTGGTGGGCTGCAGTCCATGGGGTCACTAGGAGTCGGACACGACTGAAGCGACTTAGCAGCAGCAGCAGCAGCAGTATATTAGTTAGAATCTCTGGTACAATATTAAATAGAAATAACAAAAAGAGTCATTCTTTCTTTGTGCCCAGTCTTAAGGCAAATCATTTATTATTTCACAACTAAGTATAATTTTAGTATAGGTTTTTATAGATTATTTAAATCAAGTTGACCTTTTTCCCTTCTCATTCCTAATTTTCTGCAAGTTGTTTATTTATTTTTTACCGTTAATTGGGTTCTGGGCATTGTCAAGTTTTTTTCTACTTTTATTATAATAATGTAATATTTTCTTTTCTTCTATTATCATGGTATATTGCACTAATGGATTTTTAGGTTTAAACTACCTCTGAACACAAGTGGATAAATTACGCTAGATCATGGTATACAGTCATTTTTAAGTGAACAAAACATTTATTAGTATTTCATTGAGAATTCTTGTATTTGTGATAAATATTGGTCTGTAGCTTTTGTTGCTGCTTTCCTGTGATAATGCTGCCCGTCTTTGTTAACAGAGTGATTTTGGCTTCATAAAATGATTTGGGGAGCATTTCTTCTTTCTGTGTGTTTTTAGAGTTTGTAAAGAATTGAAATTATTTCTTCTCTAAGTATTTGTAGAATTTCCTAGTAAAACTCTGATGGCTTAGACTTATCTTTATGGGAAGATTTTTAATTATCAATTCATTATCTTAAACTGCTATGGTACTCTTGAGAAATTCTTAATGGCATGATTGACTTTAAAGATTCCATTTGCTATTTTCTTTATGTCTCCTCTTTTTTCTTCCTTCATTCCTCTTTGATTACCTTCTTTATTGTAAATAAATACTTTTAGTCTACCATTTTAATTTCATTCTTGAGTGTTTTACTATATATTTATTTTCTTAAAGTTACTCTAAACATTACAAAGAGCTTCTTAAGTTGACTCATTAGCATACATCTGATTTTAGGTTAGATTTCTCAGCTTCCTCCATGTTGGGTGTCCCAGAAGGCTATGAAACAATCTTTTCCAAAACAAAAATTGTCCCAAATCTGATCTTTTGGTAACTCTCACCAGCTTCACTACTGACTCTCTATGCATATCTCAGGTACTGGATGTTCCCTGATTTTTGACAAGTAGATTTTTAAAAGTCTACTTTTAATAACTATCTCATATATAAGAACCAATAAACTATAAAATAATTTTTAGAAAGAAGAATCACAGATATCCAAACGGAGCTATCCTTAACTTTCAGATGCAACTATCGTTGCATACATTGTTCTGGCATGAAAGTACACCCAGCTTTTATAGTGTAGGGGAGTCCCAACACAGTTATTGGCTCTATTTAGACCCTTCATTATAACTGTAACAACTCTGCAAGATTTGACAGACATGACTTTGGAACAAAGAAAACACTTCCAAGAATAATGTAATTTTGTAGTGGTAAAAATCCTACATTTTAAATGATTCACATTTAGATTTTGAATGTATTATTCAATTATCTTATAGTATGCTCAGACCAAGCTCTCATGTAGCAATTATATATTCATCATAATGAAACATGCTCTGCCCAAAGCTACTTGGGTTCATGGGCATTAAAGCAGCAAAGTACATACATCTTCCTTCTCTAATTTACACTCTTGTTAGACTGACACACTACCTACTGTGCTAATGAAGAACTTGCTTACATGATTATGAAATAGACAAAACTCATGAACAGCCAAAAAGGGGAACAGAAAGGGCAGACTTTATATGAGTATCTAACCTCACTGTATTTTTATTTATCAAGACCCACTACTACTAAGTGCATATCCCAAAGTTTGCTGAGAAAATGCTGATTACCTTATGTATTATGTAATACACAAGAAGCTAGCTTATTAAAATCTAATTCTAGGTCCATTTTGGAAACATTTATTATATCTTTTATAATTAATTATGCTTCAATATTATAAAAGCAAAAGTATGGATTTTCAAAGAACTCTTAGCAGTAACATTGACTACATTAAATTAATGGTCTAACCATTAAAGACAGCATTGAATTTCACTGTTTAATTCTCTATCTCATCATGAAAACAGAAAAATCAATGTTCTCTAAACTAGTAACATGGAATAAAGAAAATATGTACATAAGAAAATTAAAGAATATTTCCTCTTGATGAATAGTGAGCATCCATATAGCAATCATATAAAATTGATGTTTACTGAGTTTATTATTGCATTCTGTGTAGTACACTCGTTTTGCTGATAATTTGCTTGTTTGCTGTGTGTGCTGTATATGTTTCAACATTTTGGTTGAACCCCAAGTTTAAAGTGACTCTTTCTTTAAGATATCTGACCTAGTCAAATGTTCTTTGATTTAGTTTTGATAAACAAGGCTTACAAATGGTTGCCTTAAGTATGAGATGTCTGGAAGTAATTAATACTATGGATAAGAAGTCTACCAGTTATCTGACCACACAGCACAATCATTTGTGGGCATCCTTCTTAAGTGACAGCTCTTCCCCACCAGCAGAAGCACTGCAGACTGCAGTTTGGAGCTAAACACCCAGATTCAGATACAGAATTCCAGCTCTGTCAGGTATTAGCTGTGTAATTTGGGTAAAGTATTGATCTTTTTCATCCTCATTTTCTCATAATGTTTGACTTTTAGGGTAGCTGTGAGGGCTAAACGACATAATACACATAAAATGCTATAGATCATGTCTAAACCATGGCAGTGTTATTAAATACTATAATTGTTGTATGCATTATTGAGACAAATCCAGATCTATGACCTTAAGCACCTGAATGATCTTTGTGAGCATGAAATGCCTCATCTATAAAATACATGAACTGCATTAAATGAACTTTGATTTCCTTCTAAGAAAGAGAAAAAGTAGCCCCTGACATCCAGAAACTGATCTAGCCTCATGGTTAGAATGCAAGGTTACTACAAACTGACCTCATACTTATGACTGAACCATGTTATTTTTCTGTGGTACGCACATGCAAACACACTACTTGAGACAAGATATTTTGAAACACAAAATAGCAAAACATTCCCTATTTTCCTAAATGAATAACTGTTACTTTTAACCAATAACATCTTTAACTGCATTACAGTCTATCCTCCCTTTAGATAAAATTTATTGAGATAGTCATAAACAACATCCAGTCCAGAGTAGCCCCTACTTCCTTGGGTCATTTCCCCAGTTATTCAACTAAAATGCAAACATATGTTAAGGACTAACACCCTCTTACTGAGAAACCCTGAGGTTCCCCATGATGTGCGCTTTCCCCCACTGCAACAAGTAATGGACCCAATTTACTCAACTCCAGATGTTCATGGTGGTCTTTGGCTGAAGGACGTTAGCAATTATTTTCAAACAATCACTGAAAGCTATTCATCCTCTCATTCATCACCCTCATTCCCTATAATCTTCTCCTCTTTGATGTCCAAGTGGAGCTGACTTTTAGCTATATGGATACCTAGACCCATCTCCATCACAAGTGTTTTGGCTTTGCTGGGAAAGGGGCAGGATAACAGATGCATCCTAAAAGCCTACAGGAATGATTTCACTATGTGGTTTATAGATCATATTCTGCTTTACCATTGTCCCCAGTTCCTAAGTTTCCATTCCTTGGGGCTCCCCTATAATAATTCTGCATTTGTAAATGGATAACTATTGAAAAAAACAACAAAAACCCAAAGAAAATCCCTCTAATAATTAAAACTGAAGAAAAAAGAGACAATGTAGGAGACCCAGGTTCAGTCCCTGTGTGGGGAAAATACCCTGGAGAAGAATACTGGATGGCCACCCACTCCAGTATTTTTGCCTGGAGAAATCCATGAACAGAGGACTCCTGGCAGGCTACAGTCCATGGGGTTACAGAGTCAGATATGAGTGAGCGACTAACACTTTCACTTAAAGTAACATAGAGAAACAGGTTTGGGGGCAAGGGAAACAAAGATCTAGAGACCAGAAGTCCTCCTCATAGATGGAAAATGACCTCAGTGGCAAGTACATGGCCATCTGCCGGATACAAAGGGAGCTTTTGTGTCTTCCACTGTGATGTCCTCCAAGAGTGAGAAGATGGCCTTCAGGGCTGACATAAAAGCCAGCCCTACAGTTGTGTTCAGATTGTTAGGGCAGGAATGCATCTTTGGATGGTTCTGCGTGAACTGCTCTGGCACATGGTGTGCCTTTTACGTGAGTAGAGAGCCAACATTTCAGTGCTGCTCTAAACATATTCTATTTAGGAGTTCTAAACAAAGATTAAAGAGTGCTTCACAACTCTGGAGTATTTTTACACTAGAATCACAAAGCGTTACCTTGCTCTGTTTTCACTGCCAGTTTACTTTCAAGTTTAAATGTGGCAAAAGTAATCTACTTTAATTAATGTGCATTTAGTTTAAATACAAAATCACTTTCTTACCTTTTCTATATATATGCTTATATTTGTCTTAGAGATAAAATATTCAATATAATTAAAAAATTTAAATAAACCTCCAGTCTTTTAATATTTTAAAATGTAGTTGCCGGCAAGAAGTAATTTATCGTGTTTTCACAACAATCCCGTTGATCTTGCTTATCATTTAAGGCTTAATGATGATTAAGTATAGTTAGAAAATTCAGAAAGACTTGGAGAAAGGGACCTTACTTTTCTGTTATGTGTATAAAAAAGATGCTATGATAAACAATTTAAACACTAGCAATTATTTTCTCCTCTGACTAGACTGCCAAAGCATTTGTTTTCTAACAAATATGGTAAAACAACAACAACAACAATACATATATATATATATAAACACTTTCATTATGAGTTACTTGGGAGTAGATGTAAATTGTGCTGATTTCAAATTTCTAATAAACTTGGAGTTTAGGAATCCTGATTTGAGCAGGAATGGATGGTCAGATTATATGTAGTTCTAGCCAGTCCTTTGTAAATCCTCTACCACCATTAGTTTAGGACAGTATTTATCTTGTATTTAATTAGCAAAGCTCTGTTATGTTTGTGGATAATCACTAAAGAAGAAGATATAGTGTTTGTAGTGGTGTGTGCTCTGCATCCTGGTAAACACTTTGCCTAGATTGTTACACGGTCTATGAAAGAGATACTGTCGAATTCTACTTTTCAGGCAGGGAAGCTGAGGTCAAAAATATCATTTCCCTCAGTTTAGAAATGTGCAGCATGATTCATTCCACAGTGCTTTCCAGGGGCTACTTTATGTGTGTGACTACTTGAACAGTAAATGATTCTATCATGCTGACATTTTAAAATTAGTTTATCTGACTTTTAATGTATTACTTATTTTGTATAAACACAGTCCATATGAACATCAAATACTACAAAGCTTATATTGAAGAGCAGTGGTTCATGCCTCCCATCACCCCAAGGACTTTCAACTTGCCAGGGTATGTTCCAACAGGTATGTTCCTTCCTGTGGCCCCAAATATACTTCTCTGCCATCTTTTGGTCAGTCAACTTTAAATATCATCCACCAGATTTCTGCAGTGGTGCAGACTCTTCCATGCTATTTTGGTCAAATCAATATTCAGAATAAACATGATTACTGTTATATGTATATTGTCCACAGCTGAGGAAAGTTGTGCCCTTTAATTACATCTCCTTTTTCTTTCTCACCCAGTTTTTTCTTTCCTTAGAGTCAATAAATGTTTCATTAAACAAAAATAAGAAATGTGCAGTCCAAGGCTAAAAGTAGTAAATAGCTTAGGTCATATATGTTGCAGAGAAGGCAGTGGCAACCCACTCCAGTACTCTTGCCTGGAAAATCCCACGGATGGAGGAGCCTGGTAGGCTGCAGTCCATGGGGTCTCAAAGAGTCGGACACAACTGAGTGACTTCTCTTTCACTTTTCACTTTCATGCATTGGAGAAGGAAATGGCAATCCACTCCAGTGTTCTTGCCTGGAGAATCCCAGGGACGGAGGAGCCTGGTGGGCTGCTGTCTGTGGGATCGCACAGAGTCGGACACGACAGAAGCGACTTAGCAGCAGCAGCAGCATATCTGTTGTGGCAGGGAATTAACTCGATCCTAGAGTCCAGGGAATTTTTAAACAAGAAGTTGAACAAAAATGGAGTGATCTCTCTTGATTAAAGCTACACATTATTTCACAAAGTGAAAGTGAAGTGAAAGTTGTTCAGTTATGTCCGACTCTTTGCAACCCCGTGGGATATATAGTTCATGGAATTCTCCAGGCCAGAATACTGGAGTGGGCAGCCGTTCCCTTCTCCAGGGGATCTTCTCAACCCAGGGATTGAACCTAGGTCTCCCACATTGCAAACAGATTCTTTACCAGCTGAACCACCACGGAAGCCCAAGAATACTGGAGTGGGTAACCTAGCCCTTCCCCAGGGCATCTTCCTGATCCAGGAATTGAACCAGGATCTCCTGCATTGCAGGTGGATTCTTTACCAGCTGAGTGACCAGGGAAATCCTCAAAACGTTTATCTCACAAAGGTAGCTTCCAATTTGTATACCTCAACTTAATGATTCATGAATAAGAGGTCTTTCCCTGAAAAATATCTTTTAAGGTTACTGTTATTCATTTTATTTTCAATAACCCTTTAAGAAATTCTTACTATCCGTTATGTAAAACAGAATTAGATAAAACAGTTGCTTTCAGGTAGATGGTAGACTAGGAGTCTTGTGAATGCACAAGATGTAGAATAGGAGTCTTGTGAATGCGCTCCGCTAGGAAACCAGGTAGAAAGCACAAAGGACCCTGAGAGAGTTCCAGAGAAGCAGAGGGGCCCATTCTGGGGAATTCTACTATCATGTCTACCTATACGGGAGGACCTTGTTCATCCATTCTATAAATAACATTTTTAACTGATGCTTCCTTCCGGATAAAGATGCTTTATTTTTACCTGGTTTTGTAATTGCCCTGTGCATTCACAGAACTCCTAATCTACCATCTCCTTGAAAGCAAGTGTTTTATCTGATTCTATTTTACCTTAAGGGTAGTAAGAATTCCTTAAAGGTTTATTGAAGATAAAATGAATAATAGTTATCATAGAAGATATTTTTCACGGGAAGAGTTCTTATTCATGAATCATTAAGTTAAGGTATACAAACTGGAAGTTGCCTTCTGGGTTCGGCAAAGTGTTTCTGAAGGAGGCAGCATGGATCTGCACACGTAGATGCAAGGAGGCTCAAGTCTGCCTGATATAAGGGGCAGAGAAGTGGAGCAAAGTGCCTAGGAAAGAAATGATGAGTAGGTCTGTCTATCTGAAGAGGACTAAAAGAAATTAAGCCTGAAGAGAGGCACTGAAGATAAATTTAAGATGGCTTTGAAAGCAAAGATAAGAAAATGGAAAGTCATTTAAGGATTTTACCTGGAAAGATGCATCAACTAAAAATGTTATGTATAGAATGGATAAACAATAAGTTCCTACTGTATAGCACAGAGCTATATTCAATATCCTGTGATAAACCGTAATGGAAAAGAAAATGAGAAAGAGTATATATGTATATATATATACATATATATATATAACTATAACTGAATCACTACGCTGTGCAGCAGAAATTGCCACAACATTGTAAATCGACTATACTTACATAAAATAAATTTTAAAAAAACCTCTTTTACAATAAAGGGGAAATTTCCTTGCTTTGTCCACACAAGTTTCCAGGATTTTCAAATTCAGTACATTTTCCCCATCTTCAGGCTTTCATAATACCTTGTGCGTGGCTTTGTCTCAGGCTTTAGAGTGTGAATATTACTTTTCCCACTTATCAAGAAGAAGATAGAAATCAAGAGTCTCAATATTCTTAACTCTAAGATTCCATCAATGGGGATCAATGCTGCTAAAGGTCTATATAAGAGACCAATAGAAAAAGTTGGGGTGGGGTGGGGAGCGTGGAGAGATTTAAGAAAGGAAGAAAGGAAAAAGAAAGGGAATAGATGTTTTACATGTGGAGGAACAAATACAAGATGAAATTAGTGGGGTAGGTTTGGGACCCATACTACATGGTGGTCTGTGTGCCCTAGGTGGACTTCTGCTCCACCAGCACAGAGACCAGAATCCAGAAGCTCAGTGTCAAGTGACCAGAGACTTCAGAGTTATGATATGCCCATAAATTGTTGCAGGGAGAGGAAAAACATCCCAATAACAAGACACGGTAAGGAAAACTGATAATCAATTCATCTCATTTTACTTGGGTGGACACACATTTTCAAGACATTAACACTGAGGCCTCCATTTCACAGACACCAATCTTAAATAAACACATTGCCAGCTACACAACTACATAAAAAGCCAGGCTGCCCCTACCCGTGAAGTTCCCTTTGTAGAAAGCCCTGGGTGACCTAGGTAAATGACCACTTGAGTGACCCTGCTTTTCTCTTCCTTCTTCCCTTTTAACTCCTGCTCTTACGGGTTAAATTCACCCATAAAGAGTAAAGCTGTGTCACTTCACTGCACACTGGAAACTAACACAATACTGTAAAGCAACTCTACTTCATAAAAATTTTAAAAATAAATAAAACCTCATTCAAATTAAAGAAAAAAAGAGTAAAGCTGTGAAACCCTGTACACCACACCCTCAACTCCAATAAAGGCAAAGAGCTGGGTCCTTGCCCCTTCTCTCCACTCAAGATCTGGCTGGGTGGCCCCTGATGTGCTCTGTACCCTCTAGTACCTAGAAGCAGTAAACTTTGTGTTTTCAAAGTTCCCTAATAATTATTGTTGATCCTAATGATCATCCTTCAGTCATAATAAAGACCACAAGGGCCAATCCAGCCACAACATATGGCTCTGGTTGGGAAACGTCTGGGGGTGGGGACGGGGGGTGGGGGGCGGCCTCAGGCAGTAGTAAGGCCTAGGTGAGTGCTTCAGGCCTTCCTTTCAAATGGCATCTTTATCAAGCTGGGAGTGACACAAAACAATACCTATATATATAAATAGATATGGGAAAAACAGTCACAAACCACTATTTTCAGCTCATTATAGGCAAATCTTATATCTACATCATTCTTAGATCTTTAAGTAGTATGTTGCATATCAAAGTTCTCAGTGTGTATATTTTAAGATACAATTTGCATCTCATGCGATTTACCCATTCAAGTGCCCAGTTCAATATTCTTTAGTATATTCATAAGGTTGTGCAATTATCACTACAGTTTAATTTTAAAAGAGTTTAGCTCCCTCAAGAAGAAATCCTGCACCCTTTAGTTCCTGTTTAGTCAATATGTCATGTCTGAATCTTTTGCAACTCCATGGACTGTCACCTACCAGACCCCTCTGTCCATGGGATTTCCCAGGCAAGATTACTAGGGTGCATTGCTGTTTCCTTTTCCAGGGTTAAAATCTGCATCTTCTCCCTATTCAGGGGTTGAACCTGCATCTCCTGCATTGTCAGGTAGATTCTTTACCACTGAGCTACCAGGGAAGCCCATACCCATTAGTAGTTACTCCCAATTCTATCTTCCCTCTAGGCCCTTACATAACATTATTCTATTTTCTTTTTTTTAATTTTATTTTATTTTTAAACTTTACATAATTGTATTAGTTTTGCCAAATATCAAAATGAATCCACCACAGGTATACATGTGTTCCCCATCCTGAACCCTCCTCCCTCCTCCCTCCCCATACCATCCCTCTGGGTCGTCCCAGTGCACTAGCCCCAAGCATCCAGTATCGTGCATCGAACCTGGACTGGCATCTCGTTTCATACATGATATTTTACATGTTTCAATGCCATTCTCCCAAATCTTCCCACCCTCTCCCTCTCCCACAGAGTCCATAAGACTGTTCTTAGAAAAGTACAACTTTCCAAAGCTCGACCAGGAAGAAATAAAAATCTTAACAGACCCATCACAAGCATGGAAATTGAAACTGTAATAAAAAATCTTCCAGCAAACAAAAGCCCAGGTCCAGACGGCTTCACAGCTGAATTCTACCAAAAATTTAGAGAAGCGCTAACACCTATACTGGTCAAACTCTTCCAGAAAATTGCAGAGGAAGGTAAACTTCCAAACTCATTCTATGAGGCCACCATCACCCTAATACCAAAACCTGACAAAGATCCCACAAAAAAAGAAAACCACAGGCCAATATCACTGATGAACATAGATGCAAAAATCCTTAACAAAATTCTAGCAATCAGAATCCAACAACACATTAAAAAGATCATACACCATGACCAAGTGGGCTTTATCCCAGGGATGCAAGGATTCTTCAATATCCGCAAATCAATCAATGTAATACACCACATTAACAAATTGAAAAATAAAAACCATATGATTATCTCAATAGATGCAGAGAAAACCTTTGACAAAATTCAACACCCATTTATGATAAAAACTCTCCAGAAAGCAGGAATAGAAGGAACAT